>NC_048319.1:3595261-3693315 GCF_013100865.1 Trachemys scripta elegans | reverse complement strand
ACCCTGCCCCATACTTGGGGCCCCATCTAACCCTGCTCCATGAGGCCCCAGAGCAGGGTCTGGACCCGCTGCCACGGCCCAGCTAGCCTGTGCTAAGCCAAGGGCTGGGTGTGCCCGCCCCCGTTGACCAGCTGCTTTGCCAGGAAGGGGCTAGCATGAGTTAGGGGCTTGGTCTGTAGCTGCTCCGTGCTTCCCAAGCTGCCAGGAGTCCGTGGCCGCCCCGTGGAACCAGGCTGCCGTAGAAAGAACTGGAGGCAGAAGTACAAACCCTGCACAGGAAACACAGGCAGCAAGGGCTGCTTCCAGCTCAGCCGTGCGTTGTGGGGTGCACGCTCACTGACAGGGAGGGGCTGGGAGAGAAACTTCTGTGCACCTCAGTAAGTCTAGTCAAACCTACAAGCGGATGATCTCAGATCCCACTTTGGGGGGGGGTAAGGGGGGAGAAAAGGAGGCTTTGAGTGTCAATTTAAGGACCTAATTAGCACTTGGCTTGTGCTCCTTCCTCCACACCCTGAAACCAGACGAAATCCTGTTTCGCTGCAGCCTCCTGCCTAGTCTGCACCAGCCGGGCGCTCACATGGCATTTTGCAACAGGCCAGCCCTTAATTGCTGCTTGTTTAAGCCTCTTTGTCAATTTACAGAAGTGGTGGCGCCTCGCCGCCAGAAAGCCGCAGTGTTTTGCAAAGAGTGAGAACAGGGCTGGCTCCTGGAAGCTGCGTTAAGAACACAACTACATCCTGATCCGATCACCGAGTACAGGACATGCTGCTCTGATGCAACATGCAGGGGACCGGGAAGTGTCACAGCTGGGGGGGGGGGGGGGGGGGGAGGAAAAATGCAAGAGGAAGTGATATTTAGATTTCAGAAATTTATTGCAAGTTCATCGTACAAGAATATATAGAATCAGACTCTTTTAGTGGCTTGAGTGCAAAGAAAAAAATTGCAATCTTGAGTTTATAAATATAAGACATTCTGTCCATTGAAAAATAAAGAGTTCATTTGCAACTGTCCTTTTCAGTCCTCACATCTTCCATCCACAACACAAAGCAGATGCAAAAAAAAATAAAAATAAAAATCCAGTCTCTTCCCCACCCTGCCACATTAAGTCCTTGGCAAAACGTGGCCATGCCCGCTCCCGCTGCAGAGAAAGGGAGCGGAGGGAACGCCAGTCCCTTGCCATGGATCAGTGGCATCCACACCCCACGCAGTCAGAGAAACACGTCGTGCCTTGCGTACAGGATTCAAGCGCTCCTCACATCTGAGGAGCGAGTCGCCTTGATTCAGTCATTCCCCCAAGCGCATCTCCTGCCAGCCTGCTCCAGCAAGCTGCTCCTTTAACGGTCTCGACGCTGTCACAGCCCCTTTGCTATGGCCAGTCGCCCGGCGCACCTCCCTTTCCACGCACACCATCGCTGCCGGCCCATGCTCGCTCCTCCCCGGTACTCCTTAGCTTTGATTTTGATGGGGTGGTTTTTTATTTTTTAAAATGTTGTTTTTTTTGGTTAAAAAAAACAGGAATTCAGCACAAAACGAGAAGGCGGTGCCCAGCTCAACGCTCCAGCAGCGGGACGTAGGGGACCCACTGGTTATTGCCGCGGCTTTCTTCACAGTAACTGGCCACTTCCTCCAGCCCTTGGCTCTTCCAGGAATCAGTGTGGGGATTCTGGTGGGAGAGAACACACAGATCCAACCGTTAGCAACAAACACAAACTTCCTGGACGTCACCCCAGCCCATTCACGAGACATACTTGAGCGGTGACCCACACCACTGGCTGTTCGGGAATACACACACATCACTGAAACAGCTTGGCTCAGCCCAGGTCACGTGGCTGCCAATTTTAGCCCTGCATCAGCACTACTGCACAATACAAGCTCTCCCCTACAGGCGGTGGGATTGGCTCCCAGGTGATGGACACCCACCCTGCTCGGCAACCCCTGGCACCCAGCACCACAGGTAGGGTGACCACACAGCAAATGTGAAAAACCGGGACAGGGGGTGGAGGATAATAGGAGCCTATATAAGAAAAAGACCCAAAAATCAGGACTGTCCCTATAAAACCAGGACATCTGGTCACCTTAACCACAGGGGACTCACCGTCACTAAGATGCAGTGCAGGTCCCGGGGTTCGCTGTTGTCCTCCGAGCTCTCCCCGAGGACCTTGGCCAGCCGCTGCATGCCGGACACCCGCAGGATGTTGATGTCATTGTCGCAGCAGAAGGCCTGGATGAGGGTGAAGTGGATTTGCAAGGCGATGTCCCCCTCGTCTTCTTCATCAATGGCGAGGAGGCAAAGCACCACGCTATCTGGATCCCTGCGGGCAAGGGGAGGAAGCAGGCGGGTCAGGATCAGGGGGAGACAGACCCCACAAACGGTCCTTCTAAGGAAATGAGTCTCGTGTACCCCCCCAGCTGTTCCTGAACCACCACCAATGCCAGAGCTTGTTCTCTCGCATCTTTCACACCCAGATCCCTCCCACCGCAGCAGCTCCAACAAGGCACAACCCTCCCCCCCCCCTTTCCACCAGCCACGTCAGCTGATCAGACCGGCACACGCCGGGGCCAGAGATACTCACACATTCATCAGCTTGGCCGACTCATAGACGCCGACTGTCAGGCAGGCTTGTCTCTGAGCCGCTACCAGCAGCTGTTCCAGCGCCTCGCTCACCGTCTGCATCCTGGGGAGAGAGGGGAGCAGAACCGAATTAAGACCGGGCGGCTCGGGAAAGGCCCGCGGGCGGAGAGACCTGAAGGAGGGTTTGGGGCATCCGCACGCCCCGGCTTTGCAAAGGAGGGAGCCACTTACTTTTTGGCGGTGTTGTCGCAAGCAACCAGCTCTTCCAGGGTCATGGTGCAATTATAATCCACAATGGCTTGAAGTCGGGAGGGAGAAGCGGCCACCCTTAGCTCCCCCGCAGCCCCCCAGAAGGCAGGAACCGTGCAATAATCCACTGGAAGAACCAGGCTGGCTCAGTCTTCCCCGCGATGTCAGAAACGCCACCTGCGAGTCAATCCGGTGCCACTCCGAATCAAACACCCCGACTCCGCCAAACAGTCTTAGAGACAGCACCCGCTGAAGGCGCCTTTTATTGCCTTGCCGAAGGGGGCGTGGCCTCTCCTTTCCCATTGGTTCTTCGGCCACAAAGGAAAAAAACCCGGTGCCCGCTGATTGGTTCTCGCTCTGGGGAAAATAGCAAGTGGCCCCCACGTGGGGCGGGGAAGTTTTGCAAGGGTTGGATTTGCTTAAAAAAAAAAAAAAAAACACAACACGAGAGAGAGAGAGTTTCGATTGAAATTTCCCAGCAGTTTTTGTTCCTGTGCTGGGCAGAGGCATGGGATTTCCACAGAGCTCTGGGCTTGCAGCCGAGAGGGCAGGTTTGCAAGCTGTTTTGTCCAGGGGAAAACAAACCTAGGCGAGATCCCTCGCTGGAGAATTTGGATGGGCTATTTTGAGAGGAAATAAATATCCCAAGTGTTTGAATTCAAATGCATGCCCATGGAAATCCCCCCACCATCCTTCCCCGGGCTTGCTCTGCAGCTGTTCGGGGGCAAAAATCACCTCCAGGCGAGGATGCATTTTGCAATGGAAAAGCAGGGACGTTTTATGCAAAGGGAGAATCGTTATTCTGGTCCACTCCGGAGCAAATCCCGAGCTGCTGGAGTCGAGTGTGTGTGTGTAGGACTGAGCTCTGGGGCTGCAAACAGCAAACTTGTCCAGTGCATTCCCTGCTCTGCAAGGGTCCTGTGCCTCCCCTCTCCCCCATTTGAGCAGGGCGATACCCGTTCCACCTCGTAGGCAGAAAACGAACAGCAGCCAGCTGTGTGTTGTGTAGGCGGCGGAGGGGAAAGGATGAGTTAATCATGAGATTTTCGAGCCCGTCATGGTTTCTGCAGCTTGCAAAAACGTTGTGACTCGTTTCACAACAACCCCTGCAGCGTGCATCATGTTTCCTTGGCTGGGACCTTTCTAGGTTGTCCTCTCTTTTCCCTCTCTGCAGCGCGGCTCAGACCCCAGGTGCGGGGCTGTGCAGACAGACGTTGTTGGCGCTGCCAGCTGCAGACCAGGCTCGCTTCGGGCTCGCGCTCACGATGGGCGCCGCTTGGGTGGCAAGATTTATTTCAGGCAGAGAATGAACCAACCTCCAAATCCCTCACAAACCCGGGAACTCAAACAAGACACCGTGTACTTTCCCGAGCAGCGGAGCTGCCAGGAGACTTGCAGGGAGCGCTGCTGGCCTTGGGGGGGGGGGGGGGGGGGGGGGGGGNTCCCTCACAAACCCGGGAACTCAAACAAGACACCGTGTACTTTCCCGAGCAGCGGAGCTGCCAGGAGACTTGCAGGGAGCGCTGCTGGCCTTGGGGGGGGTTGCGAGGTTCGCATAACATTCCGCTCTGCAAAGCAGGTGGGAGGTCGGGCCCGGAGCCTGAACTTTTGCAGAGGTAAAAGGTCCCCGGTGCAAAACAGCGCATGTTGCAATAGGCTCGAGGCTAACTGGGGGGAGATTAGCCCCAGCTGGATTTGCAAAAAAACCCAGAAAGTGCACAGGGCAGGTCGGCGCGTCCCCTGGCTCCGAGGACCGCCCGGGGGTTGCAATGAAAGACATTGATGTGGTGCTGGGGGCCTGGGGTTCAGGCTGCAGAGGGGCGAGTTTCTCCCACCTCTGACCCTGCCTGCCTGGGGCGCCCGGGGGTGGCTGCTCGGCGCCCTGCGGTTGGGTGTTGTCATTGCAAACCGGGCCGGGCGCTGAGCAAACCCGCCGGGCCGCTGACTTCGCGCCCAGCAGTGCCAGGCCTGCAGCGGCCACACCAGCCGGCGGAGGGAGCTCGGGACGGGCAAGGCCGCCACCTAGCGGGCACGGCGCGCAGAGCAGGCTGGCGGATCGGCTTGGGACTGTGGTGCAAACAGCTCTGGGGGGTTGCGCC
Source organism: Trachemys scripta elegans (assembly GCF_013100865.1). Classification (NCBI taxonomy): domain Eukaryota; kingdom Metazoa; phylum Chordata; order Testudines; family Emydidae; genus Trachemys; species Trachemys scripta. The sequence goes on along the minus strand of NC_048319.1, from coordinate 3,688,395 downwards.
CCCCAAACCCCATCCTTTGATCTCAGTGGGAGTTCCGTGGGCATCGGCCCAGATCCCCCAGGCTGGGGAGGTACCCAGATCCCTAGGCGGCTCTGGGCCTGAGAGGCAGCTGGGATGGGAACTCTAGAGGTCTGACAGAGGGATAGTAGGGTGTGTAGGGGGATGGATGGGTAGACGGATGGGTGTGGAGGGATAGATAGATGGGTGTATATGGAGATCAATGGATGGATGCATAGACAGAGGGGTGTCTATGGGGATCAACGGGTGCGGATGGGGTTATGGATGGATGGATAGAGGGGAGTGTATAGGGATAGATAGAGGGGTGCATGTGGGGCTGGATGGATAGACAGTGGGAAGTGTATGGGGATGGATAGATAAGGTATCTAAACACCATGATAGATCCAGACTCCGTAGTAACCCTATTGCTGCAATTATAACAATAAGCTAATCACATGTGGTAGCCCTTCCATGGGGCTTTTATTCTGAAAGGGCCTTCAGACATTGACTCATCAACCCCTCCCTCGGTGGGGTATAGGGTGACCAGATATCCCGATTTTATAGGGACCGTCCCGATATTTGGGGCTTTGTCTTATGTAGGCACCTATTACCCCCCACCCCCGTCCCGATTTTTCCCATTTGCTGTCTGGTCACCCTAGTGCTGCCCTCGGGGAAGCTGAGGCGGTGAGATCCTGGGCGGGGGTGAGTGACCCTCGCTGAATGCTGTAGCGTTTTGGGTCATGTGAATAAGGAGGTTGCAAAGATAGGAGCTAACAGCAGGTCCCGAGGGACTCACGCTGGCCATCCCTGGCCCTGCAGACAGCCCCGCTGGTAGGCCGGGCTGTAGTGGGCGTAGGGGGAGTCACCCTCCGTCCTAGCTCGGGGATGGCTACCCCTGCTGATGAGCCGTGCTCCTCGTTAGCAACCTCCCTCTGCTTTCCTTGCGGGATCGTGGCACTTCAAAGTGACTTTCCTGAGCCTGGACAGACACAGAGTACTGCCGTCCCCAAGCGTCCCAAAATCTGGAGTCGCCCCCCACCCCCTCCAAATCCCGAGATTGACTTAAAAAATCACAAGATTCTTTTCGTTTGCTCCTGGTCTGCGAGCCTGCAGGGGCCACATGTTTGAGCTTTTTTCTGCCACGGGGTGGGCTACAAAGGTCCGAGGTGAGATGCTCAGGCGATAGCTATCGAAATGCTGCCCCCTGCCCCGAGCATGACAAACCTTCGCATAGCTAAGGGGTGATTCGATCACAGTCTGCGAGTACCAACCCAGGGAACAAACCTTTGCTAATGGGCTCCCCCCCCAGCAGACAATGGTGTAGCAAGGTCACATGACTGTCAGGTGACGCTGGATAGAGTCGGACTGGACATAAGACGTGCATCTCGTACCGGGAGCATCAGAGCAATTTGTGAAGCGTCCATCACTGGCCGCTTTAAAATCCAGCCTGGCTGTTTTCCTAAAAGATCTGCTCTGGTTCCAACAGGAATTATTTGGGGGCGGTTGCAGGTGTGGGCGGGCGAGGTTCTGTGCCCTGCGATGTGCAGGAGCTCAGACTAGGTGATCATGCCGGTCCTTCCTAACCCTGGGATCTGTGCATCTCTGAGTCTTCATGCCCCAGCTCTATTAAGCGGCGAAGGCTCCGGGCCGTGTTCCAGTTAAAACCTCCTGTTGTTTCCATGCACTGTTAGTTTGCCACACGTCTCCCCGTGTCGGTCCCCCCCCGACAGCGCCATCCTCTGCGGTGGGGGGCTGGATGCCCGGGTAGGGCATTTCACCAGGATGGAACTGTGGTTGATTGCTGCCACCTGCTGACCCAGCGTGGTGACAGCTCACAGACTGTCACGGCAAGATAAGGGGACAGAAAGTGGGTGCTGATTTTGGGGGTGCAACTTGAGACATCTGGAAGGGGCCTGGTTTTCAGAGGTGCCCCTCTTCAAGATGTCTTGAGGTGAGAGCTCCAGGACTGAGGGACTTGGCCTCCCCTTTGCTCTCTGTGCAGCTCTCTTCTGTGTAGGTTTGGGTACTGCATGGCTTGCCGTATGGCAGGACCTTCCCCCGCTGTGCAATGGGGCAGATCTGGTGGTGGAACAAGCGAAGGGCTTGGCTCGAGCCGTGTTCTTAGGGCTGTATTATCTAGTTAATACGAGCCGCCGGCAGGCAGAGACCCACCGAAACCGCCTCTACTTGCACGCCCCAGGCGGATCCGATTTCCCTCTCTGCTCAGCTTGTTTTTAAGGCCCGGCCTCCCCATCCTGTTGTTCTCCGTTCCCTCCGGCTGCAGTCAGAGAACGTTCTGTGTCGGCCCAGGGTAGGAGCAGGGCAGCCTGCCAGCTCCATGCTCGCTGCCACAGGCCAGCCGCGCTCTGGCTTGGCCAGTGCAGTGTTTTTCTTTAAGCCGATCGGGATTTAGCCTGCAGTAAACTCGGCCCGGGAGTTGCAGAGAGGCAGCAGCCTGAGCCCAGAGACGGGGCTGGGGACGCAGTGTGCAGCTGGCATATTTCTGGGGCTGCAGGAAGTGCGTGTGTCTGATGTCAGCCGGAGGTTCCCCAAGATGCCAGGGGCGCAGTGTGGCCCCGTGGCGAGGGCCCAGTGTTGGGTGCAGAGGGATGGCGGGGGCGGGGTAGTGGGGGGTGCAGGCATGCTGCACTGTGCCCGTGGACACTGGGACGTCAGCGCATGCAGCTGCTATCAACAGCCAGGTGGGGACCACGTGAGCAGGGGACTTTGCCCGCGGCACAGCCGGCAGGAGGCACTCAGCCCTCCCTGGGAGGTGCCATCTGGCGCCAGAGCCCAGTTCCTGCAAGGAGGCAGCTCTGGGGAGCCGCTTCCCCAGGCTTGGGGGGCTGCGACAGACCCTGATCCCCCAAACCCTTAGCTCTTCCCAGGCCTCGGCCTGGCTCCCACCAGCCCTGCCTGGGGCCCGCTCTGCAGGGCCTGCTCCCCTGGTGCCGGAGCCCCGGTGCTTCCTGGGTGGGGCGCTCAGGGGACATCTGGGGCTCCTACCTGGTTGCCAGGGCGACAGAGTTTCCGTTCACCTGCTTTCCCCGTGGGAGGCTGCAGGGCTTGGTCTGGGCAGCCAGATGGGGCTGGAGGCAGCTGGTGCGATAGCAAAGCTGTGGGAGGAGGTAATTACTGACAGACACCCCCAGCTCCAGCCACGTCCTCTCCGGGTCAGGACAGAGGCTGGAGCACGTCACCCCTCTCTCTATCCCTGTCCAGCCCCCCCCCCATTTACCTCTCCATATACACCCCACCCTCTCTCTAGCCCCCACCGTTCTTGCTATCTCTGATCACTGCAGTACCCCCAGAAACCTTGCCCTCTCCTTCAGGAGATCACGCATGCAAAAGCCCTGGAGCTTTGCCAGCCACGGTGCAGGCAGAGCCGGCGTGAATGTGCCTGGCTGGCAGGTGAAGGTGGGCTGGACTGCAGGACAGCCCTTGCCCAGCTCAGCCGGGGGGCAGCCCAGGGCTGGCTCCGCTCTAGGTGCAGGTGGGGCTTGGCGAGGGAAGGGGAGTCCTGGAACCTGTCAGTTCCCTGCGTCAGTTCCTGGCTTGCCCAGAGCAGCAAACACCTTAGAGCCAGTGGCCCCCGGAGGTTAACAGAGGGGACTTGGGAGCCATCTGGGAACATCTGGGGGACTGGAGCGAGGCTGGCTGACCCCAGCTGCGGATCCAGCCCCGGGGCCCTTCACTTGGCTTTGGTCCAGCTGCAGGGGTTGATTAGCAGCATGTGTGTCTGGGTGAGTGGCAGCTGGTGCTGCCTGAGTGACCCCACTGTGCCGGGCATGTGTCGGTCCCAGCTGCAGTGTGTGCGGGGCCAGGTGATGTGTGGGGCATGTGGGGGAAGCCCCCCCCCTTCTATCCTGCCCTCCTCTTGACCCCCGCCCAGGTTTTCTAGGCAACCGGCTGTGCTGTGGCTGCTTCATTCTTGTTCTTAATCCCTGGCCTTGAGGTGCCTGCAGGAAACACGTGTCTCTGGGCTGCCAGGTGGCACCCATGTGGGCTGCTAGGGCCCGGGACTGAGGGGCTGAGGTGGGGAATGGTCAGGGAGGTGGTGGGGGGGCAAGCAGTGTGTACTTGCATGCACGTGGGTGGGTGAGTGAGCGTGCATGGTTGGTGTGGGCACTTGCTGAATAGGCTCGCGTGTGTGTTACGTGCACTCAGGGCTGTGTGCGCGTTGGGTGGGCAGCTGAGTGTGGGGTGCACACGGGTGGCGGCAAGTGTGTGTGTGTGTGTGCTCAGGTGGGCGTGAGTGTTGTCTGTGTGTGTTGTGCGTATGTATGGGCGTATGTGTTGTTTGTGGGTAAGGGTGCAGCTGTGTGTGTTGTGTCTGCTCTTGCGGGTGGCTGGCCATCCATTCCTGGATGGACACGTGTTACCTGTCTGCAGATCCTGGCATCAGGGAACGTCTCCACCTGGGAGTCTGACCCTGGCTCCCCACTGGCTGCCCGGCTCAGCGCTGAGATGAGCACAAAGGATGAGCAGCTGCAGTGGCCATCCTGCCGAGGGGTCGTCACAGGCCAGCCAGACCCCGCACAGATCCTATTCCTATTCACCAGCTCAGCGCGGTTCCTAGCAGCCAGACCCCGCGGGCACCAGTTCACCCTTCTGACAGTGACCTCGGGCTGGGAGATCAGGCCCGGCCCCTTTAGCTGGTGTTACAGGAAGAGGAGTTTGGCACAAACAGATGCTAGGCCCGGGAGGAACTTGTGTCTGCCACCCCACAACCCGGAGTGAAAGGCCACCTGGCCACTCGGCCAAGCGGGGCGCAGGAAAGAAACAAGCCGCTCCCAGCAGGCTGCCCCCATCTTGACCCCAGGTGGATCGTGACTTTCAGCCTCGTGCTGTCGCTTTCACCTGTGGAACTCACTGCCACAGGGGTTGAGCCAGGCAAACAGCCCTGGAGAAGGAGGGTCCTTGGTGGGGGGCCAGGATGTTGGCAGCTGTGGGCTCTCGGTGCTCACCAATCAGGGTGTGAGATGGGGGCGGGCAGGGCTCAGGAAGGAACCACCCCCCGCCCATCAGCGTTTAGAGCTGCAGAATTAGGGGCATTATGGGGAGGCGAGCGTTGGAGACGGGATTCCAGGCCAGATTGGCTGGAGAGGGGATTGGCAGCAGCTGCATGAACCAGTTACCTCTTGCTATGGAGACAGACAGCGTCATCCCCCCCCCCCTCCACCTGAGCCCTTCGCTCTGAGCCAGGTCTCCCACCCTGGGGGGGGGGAGGGGGCGCTGGGGTCACGTGGCCGGCCATGCTTGCTGCCATGTGCCAGAAGGGACAAACAAGCACATGGGCTCCACGGGCAGCTACAGGCAGCTATTAGCTACACGCAGCTGCTCACTCCCCAGTGCTTCCCAGCAGCGTGGCAGGAGTGTGAGCAGCTGGGGGGGAAGGGGGGGGGGCTGCCGGGCTGGGGGTGTGCGTCCAGCACGGACACGAGGCACAGACGTGCTCCATTGTGTGGGAAGCACCTGCCCGCAAAGCCCAGGTTATGAGCTGTGGGTATTTATAGGTGCCTGGGGGAGGTGGCAGAGCTGGTTCACTGGTTACATGTATGTGTGTGTGGTGTGCAAGGGGAGAGCATGCGGTGGAGGATGGGGGGGGGGCTTGCGAGTGTGCAAGGGCGCGCTGTGTGAGGGTTTGGAGTGTGCAGGTGAGGAAGTGCGAGAATGGGAGGACTGAGGGTGGGAGGATTGTAGATGTGTTTCTGCAGCGTGTGGATGTGTGTCAGGAGGGTGTGCTGATGGTGCATAGCATGAGTGTGCGAGGGGCTGTGCTGGGCCAGGCTGCACTGGGTGAGTATGTGCGGTGTGGTGGTGCACAGCGTGAGTGTGTGAGGGGCGTGCCAGGGGATGGTGCACACCTTGAGTGTGCAAGGGGGTGTGGTGTGTGTGTGGCAGGAAGGCACGTCGTTTTGACTGTTATATTTATTTCATTTACACATCACAAAGGTCCCCGCTGGTTAATATGGGGCCCGTTTTAGAGCCAATTTTCTGACTGCAGCTCCACCTTAAAGTCTCTTCTTGTAACCACGTCTCTCCCTCTCGGTCTCTGCTCCGCTCTCACAGCCACCGGCTCCTCCACATGCGCCGTCTCCACAGCACATCACGCTATGTCCCCATCTCCGAGTGCACACCCTGCCATTCATAAAGCTGTCCCAGGGCCGGGCTAGCAGATGAATCCTGGGCCCAGAAGAACGCATGGAATGGAAAAACACCAGCACTTTTAAAAAGAATAGAGCTGAGGGGTTTTCCAGGTTCTCAGACTTATGTGCTTCAATAAAGGGAATTTCTGACTCGTAAGAACATAAGAGCTCCTGTACTGGGTCAGACCCATGCTCCATCGAGCCCAGCTTCCTGTTTCCTAGAGCGGCTGGTCAGAGCTTCCTGGGGAATGCACAGAATAGGCCAATTCTGGAGCCATCCACCCCTGAGTTCCCCTCCTGATTTCGGGCAGTCAGAGGTTTAGGGTCATCCCCCCCTTGGCTAGTAGCCATTGATGGAGCACTTGTTTGAACCCTGTTATACTTTAACCATCACAATATCCCACTGACAAATGGGAAAAGACATCCCGATTATGGTGAGGGTGAGGATCAATTGTTCTCTATGTCCACCGAGAACAGGACAAGAAGTAACTGGTTTATTTTGCAGCAAGGGAGATTTAGGTTAGCTATGAAGAAAATCTTTCTAGTTAGAAGGCTAGTTAAGTGGAATCGCCGTCATTGGAGGATTTTAAGCCCAGGTTGGACAAACACCCGTCAGGGATGGTCTAGGTTTCCTTGGTCCTGCCTCAGCGCCGGTGGCTGGATTTGATGATGTTCTGAGGTCCCTTCCAGCCCGGCATGTCTATGATTCTGTTCTGTGACGTGGATGCAAATCATTTCCATCTCGTTGCAAGGGCAGCCGGGGAAATGGACCAATCGGTGCAAACCACCAGCATACAACGTTGACACCCCCAGAGTGCTGGAGTCTGCCCGGGATTTTTAAAAGCAGCAGCTGGTCTCTTGTGTTTTGCGAGAGCTGATTGGGACCCACGTGTCCAAGCTTCTCACCCTAAGCTTTCCAAGTGGGTCTGAAATCCAGCAGAACTGTCGTCTCCCTCCCCTGGCTGTCGACTGTGGAACGGGCCAGCGCCCCAGGTGGCATTTTCAGCACATGTCAAAGTTTCAGTCATTATATGAGCTGGGTGGAGAGGCCCTGATTGGGACCAGGGTCCCGGTGTGCCCGGCCCTAAACAGATCTATGGTAAGAGACAGTTCCTGCCCTGAGGAGTTTGTGATCTAACTAGCCAAGACAGACAAAGCGCGGGAGGAAAGGACGGATTATTAATCCAGTTCCAAGCAGGGAAGCTGAGACAAAGAGACTTGGCCAAAGTCAAGTAACCAGAAAGGGAACCCAGCTATCCTGGGTCCCAGCCTAGAGCCATAGCCGGAGCCACCCTCTCTGCATTCAGTTCAGCTCTGCACAAAGAACAGTCTGCCTGCAGCAGGGGGCTGGCTCAGTTCTAGTTCCCGACTGCATCTGACAGAAAGCGTCCGCATTTCTGCCAGAAAAGACGGGCCGGTTCCACACCTCACCCAGACCCTGCTGACCCGAACAGCCATTGTTCAGAGAGGAACGGAAAATATCATTCACGGCTCGCATGGCAGCTTGGTAAAGGGCTGGAGGCCGATCTCAGTTACCCCGGTGCAAAGTCGGAGTCACCCCCGTGACCCCCCCAGAGGGACTCATTAGTGCTATTGCATTGTTATGAAATATCCATGATCAGAATCCTGAGCTGTTGTTTCCTGGTTTGTGGTTACTTCAGGCAATCACAAGTTTATAAGCAGAAATTGCTCAAGACCTCAACATAAAAATCTCACTTTGTGCCCGTGCTGCTCCTGGGTACGGTGGATCAACCCCTCACTCCTCACGGCAGCACCAAGCACTAAATATTTTAATCTCAACTAACATTCCCACTGCATTCAGTTCAAATAAGTCTTCAAAATTTACATGGATTCTCACCTTTCCTCCATGGCCGATATCATCCAGCCCGGTATAGTCGATAGGTTTTTGAATGTACCTTACAGGACGCTCCATGTTCGCCGGTACTATAATTTTATGAGTTCTTGATGTGGTCTTACTGGTTGTCAAAATACCTATCTCTCTGCGAGCCGCTTTCTCTTTATGGATGTCCACAGCCTCAACTCTTTGCTGACTGTGGACATCCACGGGGGGAGGCATAGCTCAGTGGTTTGGCCTGCTAAACCCAGGGTTGTGAGTTCAATCCTTGAGGGGGCCATTTAGGGATCCGGGGCAAAAATCTGTCTGGGGATTGGTCCTGCTTTGAGCAGGGGGTTGGACTAGATACCTCCTGAGGTCCCTTCCAACCCTGCTCTTCTATGAGTCCAGCCTGAGATTAGCCTCTGGCCCGAAGGAGAGCCAATCAACATGGCTGTCTGTGGATTCCATTTCAAACCCAGACGGGCACAGCCAGCTGTGAGACCACTGGGAACAGCCTTGGGAGGATCACGCGGAGGACCTTGGGCAGCACGCCAGGAACTTCAGCGAGTCCTTGGAACATTGGGACAATCCAACTCCTGCCAGTCAGTTGAAAACCAGACACACCGAGCGAGGCACGGTGCAGTATTGCTGATCACTTGTTTTTTTTAACCCTGATTTAAAGGGAGGGACGGACGGACGTGTCTCCTGGGATGGTTTATTGGTCTATATAAGATCAGGTTTTTGGTGCTAGATGCAGCAATGAGGATAAAGACAACAGAGCCTGATTCTTTTCTCACTGGCTTTGTGACTGCGTTGGCTTCAGGGAAGTTACCCTGGCTTTACTCCGAGGAGGGGGGCGAGACTGGAATCAAGGTGTCTCATGCAAAGGCCCTGGGGGCAGCTCGGCTGAGGGGTTGGAATTTCCGAAACGATCACTCCAAAATGTGCCTAAAATGAATAGGCATTTAAGGCTGGAGTTGGGTGCCCAGATCCCCCGGGTGCTGAGTAGTGAATTCCCTTAGGCGTCTTTGAGATTAGATTTAGGGATTGAGAGAAGTAGGCTGATTTTAAAAGGTGCTGCTCACCACCATTTCACTGAGATCGCTTCTAAAGGACCTCGGCAGATCCAGCCACTTATTCAGGTGCCCAAATACGGACTTAGAAACTTCCCGCATTTGAAAAATATCACCACCGTCACTTTTCAGTCCTTGTGTCTTTTTCTTTCCAGGGTGAAAGCCTGGGACAGCGGCATCTGCTCCATACCCCGTCTCCTGGCTGTATCTGCAGTTATTTTGAATGCTCAGAACCTGGCAGGCAAGGATAAAATCATGACTCCAATCAATTACACTCGAAATAAATATTTATGACTTATTATTTTTTGGCAGGGAAGAGTAAAAAGCTTGTCCCCGGCTCGTTAAAGGAAATTAGTTGTTGATTAGTATTTAGATTAGCACATGGAGCGGAGTTTAATGAAGAGCAGTCATTTCAAATGTTGCAGTTTCTGTGCGTGTATGGAAAGCTCATCTAAAATATGGGCTCGTGGGGAGGCAGGAGGCCAAACAAACCAGAGCTATTGGGTCTGGTTCTCCGTTGACCTGCCCCGTGGGTGGGTATTTACACTATTGCAAAGCGGAGGTGACGCGCTGCCCGTGAGCCAGTTTGCACTAATGTAAGTGACTACACCAGGTGCAAGGACATTGAGAAGGAGGCCCAATCTAGCTAGCGATCCCCAGTGTTTTCGGATTTCTGGGAGCCAAATTGAGACACCGTTCCGGGTTTGGGGGGGATTGTCCCGTTTTCACCCCCACAACCCTCTCTCCTGGTTGAAGCAGAACATTTCCCGCATTAAGCTTGCTGCATTAAGGTAGAATCAGTTACTATGAGGGAACGAAAATACAATTCAAACTGAGTGTGCAAGCATAGCCGCCAAGCGGTATTCCACTTGTGCAAAGTCACAACTCCACGTGTTTCTCCTGGGCAGTGTGACGAAGTGGGGGATGTTCTTAATGTTTTCTCTGAATACTGTGTGGGCGCCTCGGTTTCCCCTATGCATTGCTTAAGTATCTAGGTGGTGGGATAAGGGGGTGTGATTGTTGCAGAGCCCTAGAGGGCCAGTGTGATGGTGTCTGCACAGAGAATGGCCGACACCCTGTCTCCTGGTTACTGATGGCCTGGGCCCCTCCCCTGCAAAGGTGCCAACTGAAGGTGTTGGAGAACAAAGAGATCAGGTGATCTTAGGGTGACCAGACAGCAAGTGTGAAAAATCGGGACGGGGGTGGGGGGTAATAGGATCCTATATAAGAAAAAGATCCAAAAATCGGGACTGTCCCTATAAAATCGGGACATCTGGTCACCCTAGGTGATCTTCTGGCCCGGGAAGGAGACAAAGGCCAGAGGAGGGGCTGGAGAGTTTCAGTGTGTAGCTGGCTGGGGAAATGGAGGGGGGCCAGATGGGGTTCTGGCCTCCCTGGCCCCAAGATGGACCTGACTGAGGGGTCCTGTTGTCTGTACCTACAAACTCGGTTTTGGACTGTGTTCCTGTCGTCTAATAAACCTTCTGTCTTACTGGCTGGCTGAGAGTCAGGTCTTACTGCGGAATTGGGGTGCAGGCCCACTGGCTTCCCCAGGATCCCCGCCTGTGCGGACTCGCTGCGGGAAGCGCACGGAGGGGCAGGGGAGGCTGAATGCTCCGAGGTCAGACCCAGGAAGGTCGAAGCAGCGTAAGCTTCTTGCCCTGGAGACAGTCTGCTCAGAGAGAGGAGGCTCCCCCCAGAGTCCTGACTGAGCAGCTCCAGAGCATTGCCTGGTGACTCCGTGACAGGTGGTCACGCTCATGGGGTTTTTTATGACTCTCACCCTCTGTGTGTCATTAACCCCCCACTTCCGCCGGGAACGCCATGACCAGGAGGAGTTGAGTTGTAATTTGAGAAGGAATTCAGAAAGCCACAACTGGCCGCACCGCGCGAGCGTTAAAATGGGATTGGGTTATTGTATCGGTAGCGGAGTCTCGCATGATTAAAAATGAAACTTGAGCACAGGCCAGAAATTGCAGGATTATCAAATAAATAAATCAAAATAAAATTACCCCCCCCCCCCCCCAAAGACTCAGCAACAGCCATGACTGATGAAGACACTGAGGGTTGGTCCAAGACAAAAGTGAAAGTCTTTGTCCGTATCAAGACACTTGGCAAGCCCAGCACCATTTTCTACAATACTCAAGGGGAGGGCGAACGTCTGCTTTTCATGAGCGTTGCAGAGCTGATTTTTGTGCTAGTCACGGCGAATACAAAGATACTTCAAGACATATCGCTATGGAGAAACGTGCGAGCGGTGCCAAGGCTGCGACAGTCAAAATCATGGGCAACTTTGTTCCCATCTGCTGGGTCAAAACTGAGTGATAACATAACCAAAGCTGCAGTCTGATTTACAGAATGTCTTTTGGAGCATAACGTCCCTTGTGCTAGCAGCGATCGTGTTAGTCCTGTGTTTAAACCAATGCTCCCAGACTCCCAAATTGCCAAGAGCTATGCATGTGCTTCCACAAAAGTGATCCCTGTTATACCAGGGACAGTTGCACCTAAAGCACTTGCAAATGAACATCGTGTGATTGATGGCCTTGAATGATATTTTGCTTTGGATGCTAGTTCGGACGAGGTCGCGAAGTATTTTCCATTCTTGGTTACATGCAAACACCCAGAAACATACAGTCTCACAGCTACGGAGTTTGTAGATATGGTTACTTTGCACATCAAATAAATCTCAGGAATGTTTCGGAGGGAACCAACCGTGTGCTATCAAAACACAACGTTGCCTGGAATAAACGTTCTACATATTTGGCAGATAATGCTGCAGACATGTCCGGTAAGCACCACAGTGTATTATCTCGAATGAGAACTAAGCGAACAATGAACCAAGGAGCGTATGCCCCTGCCATCTCGTGCACTTAATGGCAGAGCACGCGTTGAAAATCATTGGCGAGGAAAGTTGAGGGTTCGATCATTGACATTTACGGTCACTGTCAGGGAAGTGTCAAAATGGTAGCCTCGCTGAATAAATACACGGCATTTTGCAATGCCAGCCTGAAGATCATTGTGAAGCATGTGGAAATGCCCTGGTGGGCGTTGGGGAGATTTGAACGTACCTTGGCTACTTGGGATATGCGGGACTCCTCCTTTGTCAGTACCTTGGATGAGGAAGAGCAGAGAGCTGCTGCAGGACCACGGGAACATTGGTGAGCATCTAGGGTCCTTTGATGCAGGTGCATTTATTGTTTTTGCCTGCAGTGTGGTCCATGATTAACAGGTTCACTGCACTTCTCCAAACTGAATCGCTGGAGATTTGCCTTTAGCCCCAGCGATGATGATGCTATACAGAGATATGTGTGCAACGCTCTGGCATAGCTGCACGTGAAAATGTTAGAACTAAATGACAAGGGCTCTTCTGGGCAGTGGCCGGCATCTGAAGTGGTTATATGGGCTTTGGGACACGTAACTCGGCAAGAAAGGAAAACACGATCCATCCAAGCCCATATCAGACATTCTCGGTTGAAGCTGTGCAGTTATTTTTGCAAAGCACTAGGTTACATGACAAAGATGGCAGTGTTGTTAGAAGACCCTGAATTTAAGAGCCTGGCTTTTGTGAATCCAACCAGTCGTTTATCAGCATCTTTCTGCAAAATAGACGTGATAACTGATCGATTTCCTGATGTGATCAGTGCGCACCACATTTCCGAATTTAGGTTGCTCAGATTTGTGATGCACTTCTGGAATATGCACTATGAGAACAGATGAATTTTGGCATAAAATATCTCCAGTGAATGACTTAGTAAATGGCCAGGCAAGATTCTCTGTGATTCCAGAACATGTAAAATTCCTGTTTGATCACCCACAGCCATGCTGTATTCAGCATTGGATGGGAAATAATAACTGACATGAGAAGTTATCTGGGAAAAAATCCTCTCGCCTAGCAACCTGGCTCCCTGTGTATGAAGAGGCGTGGATGGTGAGGAATGCACACTCTGTGCCAAACCAATATCTTTTCCCACATGAAGTGCCAGCAGCGGCAGCCTTCACCTGATCTGCAAAAAGGCAAAACCTGCCACATCGCTCCGTTTGTCCAGCCACCGGGAACACTCTGCAGAGGAACGGAAGCTGCTGTTTCGCTGGGGAGAATACTTACTTTTGTTCTAGCCAAAATGGGCTGTAAAATTCATGAACGAAATAAATCTGGGTGCTGACAGTCATTTCAGAATTGGTCAGGGGTGAAGACAGACAGAGAGCCATTGGTTGGGCTTAGTTTCTTTTGTTATTTTGAACATGTTGTAATAATAGCCGCTATACCAAACCTTCCCCAGAACGTAATTACTTGATAAACGCATCCTGCTTTAGCCACTTGAAATGTTGGAAGCTCTCAGGGACCTGGGGCCTGATTTTCATCAGGGCTGTGGACCTTTCATTCCTGATGAATTCAGAGCTCAGCGATCGCTCAGAATAGACTACCGAGATGTACAGCCATCTGGGAGCCCCATCCATGGCCCGCCCATAGCAGGCGATGCTGCTCGGACAAGGAGAAAGGGAGGCACCCCCTCCTCTCCGGCACAAACCTTCCCAGGGAGCAGTTGACTGAAGGCCACACAGAGGTGCCTTAGCTTCCCGGAGAAATTGTCCACGCAGCCTTGGGTGTTGGGGAGTTCTGGAATTGCTTCACCAGGGCCAGAGCTTTTTCTTCTCCTTGCAGAGAGGGGCTGCGGTGGTCACAGCTGCAGGTTATTACATCGCCGTCGTGTTTCATGGCAGCTAGAATTTGTTTCGTATTTTTATTTACATTTCCAGGAGGGTCTAGAGAGCCCAGTCTCTGCCCCAAAGAGTTTGCTATCTAACTAGCCAAGACAGGATCATTATCCCCGCTTTACAGATGGGGAACTGAGGCACAAAGAGATGCAGTGACTCGCCTAGCATCGCCCAGGAAATCTGCAGCAGACCTGGGCTCCAGTCTCTTGGGTTCCATCTAGTCCCCGAGCCACAGGGAAGCCTTCCTCCCAGGGGGAACTCTGTTTTTTAGCCTCCCTGTGTGGAGCCTGAGATCACGTCCTAATCCTGATAGCTCAGGCGGGGTTGAGCACCGACACAGCTCGTTACACCGATGGACCCTCTCCCTCCCCCACCCAGCACAGGCTGTGAACATTTCCCATCCCTAGACGGCGCCGTGTACCTCCGACCTACAGGGGGCGCTGTGCAGAACAGACCGGCGCTCCGCCTGCCAGCCCCCACTCTGTGGCGGGAGAGCAATGCTCTCTGGGGGCTGTAGTCCAAGCCTCCCCGGCTGCGCTATAGAACGCGGCCAGGGGTGGGGGTGAAGAAAACTACATTTCCCAGGGAGCCTTGAGGCAGTCCCTGCATGCATGCATGCATGGACTCTTTGCAAGAAGTTGTGGGCTGGGGGCAGACTGCTCCTGCCCTGAGATGGTGCATTAGGGGTGCAGGTTTCCATTGCAATGGCTGAGTGTGCGGGGGAGATAGTGTATCAGAAGGAGGGGCACCAGGTAAGTGATGGGGGGCAGGTTGCAACCCAGATGCGTCAGACTCTGGAACTGCTGGAGATCCCCACTGGGCTTCAGGCCCCCAGAGTTTGGCCTCTAAAATCCTAGGGGAGGTGGGTTCCTCCCCAGACTTTTTTTTTGTTGGGTGTGGGGGAGCTCACAGATCGGACTCAGTGTGGCGCCCCCTCCCCCTTGCAAAACAAGGTGAAGAATCTGCACTTGAAAAAGCTGGAGTCATTTATTTTGCTGCTTTACCCTAAGTTCAAAAGGGGGAAATGAGAGAGCTGGGTCTGCCCCCTCCCCAGAAGGGATTTTAGCTGCTGGGGGCTGGTTAGAATAGCCTGGAATCCAGCCCTAGCTGTGGGGTGCAATGGGGTGGTTGCACCCCCTGGAGAAGTGGGAAACCAGCGGATGCAGAAGTGTGGTGGCTATTATTAGCATCAGTATAGTATTTATTTCCTACCCTGGGGATTGTACCCGATGGAGAAATGCCTATAGACTTCTTGGTTTGAGTATTACAGCAGTGACGCTGATTGGTTTGTTACAAAGGTTTCAGCAGTGCCAAGCCTTCTTACTTGTGGGGTTTTTCTTGGCTGGGGTTTTAGAGGAGTGAATGAGCCCCTGCCCCATGTTATTGGGGGGATCGGGGGGGGGGGGAAGACTGCTTCCCAGCTTGCTTTGTGTTTTGTTTACAAGGGGCCCTGATCCTGCACAGAACTAAGCAGGTGCTTAACTTTAAGCCTGTGAGTAGCCCTGCTGAGTTCAGGCAGCACTCGTATTTACAGCATGGCCTAGGGATAAAGCAGTGGCTTGGGTTTTTATTCCCAGCTCTGCCGGTTTCACGCTGTGTGGCTTTGGACTTTTCCCATCTGTAAAAAGGGAAACGCGTACCTGCCTTGTACTGCATGGCAAAGCCTGAGGTGTCATTAATCCACTTCCGGCAGATCGGAGTTTCTCCAGGGGGACGGTTTAACGTGTTCAGGCTAATCAGGACTGTAGCTTTTCAGGGTAAGACTCAGGGGAGGTGCCGGCTGCTCTGGGTGAACTCCCACTGGCATGCCTTTACTTTCTTATCTCAGCATCACCAACCCCCAGCATACACAATCATGAATCAGAAAACGCGAGATTGCCTTAAAAATACTAAGATTTGGGGTCCTTTTTTTTGTTTGGCTTTCTGAGGCTTGAGATTTCTGGGCTCATGCTCTCAAGCTTTCCTCTGCAACTCGGTGGGCTAGAAACAGTTTGGATTTTTAAATGGAAGCCGAGATTCTCTTGTGATCCCAGGATCTCAAGAGCTTGGGAACTTTCAAACCAGTCATGTGAGTTGGCTGGGAATAAAGAGAATGTTCCTACTTGCAAGTGCTAAGGGCTCGATTCTGCTGGAGTTGGCGTTACCAGGTCCCGGTACAGGATCGGGGCATGCGGTTGCCTCTCTGCCTGCCAGCGTATGTCATACTCTCTCTGGGGAGCGGATTCTGGTGGCTGGACGCAGCCCCGTGTTATGTAGGCGATCCTCTGTGACGAGGTGTGTGCTGTTTGCAGATTGCAGACTGCGCCGCGTCCGACGACCGGGCTCTGATCTGCTCCTACGACCGAGCCGTCCGCTCCTATAAGGTGAGGCACTCGGGGTCTCCAAACCAAACTTCTGGGGATGCTTCCCCCCCGTCCCTTGTTGGATGTGCCCCCCAAGCTGCCTGCTCCAGGTCTTGCTGACCCCAGCCCCCATAGGATTGGGGCAGAGGCCGCAGTCTGTGCTCCCTGTGGGGCAGTGACCTGGCTGCTTGCTGAGGTCTGAGAGCTGCCGTTGCCCGCCTGCTCTGGGATGTCCCCTCCCTCTCCATAGCTGATGCTCCCCCAGTCCTTCCAGCCTGTCTCAGGAGGGTGGGGAGACAGAGCAGCTGCTCCTCCCAAATCCCTATCGTTCTCTCAGCTGCCACAGTATCTCCAACATTGCAGGACACCCTGGGTGCTGGCGACAAGGACCAGGCATCCAAGAGCTCCGAGTCCTCAGCCTCCAGCCGGGCCGAGAGCGAGGGAGATGTGGAGGAGGAGGAGAAAGAGGAGGAAAGCTCCCAGGTGAGTACAGAACAAGAAGCGATCTGTTACCTGCTGTAGAACCAGCCCATCCTACTTCTGTTGGCTCCACCAGGACAGGAGAAACTATTGGCATCAGGTAGCAAACTCAGCCTTGGGGTGCTGGTTTCTGTCCCTTTAAGGGGAGGGACTCCGTTTGGCTCCGCCCCCATGGTAAGTGGGGCTCTCTCATGTGCCCTCTCCTGGCCACACAGACTGTGCACACCCAGAGGGGAAGGGCCCTGTGGGAATCTGGAGAGGGGTGAGGGCAAGGAGTTATCCCTGGGGTTCTGCAGGAGGCTGCAGGATCCAGCGCTGGGGTGGAGGCAGAACGTGGAATAGAGCAAATGCTGCACTAGCGTGTGCATTGCACAAGGATGGTTCATGCTGGGTAGTGTGGGCTACCGCCCATCCGTTACCTGTGCTGACGCGTGTCCCTGCCGCAGCCCTGAGGCCCTGTCCCTGTGTCTCCCCGCAGTGGAAGGTGGGTGATTCCTGCTGTGCCGTCTGGTCCGGAGACGGGCTGCTCTACCCGGCCCGCGTCGTCTCCCTGAGCGAGGAGGGGGATGCCTGCGTGGTGGAGTACGAGCACTACGGCAATCGGGAGGAGCAGAGGCTGCGGGACCTGTTCCCCCCCGATGGGAGCCCGGACAACTCGCTGGAGCCCCGGAGAACGGTGAGATGCTGCAGGGTGGGGCTGCGCGGAGCCACCTGGCATGGGGGGGGACACTGCCGGGGTTAGCCAGGGGGGCCTGGTTCACCCCCCTTAACCTGGACACTTTGCCCACCCTACGGGGGAACCATCTGCTCACAGATTCACCCATCTCAACGGGAGGGGGTGTGGTGTGGTGTGGTGGTTAGGGCACGGGACTGGGAGCCAGGACTGTTCTCGGGGGTGGGGGGAGTGTGGTTGAATGGTTAGAGCAGGGGAGAGCGTCAGGACGTGTGGGTTCCGTTCCCAGTGCAGGAAGGGGGATGGGGACTCGTGACCAGAGCCCGGGTCTGGGATTCAGGACACCTGGGTCCGATTCCCGACACACCGCAGAGCTCTGCCTCCCTCTGACGCTGCAGGGGGAGGTGGAAGGTGCTGTCCCGAGCTGGGGTTTGGCCGGGACCCTGAGGCAGACACAGACTCTGGGGCCCCGGGGGGTCCCTAGCAGCCAGGCTGTCTGTGTGATGGGCTCTCGGGTGAGCCCCGGTTGGTGCCGCTCCCCAGTGGAAGGCCGGCGACGCCTGCAGCGCCATCTGGTCAGAGGACGGGCTGCTCTACCCGGCCACGGTGCGGTCGGTGGATGCCGCGGCAGGGACGTGCCTGGTGGAGTTTGTCGGCTACGGGAACAAGGAACAGCAGGCGCTGGAGGAGCTGCTGCCCCCGTGCGGGGCCGTGGATGGGGACCTGGGCAGCTGGAGGGTGAGTGGCCCCCCCATGGGAAGGGGAGTGAGGGCCATTAAAGGAGAGGCTGGGGTGTGTGTGAAGGGGGCTCTGTTAGTGAGGGACTGATTTGGGGGAGGGGAGATCTTGGCTATAATCATTGCAGCAGCCCCGAGTCCCCCATTAACTTCCCTTCCCCTTAACTCTGCCCACTCACGCGCCCTCCCCCACCCCGTTTTTCTCTTCATTTCCCTTTGTCCCCCCGATTACCCCCAAAGCTCAGTGCTAGCAGATGCTGTGCTGCAGGGGGCAGGGTGGGGGGCTCAGTAGGGGGCGCTCTCCCCTGCAGTCAGTGTCCCCGTTTCTCTCCCTTGTCTGATCCCCTGCCAGCTCTGTGCCTCCCCCCGTCTCTGTGGGATCCTCTGGGGCTGGTGAGGGGGGTCGCAGGTCTGGCACTGTCCCTGCTGGGTGGCAGGGGATGGCAGGGGCACACTCTGCTCTGATCCTTGTGTCTCCTCGGCAAGGCTGAAGTGGACACCCCCGGAGTGCCCAGGGGACGCAGCCCCAGCTTCCCCCGCGAGCTGCCCCACGGCTGGAGGAGGCAGAGCACGAAAGGGGAGTGGGCGCATTCCTTCCCCCGGCTGCCCAAGGTGAGTGCCTGGGATTGCCCCAGCAGGACAGCGACCTGGGGGAGCTTAAACCGCAGCCCCCTCCCCACATGTCCCCGCCCCCCTTGCAGGGAGACAGCGCAAGCGGCAACCTCAGAGCCCTGCAGCTAAGCAGGGTTTGGTCTGCACGGGACTCGAATGGGAGACTGGGGGAGTCTGGGGGGAAGCCCTGGCTGCTGCTTGGGAACGAGGTGTCTCAGAGGGGGGAGCTCTCCCTGGGGGGGGGGTCAGTGCTGACCCCACTACCCCTGGGTGGTGCTAGGGGGCACTGGGCTGCAGGAAGCAGGGCAGGGGACCCAGTAGGGGGCACGGTCCGTTTGGGTGCTGACTCCAGTGCGCAGCATGGCACTAGGGGGCGCTCTCCCCTGGCAGTCAGTGCTGCCCCAGTACCCCAGGGTGGAGCTGGGGGGTGCTGTGCTGCTGGGAGCAGGTTGGGGGGGGATGTCAGTTCTGTACCCGTGCCGTAGGGGCGCTGTGTCAGTGTTGCCATCACACGGGCGCAGTGCGCTGGAGAGCCTGGGCCCATGGCCCTTGGAGCAGGGGCTTAGCCCCTTCTCCTGCCCTGGCCACATTCCACCCCCTGTGCCAGGGCCCCCTCCCCACCTAGCCCAAACCCAGGGGTAGGGTAGGGGAGGGGAAGGATGGGGCAGCCCATTAGGGTCTGGCAGCCCCACTGGGGTTTTGGAACGGCTGACGGGAGATGCTGGGATCACACTGTGGGTCCCTCTCCATCCTTGGCTCGCTGGGGTCTCATCCCTGTCCTCTCTCTGGGCTCACGCCCACTGGGCGCACTCTCTGCCTCCCTTTCAGAGTGGCTCCTGGTGGCCCGGTCCCTTGCTGCCCTTTGGCCCCCCGCCCCGCAGATCCGCCTGCCCCCCGGTGAGTGTACGCGCTCCTCCTCGGGGACCCGTTTCTACGGCAAACCCAGAGCCGCTGCGAATCCCGCCCTGCGGGAAAGGGCCTGGGCTGGAGGAGGGGGCAAACCAGTGCAGAACCCAAAGCCTGGGGGCTTTTAAAGGGCAGTATTGGTAGTCCACGGCCGTCTCTGGTAGTCCAAGCTCTGGCCAGACTTCCAGGGCCAGCTGCCATCCTGCAGCATCCGATCTCGGGGTTGCCAGCCCCCCGAGCTAAGAAGCCAGTGACCACCCCCCTGAGCTTGCCATGAACCCCCAGCTTTGCCCAGGCTGTCGCTACCCTCTGTTGGACATGAGGGGAGAGCCCTCCCCCCGCAGGCTGGAGCACAAAGAAGCCACTAGGTGGTGCCAGTGGGCTGATGATTTGTGGTCGGGGGGGGGGGGGAATCCTGGCAGGGGAGGGGGAGGGGCCCAGAGCCACCACTCTGGAGCCACTCGTGCAGGAGGGATCAGGTGAAGCTCCCGGGGTGAGCGACTCCCCTAGGGGACGGGGGATCTCTGCAAGGGCAGGTCCCTGACCAGGAACTCTGCTGCGGCTTTTCCAGATCGTCCCTCCCCCTCCACCACTGCTTCTGGACCCGCTGTGCGCAGAGGACGAAGAGGGGGGCGCCCTGGCCTGCATGCTCCTGGCCTGGTACATGAGTGGGTACCACACTGGCTTCTACATGGTAAGGCCTGGCCGGGTGGGGATCTGCCCCCTTGGCGGTGGGGCTGTCTTGCCCCTCTCCCCGGTGCTGCAGGTGGGGAGCCAGGGCTGCACCGGCCCCTGGCGGTACCACCCCCCCTTGCTGTGGAGCGTGGCTGGCGGTGCTGGGCGTGAGCCGTGCTGCCTGCAGCTCTGAGTTTAGCCTCGCGGGATGGAGCTAAATGGGGGAGGGGCTCACTGGGACATGGACTGGATGTCCTGAGGTGCTCCCCTCACTGTAGGGGGCTTGTTGGCGGGGGCGCTAGTGGGCAGAGGAATGGGGGTGCATCCAGGCACTGAGCTGGCACGTGCCTGGGGCTGGATTCGAACTGGCAGCCTTTGAGTGCTACGTGTTAACCCTTTCATGCCTTGCAGGGACTCAGACAAGGCCGGGCGGAGGCGGCGACCCCCCCGCCAAAGCAGGGACCACGGTGGAAGAAGTCGTCCTCGCGCAGTTAGGGGCAGGTTGGTTTGCACCGTGTGGATATCGGAGTGGGGTGGAGGGAGATGAGATGCTGGGGGTGTTTACTGGGCGCTGGCTCCCGGCTGTGGGGCAGGAAGTGATCGGGTCCGTGTGGCACAGGGCTCTTCCTCGCCCCCAGATCCGCCAGTGCCCCTCAGTCTTTATTCCCCCCCCCCCCCCCAGCTATTCCACCAGGTGCTTGCGGACGTGGCCAGTTGTGCCAAGCTGTGCCGTGATGTGGCTAACCCTCCACTGAGACCCTTGGGAGCGGATGAGTCCCCTCCCCCCCCACCCCAGGGATCTCTAGGGCAACCCATCCCTCTGCTGCCTCCACAGCCTCCTTCCCTGTCTGAGCGGGGAAGCTCTGGGGGAGCCCCCCAGCAGGGGGCAGCGGCGTCACCTCGTCTCCTCCCCCGTTCCTCCTTGCAGCTGGGTCTGGCTCCTTGCTCCCCCTGGCGGGCTTGAGGCAGCGGCACCGTCGGCCAGAGGTCTCCGCGCTGGCGCCGGCGCTCGTGCTTCGAGGACTGGGACTCTGCAGTGCCGGGTACCCGCTCACCGGGCACCCCGGGGAGGGAGAGGACGGAAGCAGCCTTCATCCCGCGCTGGCTCCAAGCCCGGCTGGAGTCCTGGGGGTGGAGGCATCGCTCCCCAGCAGCCGGCGTGCGCAGACGGGATGGCTGGCGCCCGTCGGCGGTTTCCAATAAAAGGGGTTTGTCAGACCCTGTGCTCCAGGGAGGTTCTTGCTCTGGATGGGCGGAGTGGGGGGAGGATGGCGGTGGGCTCCCGCGTTTGAAACACACTCACTGGGACCGAGATGGGCTAAGGCGCTGGGCTGTGCCCTACACCCGTAGGAGTTCACACCCCTCCAAGGCTGGGTGGCTTTTCAGGGGAGCGGCCATGGGGGGGGTCACTGGGTGCAGTTCTCGAGCCTGTGACACACGGAAGGAGCAGGCTAGACGATTGGATGATCCCTGTGAGTCCTGGGTTCGAGTCCTGGCTCTGCCACAAACTCCCTGGGTGGCCTTGATCAAGTCGCTGTATCTCTCCGGGCCTCTGTAAAATGGGCAGAATGCTTCGTGCTGTGTCTGGGCAGCCCCCAGTGCTGCGGTGCCTCAAGGAGCTACCGGGGTGCAACTCCGCATCAGCCCCTCGCCCCGCTCGGGCCTGTCAGCCTAGGCCTGGGCTGCACGCTCTCTGCACGCTCTCTGCACGCTCTCTGCGCCTGGCTTGAAGGGGAAGCCAAAGTCCTGCCTGTACAATCATGAGCCCTTCGTAAATGCAAAGGTTTGCCCTGGTGCCTTAAATCTCCCTGTTGCCAGCTTTTCCCGTTACTTTGGGGCACGCTCATTGGGGTTACTCTTCTGGGGTGGGAGGGGTCTGTAATTCTCTCAATGTGCTGCTTGTGTCACTTGTGTTCTCCAGGGGAGCTCTCCTGCAGGCCCTAGGTTGACACACACACGTTAACAGAGCGTGTCTGAGCGGACCGGGTCAGGCAGCACTCCCACGCTGACCCCTTATATGCCCCTGGACTCAGCGGGCTGGGTCGAGCAGCTCTTCCCAGCTGTCACCCTCCTATGCCCCAGGTTCAGCACGTCCCTGTCCCCTTTCACATTACAGTTGTTCGGGTCGTAACCCACTTGATGAGCAAACCCCACAGGATTTTTGGGGCGCTGCAGGGGTCTTTAGCTTAGGTAGGAGAAGCATCACTGTAGAGTAAAACACAAAAGAGAGAGAGGGAGGGAGAGAAGGAGGGAGGGAGGGAAGCAACCAGCTTAACCATAAAAGTGATTTAGTGCCAGGAATAACCATACAAGGGGAGTCAAACAAACAAAACAGCGACAATAGTAAATCTAGTTTAAATGTGATTACAAAAATCAGGTTTAGAAAACTACACCTAGAGTAGGAAAGAAAAGAGAGCGGGAGAGAGAGCTGGGTTCTCACCGCTCCGTGAAGCTTGGATCGAGCGGGGGTCCCAGGTGGTGGTGGTAGCTGGGGGTGCGGAGTGCTGGAGACAGGCCGAGCCCCCAGCACGATCAGTCAGGAGAAGATGAAGTCCCCATGGAACTGATGCAGAGTTTGGATCCAGGTGTCAGAGCACTTACTGGAGCGTGGGTCGGGGTGTTTGTAGCGAAAGAACAGTGGTTCAGGGGAGAACACTGGATTTGTTTGTGGGTAAACTGATGACTCAGAGGAGTCGATCGAAGTTGTTTTGTTCAGGCTAGACAATAGGAACTGCTCATTCCTGGCTAGGGGCGGTGTTCCGTCCAGGGAGCTTACGATGCAATCTGGCAGCTTCAGTAGTTTGGATCCCAATAACCGATTTATTACTAGAATTGGTCTGATAACTACTGAGCTGGGCGTGTGCAGGCGGGTTCATTGACATCTGGAGCAGAGATCCCCCCATCATGCACTGCTTCCCTGCTTTTCTGGTCCCAGAGTTCTGGGCGGTTCTTGCCTTGGAATCTCTGTTCTCCATTCTGTATGCTAAGGGGCATGCCTCCCTGTCCCCTCTTTGATGCAAACGAGGCTAATCCGGGGTTTAGGCGTCTCCCACGGCCTTTTCATTGCTTTTTGTAAGTCTGTCTTCGGATCGGTTTTGGACCAAGCAGAGGCTGGGAGGGGGATGTCCTTTGTGAGACAGACAGGCTGCATGCTGCGCCCTGGTGCCCCGAGAACACAGAGCTGACAGGTAACTTCCTCCCCACTCCCAGCCCCACATCCTCACCGGGACGCAGTAGCCTTGGGTTGCTCCCCATCACTGCTGCTCTAGCTTGGGGCCCCAGCAGGGACTCTGCCCTCAGCCCCTGCTTGCTCCCCCCGGATCCTTCAGCCACAGCACGGGGCGGGAGCCGGGAGAGGCTGACGGAGCCGCCCCCCTTGGGGACGGCCAGTTGATTCCTCCGGTGCTCAGCGGCTAACTGCTGCCAGGATTTATGGCTCGGGGCCCGGCTGCAGGTGCCAATAAGGACTCAGCAAAACAAATCGTGTTTACAGCCAGCGCTGATCTCAGCCGGCCGGGGGGCTGGGGATGCCTGCCCGTGACGCACGGGGCCTGGCCCTACGGGAGCCTGCTCCGCACTCAGGCCTTGTAACCCCAGCCGCTAGTGCCCCGCCCCTGCCCCCGGAGAGTGAAAATACCATCAAATCTATTGCAAAGGAACCGAAACCCCAAGCTGCTTGGGTGTCACCAGCTCCCCCTTGGAAGATGCCCACACGGGCCCCCTTGCAAAGCAACTGTCCTAGCTACACAAAGGGCTGCCTTGCTCTCCGGCCGGCCTTCCCCGAACGCTGGCCCGGGTGAAACCCTCTGGGTGTGGGGAACTCCCTGCCACTAGATTGGGCTGATCTGCCCAGCCAGAGAAGAGTGCCAGGCCCAGCTCTCGGCATGGGGCTCCCTGGGGCAGGGGAGATGAGGCCGTGCTGCCGGCATCTGACAAACAAAGTTACTCACCCGCAGTCTCCCTTGCTGCAGCAGGGCTGAAGCTTGCAGCCATCTGCTGGGCCCAGCTCTGGGGCTGCTGGCGAGGGGGCAGGAGGCTGAGAAGTCGCAGGGCGGTGGCGGGGGGAAGTAATGTTTGCTCAGTGAATTGGCTGCCCCTGCCCTGGGAGGGTGACGGCAGCTGAGGGGGCGTGCGCAGACCTCGCTGCTCCCGCGGGTGCTGGCTGCGCAGAAAGCCTGTGTCACTGTTTGCTCGCTCGTGGGAGGATGTTCTGGGGAGGGGGAGTCTGGCTGGTTCGTTTCATTGCAGCGCCGGGGCCCTTTGCTGGGGCGACCTGCTCGGTGGCCGCACACGGGCGTTCACAGCCATCCTCAGCGCCCGCGAGCCGTGAGCGGAACATGGAGAGCCCAGCGACAGCCGGCACCAGCTGCGGCAGCGGAACGTTCCTCCTCCCGCCAGGCAGCCGGGCCTCGTCTTCACCCGCCGTGGGAACGACACGAGGCAAAGTTCTCGTGAGGCCTGAGCAGTTTGTAGTTCCTCGGGTAGCAGGTCTAGGCTGACGCACGGCTCCCTGGCAGCCCCAGCACAAGCCCCCTGTGCACAGAACCGACTCCCCGGCCTGCACCCGCTTGGCGCTTCCCTGGTCTCACCCGTGGCTCAGGTGCTGTCTACACTATGGCGTGATCCCCCTTCTCGTGTGCAGGTGCAGGGGAGTGAACAGCCATGTAGCGGCCCTGGGGGCATGGCTGAGCCCATGACAGGTTCAAGTCCACCTGGCACCGGTAGGTACCTGCTCAGCGATGCAGCTATTTATACTCACGCTAGCTCATCGGCTTGTGTGATCAGCGCGGTGAGAGCACGTGCCCCTGGGCAGCGGACTCGCCCCCTCGCTTGTTGTCACAGAATCCCCGGGCGATGCTCTGGAACTGCTCCCCACAAAGCCAGTCAGGACGTTGGGGAGCCTCCTCTCCCTTGGAGCAGACTGTCTTCAGGGCAAGAAGCTCACACGGCCTCACCTCCTGGGTCTGACCTTGGAGATTCAGCATATGCCCCTCGGTGCGCTTCCCACAGCGCGTCTGCCCTGGCGGGGTCCTGGGGAAGCCAGAGGGTCCTGCACCCCCACTTCGCAGTCAGACGTGACTCTTAGCCAGCCAGTAAAACAGAGATTTATTAGATGACAGGAACACGGTCTAAAACAGAGCTTGTAGGTCTAGAGAACCGCACTCCTCAGCCGGGTCCATTTTGGGGGGCAGTGAGCCAGACACCCCCATCTGCACTTCTCTCCTCTGTCCCAGCTAGCCCCAAACTGAAACTCCCCAGCTCCTCCTCTCTGGCCTTTGTCTCTTTCCCAGGCCAGGAGGTCACCCGATCTCTTTGTTCATCTTTAACTATCCCCTTGCAGGGGGGAAGGGCCCCAGCCATTAGTTGCCGGGAGACAGAGTGTCGGCCATTTATGCACACCGGCCTTTATCCTTCCTCCTAGAGACTTAAGAAATGCATAGGGGAAACTGAGGCACCCACATTGTATTCAGAGGAAACATTAAGAACCGTCCCATTTTGTCACACTCGTAGTGTAGACGGAGCGCTGGAGTGCCCGGAAGGGATGGACTGGCTGCCCACTCTGGCAGCTCAGCTCTCCAGC
This sequence comes from Trachemys scripta elegans, assembly GCF_013100865.1. NCBI lineage: Eukaryota > Metazoa > Chordata > Testudines > Emydidae > Trachemys > Trachemys scripta. The sequence goes on along the minus strand of NC_048319.1, from coordinate 3,662,617 downwards.
CAAATCCAGCCCCACAGCTCCCCTCCGCAGCCAGCCCGTAATACCCGGCTTCCTCCTGAGGCCTCTGCCCAGCATTGGCTGGGCTGACCACCTGCCCTGAGGCCCTGCACTCCCCCAGTGTCTGTACTTCAACCTACTCATTCATGTGAAAACTATAACCTGCCTCATTGGCCCTGGGATTTTACCTTGCAGGTGTTACTGTGAGTCCCGCAAGCCCATTTTCCCCCTAGCGAAGATGCACCTATTGTGGTCCAAGCAGGAGTATGTCTAGCCCCTGGGGCCCAGGATGTCCCAGCCCCTAGATCCCGGGCTCATGGGACTGCCTACAAGGACGTGTAGCCGATCAGCGACTGCTAGCAGCAAATATCTCCCACGGTCGGAGACGGGGCACTAGCTGGGGAGGGCTCTGAGTTACTACAGGGAATTCTTTCCCAGGTGTCTGGGACTTGCCCACATGCTCATGGTCTAACTATGTGGGGTTGGGCAGGAATGTCCCCCTGGTCAGATTGGCAGAGACCCTGGGGGCTTTTCACCTTCCTCTGCAGCACGGGGCAGGGGTCACTTGCAGGTTTAAACCAGTGTGAATGGTGGATTCTCTGTAAGTTGAAGTCTTTAACCCGTGATTTGAGGACGTCGGTGACTCAGCCAGAGGTTAGGGGTCTTTTACAGCAGTGGGTGGGTGAGGTTCTGGGGCCTGCGAGGTGCAGGAGGTCAGACCAGATGATCACGATGGGCCCTCCTGACCTTAACGTCTGTGAGCCCCTGAAGGGCGACGTCACACAGCCAGAGCCCCATCACTCTGCACCGAGGGATGAGCCAGGATGTAGCCTTCAAAGAGAAATCCCTTCCCTGGCCTGTCTGCCACTTTCCAGCCCCCGCCACGCGCCCAGGAAATCTCGTGCTCCAGCCTCAGGGGCTGGTTGGTCCCCGCAGGCCCATTAGTGTGTGTGGGCCAGACAGCTCCAGTGATTTACCGGCGGGGACACAGCGTCCTGGTGGATCAGCCCTGATGCTTCTTGACAAGGTGGAATCGCTTTGCGATGAGGCTCTGGGGGTCCCAGCCCTGGCCCGTTTCATCCATTGATTTTCCACCCTTTGGAATTAAGCTGCTAAGCGTAGCACCTGGGCCTCGTCTCCACCTACTTAAGACTCGCTGAGCCAGGCGGGCTGAGTTACGGCCTGTCTCTCAAGCAGCCTTGGCCCCATCCGTCCGGGTTCCTCGCAGAGCTTAGCACCGAAATGAAACAGGGGTTTCGCCTCCCCTCAACAGGCTCCAGCAGTCGGAGTCCCCGGCTCTTTACAAAGGCAGCTCAAGCATCAGTAACTATTGTACAGCCTGGGGAAACTGAGGCAGGAACGGCGGGACTGGCAGCGTTACCTGGCGGCAATGGGATTAGAACCCAGCTGGTCCCGAGCCCCTTGGCTTGTGCTGCACCCCCTAAGCCAGGCCTACTCACCCTGCTGCCAGGGCTTGCTTCAGCCCCCGGCAGGGCCCGTGCCCAGCGCCGTGCCCGGGGCCCAGCGGCAGAGTGCTCCTGGCACATGGTCACCGCGCCCCACGGGAAGCCGGATGGAGGGGCGGCGCCCTGGGGCCAGGAGGCTAAAATCCATCACAGGTGGCCTGGTGCTACCAGACAGCCCCGGCTCCCCGGCCGCCCCCGCCCCCGGAGGAGCCGTTTCCACCAATCCGGCGCCTGAGGAGGTGTCGCTCCGCATTCAAAGTGCCGGCGAGACGCGGTATAAAGCCGAGCGCCGGTGGAGCCAAGGGGGTCACGCCGGAGCATCAGGACCATGGCCAGCTCCCGCCTCTGCCGGCTCTGTCTGGGCTACTCGCTGCTCGTCCTGCTGGCCGCCGGCCAGGAGCCCCTGGGGCCCAGGGCTGCAGACAGCAAAACCCAAGAAGAAAAGGACCTGGTAAGGGGCGAAGGAGCCAAGGGACGGGGGCAGCGTGCAGGGGGCTGCCCTTCTCCTCAAGGGCGAGGTGGGAGGATGGGGCGTGTGGCTCAGGCGCTGAGCTGGGCCTCCGGGGTCGTTTCCCGGCTCTGCCCCTGGCACCGGGTGCCCTTGGGCAAGTTGCTTAGGCTGAGATTTTTGTCTACGGCCATGCCCAGCGCCCATTGAAAACCCCTGGCAGCGGGTCCCTTCACCGCCGCCCCTGGAGGTGTGATTTCCAGCCCACGCGAGCGCTGATCAGACCAGCACGGGGGCTAGCTGCCCCGAGCACAACCCTGCCTGGGACCCTAGGTCGATACTGCTGGTTTTAGCATGCTGGGTCCGTCAGTGCTTGCCTGCGCACCTCTACCCCGGCTGGCAATCACAGCGCCAGCCCAAAGGGTAGATGTACTCTGGTCTCTTTCCGGCCCCCCTTCAATAGCATGGGCTCAAGTCCTTTGCTGAACCAGGGTAATGCTTGGGTCTGGCAAGGATAAAGTTGGTGCTCGGGAGGCACTTGCCTGCTACTGCGATCGGATCAGATAGCTAGAAAGGGGCTTCCTATGTCCAGGACAAACAGGCTGGCAAGTGTCTAGGGACGTAACAGTGACAACTGGACTCTCCTCTCTCCCAGACAGAAATCAGTCACGGCTGTTGGTTTGCTAAAGGTTTTTCCGGTGAAAACCAGGCACTTTCTTTAAAAAGCGGATTGGTTTTTATTGCACCGATTTATAGCCGTTGTTTGGTTAAAACCAACATGAAACAAATTGTAAATATGCCATTATAGATTCATAGATTCTAGGACTAGAAGGGACCTCGAGAGGTCATCGAGTCCAGTCCCCTGCCCGCATGGCAGGACCAAATAATTCGATTATAATTAGATTAAAACACACGCCGCCTCCTGGTACAGACGGTAGCACAAAGACAATGAATGGATCCCACTGCTTTAGTGTCCCTTTCATTTCTTGACCCTGGATGCAAATGTATTAGAGTGGGTGATTTTTCTGGAGCTAGTGTTTTAAACTTTTTAACTAGACTTTCAGTGCTAGACTAGAGGCGGGCTATTGGCAAAAGAAATATGGCTCAGGGCTCTGAATTTCTGAGCTTTCATGCTGTTTATTTGGTCTCCGTTTTTAAAGTTTGTCAGCAAATGGCTGTTCTAGTGCATGTAACGCTCCTTTGGTGCCACATGTTATCCAGGGTCTCACTAGCAACAGGCCGTAGAGCTTCAAGGAGTTAACGTAACAAGAGTTGATAGGGCCAGAAAGATACAAAGATACCTTCTCCCAGCCTGAGAGAGATCTACAGAGATCCCTGCTGCTCCTGGTAATAGAATGGGGAATAATACTTCAAGGGGCACTTCAATACTGCAGTAATAGGGACCATCAATACTGAGCGAGAGGGCGAGTATTTACTGTGTTGTCATAGCAGCTGGAATCCTGAACTCAGGTCACGGCCCATTATGCCAGGCGCTGCACAGATGCGCAGTGAGAACAGTCCTTGCTTTAAAGAGTTCCTGGTCTAAGCAGCCAAGGCCGAGAACAGGGAGGTGAAAACAAGAGGCATCACCCCCCTTTTACAAAGGGAGGCCCAGCTTTGGAAAGGTGCAGACAGGTGACACGTGGGATTTTCAGAATCACCTATAACTGCATCCTTAGCTGCCTCCGTCTGGGCCTTGCCACGCCGCTTGCCCAAGGTTGCAGATACATGAGCTGCCCAGCAGGTGTTTAAGGGGTAGCAGAGGGTGGCAGATGGAACTGAGCGAGCGAACACCCTCTCTCTGTAACAGACCCCAGCACCCAGTCCGATTACACGCCCTCCAGCGTCCTCCTTCGCGGAGTGACGGCTCAAATCCTAAGCAACAGGAAAACACCAGTGCAGCTGCAGAATAAACATGCCTCCCTGCTGGGACGGGGGGTTTGAGGCTAAAGCACCAGGAGAACGCAGGAAGCACCAGTCCTGGTTTGTTGGTGCCACTGGTTGCTCCAGTCACCCAAGCGACCCCCTAGAGATACTGATTCAGGGGCTTTGAAAGTTAAGTGGTTGGGCTTGTGGCTAAGGCGCAGGGCTGGCACTTTGGGGTCAGTTCCTTGGGGGAGTCACTGAATCGCTCAGAGTGCAATAATTCTGCTTGCAGTGTGTATATTCTTTGGGGCGGGGACCATCTCTCGCTCAGGGTACAGCTAGACTGCCAGTAAAATGTGATTACAGCGCAGGGCGGCACACCTGGACTAGCCTTGATCCAGCTAGCATGGGTCACAACAGGAGGGTAGCCGGGGCAGCTAGACTACAGACCCAGGCTCGCTGGTGGGCTTGTACTCTGGTTCCTAGCCCATGCCGCCATGTCCACACTCCCGCTGTTACCAGCACGAGCTAGATTTAAGCTGGCGCAGATAGGCCAAGCCGTGCTGTCCGGACAGATGTCCTCTGCGTGTCTGGGCAGCCCCAGGTGGGGTGAAGCTTTCCAGCCCACCTCAGTCACCTAAGACCCACTGACAATTCTTAGCACCCTAGCACCATCGCTCAGGATTGTGAGAAATTCACACCCAAGAGGACCTTCCCCCACCTCGACACTGCTAGGGGGGTGGGCGAATTCTTCCATCGACCAGGCTACTGCAGCTCGGGCAGGTGGAAGGGAAACCCTGCAGTGCTGGCAGGAGATGAGGACCCTGGCGCCCACCCCACTCACTCTCTCTCGCCCACAGATTGACGCTCTCCAAGAGGTGCTGGAGAAACTGAAGACGGAGCGGCTGCCCTCCATAGAGAAGAAGCTGGGCTCAGTGGCCTCGGTAAGGAGCCTTTATTTCGGGCCCTCGCGGCTCGCTCCGCCCACGTCTGGCTCAGGGCTGAGGCTTTAACGAAGCCCTGGGGGTAAACGTGACCTGGCCGCTTTGCCCTGGGGAGGCGGTGAGTAAATCTCCCTGCAGCTGGGAGTGCCACCTCGGCACGGCCCCCGCCAGATTGCGCCCAGCTCCCACTTGGGAGCCTGAATGAAGACGCCAAATCTTCTGTAGTGCCCAACCCCCAGCAGCCCCTATGGCGAGCAATGGAGACATCCCGTGTGCCCCTGCCAGTGAGAGAAGGGGGGGCTCCCCTAGCCCTGCATCCCCCCACCAGCATGAGCAATGGGGGCTCTTCCAGCCCCCATGTTTGCCTCCTTGAATGATACGATGAACCCCCCTATTCTGCCCTGCCAGTGGTTACGCAGGCAGGTCTCCCATGCTCTGGAAGCAGGCCAGCCATCTCCCAGCTCCCTGCAAACACAGTCCACCATCCAGAGGGGCCCCCCCCATTCTTAAAGGGACAACACCCAGTAACCAAAATGTTGCATTGTTTGCATCCAACGTGGCTCCTGAGACAAGGTTTTGCCATATAAACTCCCTGTTCGGCCGTCGTAGATTTGTAGTTTCTCAGGCCAGCAGGGGCCATGGTGATCCTCTAGTCTCACAGATCCGGTTACTCCAAGGGCCTGACACGACAGTCGCAGCTGCGGTGTTGCTGGGAGTTGAGCGTGAGCTCTCGGGGGTGGCGGCCGTGTCCCATGCACATTTGCAGCTCTCTATAAGCCCTGAGAGAACGGATCAGTGCCTGGGAATGAGCTGTGGGCCAGGCGGGCGACAGCTTTGAGCCAGGGGCATCCGCCCGGCTGTTCCAACCCGCGTGGCCCTTCTCTCCCCTAGTGCGACGCCGGAGAGCCGTGTGCCGTGAGGAAAGGAGCCCGGATCGGGAGACTCTGCAGCTGCCCCCGCGGGACGGCCTGCAACTTCTACATCCTCAAGTGCTTGTGAGGAGGACAGGATGGGGCGGGGGGAGGGAGGCCTGTGGAGCAGCTTCTGGTCCTAATCTCTCCACCTTGCCTGTTTGGCAGCTGGCAGGAGGTGGGCTTGGTTTTTCTCCTGTGCTCGTCACTTCCCCCATGGCCCTGAAGGCTCCCTCCCCATCTGAGTGCCTGCGATGGAAGGAGCTCTTTGTGCAAAGTGCGCCATTGCTTTGCTCCCCTGCGGGATGCTAGGAGAAGCCAGCCTGGCCTGCTTTTCCACGGTGCCAAGCCCCTGATCTCAGTGAGGCCAGCAGCTCTGAGAATCAGCTCCCAGCCCCACTTACATTTCCCATGTCCCTTCTCCCCGCTTTCCCTGCCTGGAGATCTGGGGACAAAGGTTCTCTGCTCAGTGCAGTGCAGACAAAGGTTCTCTGCTCTCGTGTCTCTGCTTGGTCCCTGGCTGTGGGTAGAGTAGCCTGGGGGTTGCTCTAACATGGCCCCGAGGTACCAGCTGCCAGCACGCTGCTCTCTGGCCCCATCTCACCCTGCCGTGGCTCCTGCACAAGAGGCCACGAGGAGGCTAGCATAGGAGCCAACCACAGAGACTTCAGTGCCTCCTGGGAATCTCTCACGCCAGGGGAAGGGAAGCAGGTGGACGAGCTTTGCTCCCAGGGGCTGGCTGCTGAGACCTGGTCTCCGAGTTCTCGGTTATCTGAGCACCAGGGGCATCCCTGCAGTGCCAGTAGGGGTGGCTTTGGATTGTCTCTCCCGGGGAGGAAGGAGCAGCAGGAAGAGGGGACCTGAGCCAACCATGCCGCATGCAAACACCGGAGATGAGCAGAACATCCCCCTAGCCAATCATTCTCCCTGCTCCCTAGCGCCAGTTCCCTGGCTGCTGCATGGAACCTGCTCCCCCTGACACTGGGCAAAGAGCCAGGCTGTGCAGAACGGCAGCGGAGGGGAGGGGAGGGAGTGCTGGAGGCAATAGGTAATGAGAGGAAGGCTAGCCTGGGGGGTTAAGGCACAAGGCTGGGATCCAAGTTCAAGCCCCAGTTCTGCTATGGACTCCTGGTGTGACCGGGGCAACCTCACGGGCCGGTAACATGGATAATAACGCTTCCTTGGCCCATTGTGTCTGTTTAGACTGTGAGCTCCCCGGGGCAGGGACCAGCTCTGACTCCGTGTTTGTGCAGCACCCGGACAACAGGGCCCCCATCGCAGCTGGGACCTCTGGGCATAGAGAATCAGACTTGGTTCTAGATAATCTTCTAGCATTCCCCACAGGCAGCAGTCCCCGTGGGGGGGGGGATTTTCTCTTGTTTCCAGATTGTATCGGCTTTAGCCCATCCCTGCAATTCAAACTGGCACCGGGAAATAACCAGAGACCGAGGCAGACCACAGCAGCAGCCTGCACCCACGGAGATACAGGGGGTGTTTGCACGGTCTGTGCTCTCAGCCGGTAGCAGCAGCAAAGAAACCTGCCCCCCGAGATACAGCATGAAGTGTGCACATTGACCGCCCATTGCAATGAGCATCAGAGCTCCCCCTGCTGGAGCAGGAGGGCAGCACGAGCTGCTGGTGCAACAGGAAAATGGTCACACTGAAGGCCCTGATTCTCCAGGTGTTTATTAGCTCCGGTGCCAAATGGGTACGAGAAACGTTCCCGAAGCAGCCTGGTAAAACAGCTGCTGTGCACTTTGCCTAGTTGTGCCAATGGCTGAACAAGGGGCAGGCCCAGGGAGGAGCAGCCCCCGACGGGCAGGGAGCGTAAAGGAGATGGGAAAGAAATAGGGTCATGGGCCCTTGTAGGGGTCGGTTTCTTTCAAAAGCTGCATCTGCCTTGAAATCCCACCCCCCTCCCGCTTCGTTTCCCAAAGCACATTCAGCCTGTGGTGAGCCCACACAGTCATGGACGAGGGTGCTAACGCCAGGCCCCTATTAAATGATTTGTACTCAACCCTGTGCCTCACGCCTGCTCTTTTCAGTGATGCGCCGTTTCCACTTCCCTGCCTGCCAGCATCCCAGGGGACCCTCGTCCTGCTCTGAAGGTTTCCCAGAACTCCCAGGCCTGCTCAAGGCAGAGTTTATCCCTGTGAAACAGCATCAGTCGGGGAAAACCGACAGTTCTAGCAGAGACCAGGTGGGGCCAACGCAGTATACAACATACAGGACCAGCCCCACTTCCACCCTGGGGGGTTGGACTGGTGGCTACCAAGCAGGACAGCGTGTATTTAGACCAGCCCCAGGGGTGCCTCTTTGCATCAGCGCTGGAGGCACCATGAGGAGCTTTGCAGCGGTGTGGACTCACAGTGGGCCCACGGTACCTAAATGCCCCTTGAAAGAATCTGTCGAGTTCTTCCTGGGTCAGCTGGTGTTTACGGCAGCACCTACGAGGACTGCTCAGGACCAGGGCAAACCCAGCCCATGGAGAGGTTCCAAGTGACCCCCGCAGGATGGGGAGGGTCTAGCCCCATCAGTACATGGCTGTGTCCCCAGTCAGATTGGCCACACGCTGGGAAACGCAGTTAGAGAAACAAGGAGCTTGTCAGAGCATTGCCTGGGAGGAGCGTGGGGGTAACAAACGGTGCAGGTGCAACCTGCCCCTCCCAGCTCCCCCCCTCCGGCAGGGCTCACTTCCCTCCACAGAGCCAGCCCCTGACTTGCTACACTGCCTAGCCCTGGTCCAAGGGCCCCTTCCATTGAATGCCCCCACCCAGGCAATTAGCAGATCAGTGAGTCACCTGAGACACGCACCAGGCTCCCACCCAGTAACCACACACTCAGCAGAGGTGTGGTGAAGCTGGAAGGGTGATAGCCGGCCCTCCCTGCTGGCGTCACTGCAGCCAGGCTCCTGGCCAAGGCCATCACTGTGTGGAGAGGCTGCTTCCTGCCTGGCCAGGGCGAGTGGCCCCTAGCTCAGAGCTGCGGCCAGCCCAGCCGGCTTTGGCTGAGTGCAGGCCCTGGTAGTATATAAGCAGCTGGCCCAGACCCGCTCTGCTCAGGGGCTAGGCACCAGCTGGCCGGAGCAGGAAATGCTAATGATCCTCTCCCCCCAGGCACTCTGCAACTTGTTAGAGATCTGCCACTTTATGAGGTAGGGTATCCCTGCCCTCACCAGCTCCATTCCCTCCATAATGGAATAGACCCTGCAAATACCAGATGCACGTGGTCAGTGCACTGCTCCAGCTCTAGAATATTAGAGGGGGAGAGAACTTCCCTTCTCCCGAGGCCACAGCCTCACGTCTGAGCCCAGAATCACCGTCAGAAAAGGGAATTCAAACGCTCCTGCAGCACTGTCACCCCAGCCTTCAGCCCTCTCTGGGAGCAGCCACTTCTGGCCACGTTCTCCTCCCTCTGCAGCCCAGGCCCTGCTGTCTGTCACGCCCCCAGAGGCCCCAGCACACCCCACAGGGGCTGTTTCTCACACCCACAGGACACAGCTGACCTAATGCACCCAGGGGAAAGAAACTGAAACCTGGTGTTTTGCCATGCAGGCCAGTTGCTGCAATTCTCTGTCACATGCCAGAGAGCAGCTGGGTGCGTTAGCTAGGCCCGGAGGCAGAGTCCCACCACAGGCCTGCTGGAAACCCCACAGCCTGAGGGAAGGGGCTGGGCTGAGAGATTAGCTCACGCTGGTCCTAAGAGTCTCACATGGCAGAGCAGCTGGAGCCCTTTCCCCACCAGCATGTGGCCCTTGGAGTGGCCAGACCCCTGCCCAGCTCGTCCTTTGGTTCCCCCCAGTAATGGGGTTACCAGTGAGCCTCTGCTGCCCTCACCATGTTAATTAGCATCTGTAAGGCTCAACCTGCTCCCAGGTAGCAGGTGTGCCAGAGAAGCCACCACTTACCTGCCCCTTAGCTTGCAGGGAGGGGCAGCAGAGGCCAGTCTGGCCCCACCCCACCTGTTTGTTCCAGGCCTAGTGGGATATTTACCCTAGGCCAGGTCACTTGAGCAACTTCACTCTGCCTGACAAGCCTAGGCCTGGAGTAACTAAGGGGAAATGGCTTCCTCCTTTCAAAGGAGGATACAAGAGACACTCCCCACTTGAGCTACAGAACAGGGTGTAGCCTCGAACCAGCCCAAAGAGACTCCCTCTTGGGGACCTGGTCCCCCTCCTCTCAGCACCCAGCAGCAGAGGGCCTGGGTGCCCTGGCTGAAGCAGGAACTGTGGGAGTTGCTTGGTGCCATGTTGGATGATGGGTTACAGCGGAAGGTCTGGCTAGAGCCTTGGCTACAGTTATTTTACTCACTGTGCCCACACCTAGCTGAGATACTGCCCTGCTCCATGGGGAACCCACCACAGCTGGAGGATCAGGCATGCCTGATCCTCCACCTTCCCTGCAGCTACTCACAGGCAGTTCGATGACCAACTTCTCCCTTCCCAGACTGGGCCAGTGTTTGGATCCCTTCTCACCGGACAGGGAAGGCTCCAGCTGTCACCAGGAGCTTGGAGGTAAGTGGTACTAGAGTTCACCTTGAGCCACTACAGTGAGGTGGAGTTTATACCACAGACAGCCTCTTTCTACAGTGGAGTCCAACCCCCCCCCCCCCACACACACACACACGGCCCCAGAATAAGCCCATAGGTGAGTCTAGAGCACACATCCCCTCCACCCCAGAGACAGCCACAGTCCACTTGTTCTAACAGTGGCAATCACAACAGCAGAATGTGGCTCAGAGCAGTAAGACCAGCCCCGTAACAGAGCCCCTGTACCAGAGCCAGGCCTGCTGTGCCTTAGAGCTCATGTGTTCCTGCCAGCAGGAAGAGCGAGATATCAGGGTTGGCCCCTGACTCAGCCAGTGCAGAAGCCCTTGTTTGTCTTTCTGTAGGCGGAGGGTTTAATTTCCGCCAGAGAGCCCTGTCCATTAACCTTCCCCATGTAGCAGCTGATGAGTGTGTTCTACTGAGGGAGGACATGCTGGGAGGGCACTAGGCCAAGGCTGCCGAGCTAGTTTCAGACACCAGCATGCAGGAATCAGGGTCTGAATGCTGCCCCCCCATGCCACCCCCCATTCATACAGGGGCCTGAGCCCAGCGTATGGGAGATTCAGCAGAGCTCTGGAACCAGCTGCTTTGGCAAGGCAAGACCTTGATGAGAGGCCCACCCTGCTCTCCCTATGGGTCTTTGCCTCCTTTAAGGACTAGCTGCTGCCAGCCCTGCAGGTCCCCCTCTGCACCACTCCCCTAACTTAGCCTTGAGCTGCCTCTTGGTGCAATGAGCCAGGCCTGCCTGGTGCTATGGGTCCCCAGAGCCTCAATTCCCTCTGGATTCCTTGCTTCTCCCCTGCCCCAGACCCACACTGCCGAGCAGACTTCCCTACACACCAGTAAGGACAGGAGGCATCAGTCACTTGATCTGTTTATTCCTTAAGCACATGTGGTCCCATTGGCACGTCCTCGCCTGCCCCAGAGCTTCCTCAGGCCCAGAGCCACCATGACAGCAACTGCAACCACAGCAACAGCCCCCGCCAGTGGTGCCAGCACCTCTCCCCACTCCACCGGGGGCCTGAGTCCATGGGAACCTGTGGAGGGAGGGGCTGGTTAGGAGCCAGGACACAACTGGTCACTGCCAGATCCTGCCCTAGTCCTCCCCACTGCCCTGCAGCAGCCTCCCCCCCTGCAGTTCCTAGGCCTGCCAAGGCTTGGCAGAGCTCAGCCACCCCTCCACTGAAGGAGGTGCACTGGCTTGGAGCCCAAGGGGCTCCCTCAGACTGATACACCTGCTCCCCCTGCCAAGAGATTGGCTCCCTACCAGCCAGTCACTGAAGCATTAAGCAGCTTTATGCTAGGCCCTGATGGGAAGCAAGGGGCTCCTCACATCTCTGGCCAGGTTTAAGCATCACTTCATGGTGCTACCAGCAGCCTGGGGGCTGTTCTGTGTCCCCTCCCCTGGCTCAGCAGCCCAGCCACCACTGGAGAGGGGGACAAGCCCCTCCTTATACTATGCCCATTGCCCCTCACCCTCCTCCAGGAGAGAGGACCTGGGAGGTTCTGAGCTGGCCATTCCCAGAGTACCCAACCCCCCAGTTTAATACTTAACACATGCCTTGTGAGGCAGGTGGATGCTATGGTCCCATTCCACCCCTAGGAACCATTCCCCCCACAGCCTGCTCCATTACCTTCTTCCTGGACAAGGTCTTCCTCCACTTCCTGGCCAGCACGGAAGTCCACCGGCCCCTCAGCTGTCACCAGGCTCAGGGGCTCCTCCCACCATGCTTGGCTCTGGGAGTCTCTTCTTGCTGAAAGAGTAAAGAAGTGTCAAGACAGTTCTCTTCCCAGTCCCTGAAGAGCCAACCCCCAGCCCAGGGCTTTGCAGACAAGGCCTATGGGGCAGCAGCCCAGTTCTAGCCCCCACGGGAAAGTCCTGAGAAAGTGGAGATGCCACCTCAGAGGTGCTCAGGGTCACAGTTGGGGCAGAGGAGGCTCCACAGAAGTGGTCATTGTGCACCCAGGAAGGGGAGATCCATAGTCTCCCTTCGAGCCCCTTGGCTAGTGCCTGGGTGCCTTGCCAGAGGCCTATAGCCAGTCTAAGTGGGGGGTGGTGTCTTAGATGTCCCCTGAAGGGGTAGCTTGCAGGAGGCCTGATGAGACAGCTTCAATCTAGCAAGAGCCATGTCTGCTTGTAGCCAAGCCTTCATGCCCTGTGGAAGGGAGACCTTCCTGCCATGGCCTGTCTTAACCCAGCACCCCAGATCCATGGGTCTGAAGGCCTGGCAGTCTGCTAAGGGAAAGGGGTGAAGAGGACAGAATGGGAAAGGCCCAAGTGTTTGGCTCTCAACAGGCCTGAGAGGTCCAAGAGGCAGATGCCAAGAAGGAACAGACTTACTCCTCCCCTGTAGGCTCGTGGGGCATTGGACTACACAGCGTTCCAGCCCAGAGGGCATGCAGGCAGAGGCACTGCAGTGGAAATACACCTGGAAGCAGAGAGAATTCATGCTTGGCAAGGATGGATTAAGGGAGGGGTGGGGGTGGGGATCTGCATCAGAGGGTCACTGGCCTCCCTCCACCCCAAGAACTTCCAGCTCATGACAGCCACAGGAGAGACATCCAGCCAGCTACAGTAATGGGATTCTTTGCCTCCTGCAGAGCAGAAACTTTTGTCATGCAGTTGCACAAAGCATGATTGGCTCCAGACCCTGGATGGGGTTGGCTTTAGGCCAGGCAAGCCAGTGCTGGTCACACTAGGCTAAATTAGGATCTTCTGTCCACTCAGGTGCTCCCCACCCAGCTGCCAGGAGAGGGGCAGGCAGCAAGATAGCTTCAGGTCAGTCTCTGCTCCATTTGCGGGAGGATCCCTGACCCACCGGCTTGGCCAGGGCAAGTCCCAAGACTAATCCCTTCCCGGGAGTGGGACCATACCGGGCCTGAGAGCGCTCGCTGGGAGGTGGCATCCACAAAGGTGAAAGTGCTGACAATGAAGCGCTGATGGTGAGATGGGAACTGCAGCCCTGAGGCCTCGCTCACAGGCACCAGCTGGGTCTGGTAGTTGTCACCTTCATAAGGGCACCTGGAAGGGCACAAGCAGGGATGGGTTGAGGCGTCTAACCTGGCAGTCACTGCCCTGCTCCCATCCCTGCCCACTCACTCACTCATCCACAAGGATCGGCCACTCTGGCTGCTGCAGGGGGTTGGTGCTCGGGGTGGCCCAGCACTGGTGCAGGACTAGAGCCAGGCTCGGGTCTGTTCTCTGGAGGATACGGACCTCCACGTGCACAGGGTCCCGGAGAAACTTCACCACTGGGTACTCACGGTCTGCATAGTAGGTGCTGTAATGCTCGTCTGCAGCAAGAATGAAGTGAGATGACCAAGTCCTGCAGTGACTGGATCACTGATTTCATGGGGGGCTTGGCAGGGCACATGCTGGGGCAGAATCATCCACTTCCCCTGGTCCCTATTCTCCTCCTGGTGACCAGATCCCACTGGTATTGGTCAAGTGTCTGAACCATGCCCTGGGGCCTAGCTGGGACACTGGGAGGCAGACCAGGAAAGTCATCTCCCTGAAGGGCCAGAGACCAGTGCAGCTGTGCCAAGAGACCATCCAGGCTGGCTTGACCAGGACCTAGATTTCCTTCCCTCCCAGTGGGTACAGTTGCTCTGGGAACAGAGCCACCCCCACCATCCAGGCAGGTGTCTCCCCCCCTCCCTCCCCCAAGGAGCAGTGATCCAAGTCTTCAGTGCCACTCAGCAGCCCAAGGGTCCCATGTCACCCTCGGGGCAAGCCATGCATGGAAGTGGGCCAGACACTTAAATGTTTCAGCAGCATCTCAGGTGCTTGGCAGGCCTATGTGCAGTCACCTGTAGCAAGCCTCATCTCCAAGGCTAGGGGTCCCTGCCCAACTGCAGGGGGCGGTGGAGGAAGGGTGGAGACCACAACATTCACAGGGAGGAAGTCCTCAGCCGAGTAGCTGCAGCGGATGGTCAGCCTGGGTGGGGAAAGAGGCCAGACAGCTGGTCCCCTCTGGACTCTCCCAGAGAGCACACACAGATGACAGGCTGAGACCTTGTCATCAGTGAGTGGCAAGTGCCTGCCCCCCCTCCCTTTAATTGCAGGGGATCAGGTGGCCTCCCCCAGCAGGATGAGATCCAGGCAGGGAGCTCAGCAGTGGGTTGAGCATGCCAGTGCACATCCCCTAGCCCTCCCTGGGAGGGGAGGTTCCCCCTAGGTAGGGGACCCAAACTCTGCTTGGCTGACAAGGGGCCCCCTCCCTTTCCAGCAGAGGCCTCCAAGCTTTGCCAGGCCTGTTACCTGAAGGTGCTGTCCCGAGTGATGGAGCCAGAACGGGAGGTAAGCACTTGGCGGTCTGCTACCAGCTCATTCTCATACACCCACTGATCTCCAGATGCCTGCAGAGGGAGGAGGAGAAGAAGAAAGGCTGGACACACAAGAAAGTCCTTCCCATTGGAAAGCTTCTCAGAGCTGCTGAGTTCTTGTGCAAGGGAGAATTCACATGTGGGAGCCAGTTCAAACCTCCACAGCCAACAGGTCCAAGATCTAATGGCCCAGGCTGTGCCCCTCCACTACCCCTCTTTTGCAGGAGTCAAGTCTTGAGGGGATGTGACTGGAGCCAGTCTGCATAGGAGAGGCCCAGCCCAACTTCGCTCATGTTCTCAAGTTGAGCAGAAACTTGTCAATATACTAGCCCTCCCCCTGACCTAGAATCTCAGGTGGCATTCCAAGACTAGTACACCCCAGTGTGCACATGCCACTAGACCACCAGCTACACCGAACAGGCTGTTTTCATGGCCAGTCTATAGTACAGACTCTAGAGACAGTAAGCTCATTCCATGTAGGGACCCTGACAGAGCAATGGGCACCATGTCCCCTCTTTTCCTGCCCATAGGTCCCTTTGCTTCAAGGCGATTTGGCCTTTCCATGAACCACTTTCACAAGCATTAGCAGCTGCTAGGGAGCAGGGTCTGTAGGCTGCTTGTGCGTCATCACTGCTCGTGCGTCATCACTGCTCCACATTAGTGGAGCTGTAGGGCCCAAACCTTGGGAGACCACCTGTAAGCAGAGGTGGTAGGCTCAGCACTCCAGGCTGCAAGGGGCAAGTCTAAGTCTCAGGACATATCAGATACAGCCTCATGGTGACTGTTAGTGACACCCTCTCCCCCCACCCATAACCTCAAGGACAATCAGGTGGCATCAGAGAGTGATGAGTTCATGAAGTGCCTTGCCCAGCAGAGGGAGGACTGACTGGTGCCCTCCTTTACCTGGACAGTGGTCCTGCAGGCTGAGAGTGGGAAGCGATACACAACAAAGTCTTCATTCCTAGACACCGGGGCACATCTGCTGCCATGAGCGTTGACCAGGTGCACTGAGCTCAGGTCCAGGGGTGGCATGGTCACATCCCTTGAGATCGCAACTGAGAACTGGCCATCTGGGGTGCACTGCGCAGTCACTGGGGAAGAGCCATGCAGAACCTCAGCAGGGAGTGGCAGCCTCTGCTGGAGCCATTTGCCTGGGGACCCCTGCCCACCCCCACCGTGAAGCAGGAGCCTTTAGACAGGCAAGGAGAAGACTAGCTAGAACTAGTCCTACCCCCTGACAGTCACTGGGATGAGAGTGACAGGACAGGCCTGGGCTCAAAGGGGCAGACTCCATCACTGGGTCCTAAAGCCCACCCAGGCCCTGGTCCCCAAGCCCAAACTGGTTTCTTCCTCCCAGACACCCTCCAGAATCTGTCTGCTATGGAGATGCCCCAGGGCTCCCTGTGGCAGAGGAAAGCCCTTGCTCACCCTTGTCTCCATAGTAGCAGGGAGTCAGCCTGTCACTGGGCTGGTAGCAGCAGCCCAGCTCCTCACAGTCACCTCGTGTGATGGGTGGGGCAGCACACGGCAGCCGAGCCGAGGCCTGGACGGCAGAGCACACGCTAGGGCTCGGGGCATCCCGGGCTAGGGAGAGAGGCAAAGATGGGTGCTTGCTCAGACAGCCCTCTCCATTATTCACCTTAAAGGTGGAACCAGGAAACAGCATCTCCCATGACCGAGTCCTTCCTCAGGGAGGTGGCTAACTCCTGACAGCTGGTACAGCAAGCCCAGAGACAAAGTGGGACTGTTCTTAATGTTTCCTCTGAATACTGTGTAGGTGCCTCAGTTTCCCCTATGCATTTTGTAAGTCTCCAGCATGCATACATGGCTGACACGGTCTCCTGGCAACTAATGGCTGGGGCCCTTCCCCCCTGCAAGGGGATAGCTAAAGGTGAACCAAGATCAGGTGACCTCCTGGCCCAGGAAAGCCACAAAGCCCAGAGAGGAGGGGCTGGGGAGTTTCAGTTTGGGGCTAGCTGGGAAAGAGGAGAGAAGTGCAGAGGGGGTTATCTGGCTCACTGCCCCCCAAAATGGACCCAGCTGAGGGGTCCCCTTCTCTGTACCTACAAGCTCTGTTTTAGACCATGTTCCTGTCATCTAATAAGCCTCTGTTTTACTGGCTAGCTAAGAATCACATCTGACTGCAAAGTGGGGGTGCAGGACCCCCTGGCTTCCCCAGGACCCTGCCTGGGCAGACTTGCTGTGGGAAGCGCATGGAGGGGCATATGCTGAATGCTCCAAGGTCAGACCCAGGAGGTGAAGCCGTGTGAGCTTCTTGCCCTGAAGACAGTCTGCTCCGAGGGAGAGGAGGCTCCCCAAAGTCCTGACTGGCTTTGTGGGGAGCAGTTTCAGAGCATTGCCCAGGGACTCCATGACACAAGGCCTCCAGCTACACCCAGCAGCATCCTTCAGGAAGATCCCAGAGACAGTGCAGTCCCATCCCTGGCCTGGCCCCAGAGCCCCTTACCTAGAAGGTGGTTTGGGCACCTCAGCTCCTCCTTATAGGAAGCCACAGGGTCTTCAATCTGGACTGTCATCACAAAGCTGCCATCCTAGGCAGGAAGCAGAGGATACAACACAGTGATGTTTCAAGCCACCCAGAGTCCCTCCCCAGCACCATGTGCTCAAGGAGACCCAGGGGGCATGAATGATTTAGGGGGACAGCAGGATTCACAGCCACCCCCAGCCCATGCCCTGGGTGGACACATGGACCCATGAGTCAGTCCCACCAGGGGACAAGCAGGCAGCTGAGAGTCCTGGAGAGCAAAGATCACTCTCCCCCCAGCCTTGATACTCTGCCTTCGGTGCCATGTTCTCCCCTTGAAGAGCCAGTGGCATTAGCCCATGTCACAGACCCTAGCCCCAGCTGGCCTGGACGGGTTTAGCATCTCAGGGGCAGAACAGAGAAGAAACCAAGATTTGACTTTCACTCCCTGACCTAGCAGCTAGGCCAGATCACTCCCCGCACAGGCAGGCCCTGAGCCACAGACTAACCGAGGGACAGAGCCAGGAGCCAGCTTTACTGGGAGAGAAGAAACAAGGTGGAGGATTTCAGGCCTCCCCACGGACTGGGGTCATCCTCCTCCCTGCATTGCTGCGGCCAAACTCTCCCTCTGTGCAGGGGACTCCACCCTCTGAGCTGGGCCAGCAGAGCGACCGATGGCCAGAGCAGCAGATCGAGGGGGCCAGACAAGTCAGCTGCAGTGACATCACTCTGAAGCAATGAGATCACTAGCTCCAGGGACAGAAGCCAGGTCAGTGCAAGTGTTTCCAAGGCAGGGGTGGGGAAAGGAGTAGAGCGAACACATGTCCAGTCCCCCCGGCTAGTAATGCTGCATGTTCGCAGCGCTGGTCAGCCTAGACTCTCAGGACGCGGTGCGGACAGCGGCCGTGCCTCAGCCTTCCTGAAGCTCCAGAGCAGGCTTGGACACGTGGAAACTGAGGCACAGATGTGAAGAGACTTGCCCCCCATTGGAAGTTAGTGGCAGGGGCAGGATTAGAACTCAGGTCTCCTGACTCCCAGCTCCATGCACTAATGGCTAAATGCAGACAGATCCAAGCATGGTCCCCTTACACTCCCTTCATAAGCACTGCTACCCATCCCATTCACACCGCGGGGGTCCCAGACAGGGCCTTACTCTCTCGTTGACATAACACCCAGTGTAGAACGCCTCGACCACCACGGAGCCATTGGCATGCTGCTCGACACGCGTCCCGCAGGCAGGGTTGCTCTGCAGAGCCTGGGGCCTGCCCTCTGCATCTGGAGGCCAAGAGGGGCAACAGATGAAGCACCATCAGCCCTATTCCTCCTAGTCCCAGAGCTACTGCCTCCCCCATTGCCAGACCTGGAGCAGGGAGGCGCTGCAGAGGAGTCCCGCTGTCAGTCACGCCAGCCTGGAGGGGCCACTGACCCCTCCCTTCCACCACAGACATTTGAAGCGTTGCCAGTTAAGGTCAGCAGTGGTGATGGAGTAGGAACCTTCCTTACAGGGTACAGACTGTTCAGAGACAGGCCAGTGCCATGGACCAGCCCATGTGGTTTAGGGTTGGTTTCACTCCATTTCCTCCCCTTTAGCCTCACAAAGGCCATCCCCCCCCCACACACACACACCCCTCTTTGCACCACCTCAGCAGCTTGGCATTTCTCTGCTGTATTTGGGGCTAGTTCTCCCCCTACAGCTGTAACTGAGGTATAACCTTAGCCAAGTCATTCAGCAGCCAATGCACCGCACCCCAGAGCCAGGTCTCCAGCAGAGACAGGGGATGGGTCACCAGATAATTCCCTGTTCTGTTCATCCTCTCTGGGGCACCTGGCTGCTGTCAGAAGACAGGATACTGGGCTAGATGGGCCTTTGGGCTGACCCAGTATAGCTTATGTTCATATGCATTACTGGATTAGTTAGAACACCAGCAACCACAGGGGCGTTGACCCACTTCAGACAACTTGCCAATTTCTGCCAAGTAACAGGGCCAATGGCTCCCAAGGTATTCCCTGGTCTAGCACCTTTTATCTGAGGAGCTCAAAGCTTTGGGGACAGTCAATATGCATTGACTTTGTACCCTCAAAGAAGGCAAGCAGACAAGACCCAACACCCCAGGAAGTTAGTCAGAGACCCCACAGCACCTCCTCAGTTTTACCTGCTAGGGGATACTGCCTCCCAGAATCCCAGCAACACCTTAGAAAGACCAAAGAAGTTTCACTTTGCTCAACTTACCCAGAGCTCTCAGCACAAGGGGAGCCACCTCAGTCTGGTTTGGGAGCAGGCTGAAGACCAAGCTTCTCTGCCCACAGGTCAGCCAGCTAATATCCCAAAGAGCCCCCCCATTCCTAAAGCCACCCTGAGCCCCCCCACTCAGAAAAAATAGGCTAAAAAAGAGCCAAAACATCATGGCAGTCTCACTTCCCAGGCTAACCCACCACTGCTGCTACTCACAACTTTCTGAGCCATTCGCACGGGTCTTATACCTTTCAAGGGGCTGTGATTGGTCAGCACTGAGGTCTAAATTCCTATATGGACCAGGTGTGACGCCAACAGTCCGTTTACACCTTCCAATGGGCCTTGATTTGAAACTCACTGCACTGACTCCAAATTGATCAAAACCTTTCCACCCTCCCACCCTTCTAAAGTGTTCTGTTGATTCTTGCTCATCCCCAAACCCTTGTTAAGACCCTACAGGTTTTGCTAATGCAACAGGAAACATTTTAAAAGGGGGAAAAAGTATTTGAAGGCTGAGGGGGTACCTAGGGGGTAAAGGGCTATTTATTGGCTGGAAAAAAAAAGTGTGGAAAAGGAGGCAAGCCGGAATGCTTTGGAGATTGAGAACTCCTTTTGTCAGATGTCTGTAAAGTGCTAGGAGGGTTTATTATTTGTAGAGGGGTAAACTGAACCCCGGTCTTATCCCCCCTCCCCCCATGTGAGTAGTATCTGTACAAATTAATCCAATTGCAGCTTCCCCAGGCCTAGCCTCTCCTTCCCCCATGGATCACTTTTCTCATCTCATCCCGTCCCCCCTCAGGTTACGTCTGCAGTGCAATCCAGGGAGGTGACTGCAGCACAGGTAGGTGTACTCCAGCTCGCTCGGGGATGGGAACAGCGAAGCCACACGGCATGGGCTGTCCAAGCCTGCCTGGGCCCCTGGGTTCTTACTCAGGGGTTAGCCTGCGCTGAGACCCGTGCTGCTGTAGCTTCGCTGCTGTTGGTACCCACGTTAGCTAGATCAAAGCTAGCTCTGGTATGGGAGGGATCATACAGGGATAGCGCACACCAAATTCCCTCTGCAGTTGGGCAGCTGAGTGAGAGTGTGTGTGTGTGTGTGTGCGCATGCGTGTACTAGAGATCCAGTCTTGCACTTCATTTCTCAGTCAGATCAGCAGGTGGCAGCTCTCAATTGTATTTTCCCACTGAAGGGCTCTAGCATGCAGTGGTGAAATCAGTTTCACTTCAGCACAGACTTTTAGATGTTAGTTGTGGAGTGTAACTACCTATAGCCCTCGTCACCCCAGTCCTCAGTTTCACTGCCCAGGGGCAAGTCGCCTTCCCGGGGATAATGGCTACAAGTCCCTTCTCCCAGTTGCTAGATTTTAAAATAGAATTGCGCAGAATGTGGCCAAGGTCTCTCGCAGAGGGGACTCGCGTGGCGCTGACTTTCCCAAGGAATGCTCCGTTCATTTCCCCCAGCACTTTCCCTGTGCCATGGCTCCTCCCCAGAGCCAGAGGAAAGAGTCTAACTCCATGGCCCATTTCATCCTCACCTCTCTGCTGAGCCTGCCGTCAAAGGGCCGTGTGTCATGGGTGCCCACCTGGACCAAGGCCCACCTAACCCACCAAAGAGCCACTGCACGGTCACAAGTTTTGGCCACTGCCAGCCTGACCTTGCGGGTTGCAACTTTTCAAACGTCATCCCCTGGGACAAGGATGTCACGTCGTGACAACACTTGCATCACAACGTCACATTGGCCCCTCCCAAGGCCACGGCTGTGGTTTATATTCCAGCAGCGCCTCCAGGCCCCTTCTGAACTCAAGGAGCAGTTGTGCTAGGTGCTGGATATTCACACAGTGAGAGACGCTCCTGCCAGCACAAGAGACAAATCCCCATTGGGCGGGTGGGGAACTGAAACACACAGCGGTTCAGGGAGTGGCCTGAGGGGACACAGTCGGGGAGACGGCAGAAGCAGGAGTTGACCCCAGGTCTCCAGGCTCCCAAACCAGAAGGCCACACTCTCAAAACCAGAGAGGGCTGCATTAGCCCCAAAGGTATATCAGTTCTGTGGGTGTGTTTCCATGCAGTGTTTAATGGCTCCCGTGATTAGGGCTGGGGCTGTAGGATAACCAAATCCATATTGGGAGCATCTAACCTAATCCACCAATTGCCACGGGGCAGAAACCCACACAGGCTCCTGGCGGTGCCCGCTGGAGAATGCACCAGAGCAGCAGCAGGTGTGGGGTAAGGTTTGATAACCTGCTTTCAGCCCCGCTTCTGCAAACATGTTGTGGTTTGGGTGCCACTGGAAATGCAGAAGTGGCCAAGGAGCAGGTGACCTTTGACAGCAGACTGTCTTGCACCCCTAGGATGCACACGCACACACACACAGACACACACACACACACTCTGGTGGTTTGTTTTCAAGCTGGCTTTTCTCCACCTTTCACACCCAGCAGAGCGTGGGGCTGGCTGCCAGCCAGGTAAGCTGTCTCCTGTCCTCTGCCAGCCTGTGCAGGGTGATGCAAACCGGCCTGGGCATGGGAAGCAGTGCCAGCCTGGAGGGAGTGGCCGTTCAACTGTCCTGATTGCAAAAAGCCTAACGAGCAGAACACGGGGGAAGTGGCAGCTGCAGCTGTCTGCCTGTCCTGATGCCGCTGTCTAGTGCTCTGAGTGAAGCAACGGGGAATTAGGGTGTGGGGGGGAGTGGGTGCTCACCCGGGCTGCACCCCCCTCCGGGGGGAATGCACAGAGCCAGGCGGGGGAGCGTGCAGTTCCCAGTGCTGGGGCGTCCTCGCCAGGCAAGGTGATAACAGGGTGGGGGGAAGCTCTTGGCCGATGGCCTTTGCTGTAGCTCTTCGAGCAGAGTCGTGGCAAGTCGGATGCTCCAACTTCCTTCCTTCCCTTGCAAATGGGCCCAGAAAAGAGGCCGGTAGGGGAATCCATCCCCAACATAGCAGACTTCCACCCAGATGGCCCTCCCACGGCCAGGCTGCAACCCCCAGCAGCGGAGGAGAAATAGTCACCCTCATGGATGAAGCCCTGGCAGATCCACCTCACTCCAATACTGAAAGTATTCAACCAGCACCAAATATCCCATGCCACATAGATAGTCACCACACAGATACAAGCAGCTACAACCAGGCAAACTGCAAGCACATCAAGACACATGGAGAGCAGGATCCCAGCCATGTTACTACAGGCCCTGTCATTTGTCCTCTAAAATATGAACACTGGCAAAAATGACCCCAGCTAAATTCCTCTGGTTCCTGAAAGGGGAAGATCAGCAAAAGACCAGCATTAAAACAGAGCAAAGCGTTTGTCCTACAAACCTGTGCTTCACCCTGCAAGACATTTTAAGATACAGCTGTCCTGCGGCTTTTTACTTTAAGCCCCTTCTCTAGTTCTTTTTTTTTTTTTTTAATTAAAGGAGAGTTGCGGCTGTAAACGGAGGCTGTAATGTATTATTATGAATGACGTGTGATTAATAAAGGGGGTAGTTTCGCTTGGTGGGAGTTTTATATCCTGTTAAACAGAAGGTGTTGAAATGCCCCCTTTAAACGAAGGTTCGGTTGGGAGAATGTCAAGCCAAAACTTTTAATCTTTAGTCAGATTTGGAGTCTGTAAATATGGCTCTGTATTCAAGACCCTGGTGGATTACTCAATGCAAGGCTCTGAAGGGATGGTAGAGAAATCACTCCACCTGTATGTTTCCTAGCTTCACATGACAATGGGGCCGGCCTTGTGCAGCATGTCCTGCTCCTTCCCCAGAGGTGGCTGCACTTTGGTGGGGCTGTGATTAGACAGTCAGGATGTATGGGAATGAAAGATGCTATGGGAGGGTCAGAGGTCATTGGGGATAGACACAGAGGGGAGTACTGCTCTTTGCAAATGTCCCTGCATGATGCCCCCTCCCCACCTCCAGCGTCCTGCTCTGATGCCCTCACTGCGCCCTACCGTGTGTTCACCTGTATGTAAGTACACTTGTATTAAGTGCACACTTAAGTATTTAAAGTACTCCACATGCTTGTACTTAAGTACCTGACATATTCTGTACTTCGTGCTTGTATTTCAATACATTCTAAAAGTACTTAAAGGATAATTTTCTTTGATCTAGGAGTACCTTTTCAAAATAGTTTTTTGAAACAATCACCTGCCTCTCCACTCTCCCGTTTGGTCCCTAGAACCTGGCTTGGGAACTTCAGGCCCTGAGTTCTGCCTGCCAGGGCTTTTTCTTGCTTGGTAGAAAAGGTGAAGGCGGGACTTAGAAACCGGTTTCGGAATATTTTGAGCTGTGATACAGCTGCAAGTAACAGAAGTACAAAGTCATTTGCTGCTGCTTCTGAATCCCAGTCATTTTTTAAGTTGCGTTGGCTGCAGAATCAGGAGAGAAAAAATGCAAAGGAACTGGGTTTTTTTTTTTTTATATATTGACCAGACAATCGCAGGGAATACGGGAGTTGAGAACACTTGCACATGTACTTTTAAATACATAAGTACTATCTCCACAACATACATGTACTCCGATGTACTTCTGTAACGGTGTACTTGGCACCTAGACTAAGTGCTTTTTATGGCAACACTGCAGGAGCAGCCCTGCTTCCTCCCCAGTTCCCAGCCCTGATAGTCCCCAAACTTCAGCCCTGATGCCCCCCAGTCCCCAATGCCCCCCAATCTCCATAAGTCCTGATGCCCCCCATGCCCCTCAGGTCCCCCAAGCCCTGATGCCCCCCAGTTCCCAATGCCCCCCAGTCTCCATAAGTCCTGATGCCTCCCGTACCTCATCCCAATGCCCCCAGGTCCCCCAAGCCCTGATGCCCCCCAGCCCCAATGCCCCCAGACTCCATATGTCCTGATGCCCCCCATACCTCATCCCAATGCCCCCCAGGTCCCCCAAGCCCTGATGCCCCCCGCCCTGAAGCCCCCCAGCCCCCAATCTATGCTGCCCCCATCCCCATCCCCTCTGGTCCCTGGGCTTTCCCCTCTGACACCCCCACCCCCATTGTCCCCTCCTAGTGGCCGGCCCCTTTAAGAGCCCCGCCCAGCCGGGCTCCCCTTCGTGCCCCTTGATTGGCCGGCGATGACATCAGCGGGGCGGGGTGTTCGCCGCGGTGACGTAAAAGCGGGAAGGGGCGGGGCCAGGCACCGCACGTCGTGCTGGAGCCCGAGCCGGAAGATGGCGGCGGCGGGAGCCGCCGAGCGCGCGAGCCGGGGGGAGGCGCCGCCCCGCGAGCCCGCCGGGCCCCGCCGCTACTCGCTGCTGGTGATCGTGGGCGGCGGCTGCCACCGGCCCGGCCTGCTGGGCGCCGTGCTGGCCGCGCTGGAGAGAGGTGAGCAGGGCCCCGCCCGCGCAGCGCCGTGCACCCCCCCCCGCCGGGCCCGTGCAGCGCCGTGCACCCCTCGGCCGAGTGCCGCTGCAACCCGGGGCAGCACGGGCCGAGGCGCTGCGGGCCCCATTCATCGCTCTGCTTGCACCCAGTGCACCGGTGCATGCAGCTCCTGTGTCCGGGACATCTCCCCGCCCTTCCCCCCGGCTTTCCCCATACAGGCGCCTGTGGGAGGCGTTGATACTTCAGACTAGGTGGGGGAAGGGTGTGCAAAGTCCAGTTGTGGTGGTCTAGTGCAGCCCTCCCCCCCCAATTATTGCTTATGTTTAAAGGGAGTCTCTCCTATGGGGGTGGGGCAGTTTATGGTGTTTTTAACATGGGTGGGGGTGACAGCGGGGCTGTCCCCAGCTCCGTGAATCCTGGACTCTTGTATTGCTTAGCGCTCCCTTTGCCTAGGTGTAGTTCCATCCTATTGCCCCCTCTCGACTTCTGGTTGCACCTGGGCATGGAGGCCCAGGGTGCGGAGTGTAGCAGCAGCAGACAAAGGTTGGGGGTGGCTTTGTTAATGCTGGGATGGGCTGGGACCGGTTTGCAACTCAAGAAATGAGAGCGGGGCGGGGGAGCATCCGACATGATGGATGGGGCAGCTGGCCCACGCTGGGCCTCGGGAGAGCCGTCCGCCTGGAGAAGCTTGTCTGGCCTCGGGAAGCGCTCTGGAGTGCTGGTTTGTCAGGGTGTGTTCGGGCTCAGTGGGTCAGCGTGGTTTGAGGAAACGGCCAGCTGAAACTAGGAAGGGCTGAGTTGTAATGAGCCCTGCTTCAGAGCTTCCTCCAAGGACTTGCTGGGGACCTGCATTTACTGTTCCCGAGCCGGTGATGGAAACCGTCGCCTGGAGCGGGATGTCTGAACGTTGGCCGGCTGCGGGGGGTTCCGTGTTCTTAGCCTGGCACTGGCATTATGGTATTAATGGGGGGGGCTAGAGGTGCTGTGAGCACTGAGCTAGTGTCTCCTTCTGCCGGAGGTGCTTTCAAGGCCCGGAAGGGGCACAAATTTGGAAGTGATCTTTTAAAAAAAAACCATTCATCCACCATGCGTGAACTGAGTAAGCAGCCTGAGAAGGCTAAAACTGTTACGTTGAGCAAGGTTTATGCAACTCTGCATTTTCTTGCCCCCCCCCCATCGCTTCTAATACCCTAATCTTGCACCATCTCCCTTTGGTTGGAAGATCGTTAACCCTTCCACAGACTGGGGGATGGTGGAGGAAAAATACCGATGGATTCGTTCCCTATGATGGGCATGAGGCCGGCCTGCTAAGCTGGTTTGTAAATCACTAGACGTGACGGGAGTGAAACAGGCTGCGTCTCTGTAATCCCCGCACAGTGGCTGCACGGGGGCCTGGGGTTTGTTGATGAGCTGGGGTTAGAATTCCTGACGCATTAGTGGCCTCAGGGAGCAAACCCACTCTCCTGGAGTGGGGAGAGGAGCCCGGTTGGCTGGTGTGACTGGCCAGCGTGGGACAGGAATGAACAGATGGCTGCTGTATAAGGGTGTACGGTAACTGGGGAGGCAGAAGGCAGAGAGACGCAGCGGCTGTCGTTCGCTTTCGGAGCTGATGGCTGTACGTGCTGCCTCTTGAAGGCTGCGCTCCCGTAGCCGGAGGGAACGCTCTTCTGTCTGGCTGAGCCTGGCGCGGCTGAGTCACTCCTGCAAGGTGCGTGCCTCCAGGGGAAGCAAGCGTGCACCTGTCTTCAGTGGTGAACATCAAGGAACCTGTAACATGGTTGGAACCTGAAGGCACGTCTTTGGTGCTGCCTTTAAAGACGCTCCTGACCCCCCTCTGTTAACATCCCGTATGAGGCAGGCATGTCCCAGCCAGGCCTGCGGAGTGGCTCTGTTCTCCCCAGGAGGTGGCTGCCCAGATGTGTGGGAAGCTGCGAAGGACGAGTCGGGGCGCATGGACGGGCTTCTCACACAAGAGCGGAGACTGAACCTGAGGCTGTTACGGCTGCAAAGAACCGTCAGCATGTGGAGTGTATCGGAGCTTGGGGAGAACGTGAAGCAGTAGCTGGGGAGTGTTCATTTCGCCGAGGGCTGACTCAGGGGCCGTCGACAGTTAAAGCTGTAAGGAAGGGGCAGAAGTGTCATTGTGAAGATTTCCACCAGCCGTCTGGGGCAGGGAGTGTGCAGCTATAAACCAAGGTTCATTGAACTCGCAGGGGAGGCTATGTGAGGGGGAACGCGGCTGGTTTCCTTTCCCCGAGGAGCCGCTCGGCGAGCGTCAGGAGTTCGGAAGCCCTGGGATAAAGCTGTTTGTGGGTAGCAGGGGCATCTGATCCTGTTGTCTTCGAGCTGACTCAACGGGAGCGTTCTGGAGCCAGTGACTGGAGGGAGTTGGGCTGTGACCCCTTCTGACCTTTCGTTTTCAAACCCGAATTGTAGAAGGATGTTACTCAGCCAGGGGTGGGGGGTCAGCTGAGGCATCAGCATGTGTCACTGGGTCCCAGTGTCTAGGAAATGCGGCAAATGCCATAGATGCTCTGACTCTGTGCGCCTAATTAAGCCTATTCCAGAGCGTAATTATCCTTTACTTAGAGTTTTTCCTAATATCAAACCTAAATCTCCTTTGCAGCAGATTAAGCTCATCACCTCCCATCCTACCTTCAGTGGACATGGTGCACAGTTGATCACCATCATCTTTATAACAGCCCTTAGCTGTCTCCAGATATGTTATCCGGTCCCCCTTTGTCTTTGGGGTGAGCATACTGGGACCTAGTCTCCCCACCACGCTGCCCCGGGGGCCCTGATCACCCTGCGTCTGACCCACACCTCAGAACTGTCCGAATTGCCCTGGACTCTTCCCCTGCTGGGATCCTGTCTCCTGCCCAAGCGGACCAACAGGGTTCAAAAGCACTAGATAAGTTCATGGAGGATATGTCCATCAATGGCTATTAGCCAGGCTGGGCAGGGACGGTGTCTCTAGCCTCCGTTTGCCAGAAGCTGGGAAGGGGCGACAGGGAATGGATCACTTGATGATTCCCTGTTCTGTTCATTCCCTCTGGGGCACCTTGCACTGGCCACTGCTGGAAGACAGGATACTGGGCTAGATGGACCTTTGGGCTGACCCAGTCTGGCAGATCCCCCTCCAGCCAGACCTGTCCTCACTCAGCAAAATCCTCCCAGTGGGCTCTGTTCCCACACTAGAGGGGTGGGGGAGTCTGCTGCTTAGAGCAGGGGTCTGGGAGTCGGGGTCCCTGGGCTGTATTGCTGGCTTTGCCAGGAACTGACCTTCACATCCCAAGTGCCTGTCACTGCACATCCGTGCCTCGGTTTCCCTTCAGTGTACTAGTCTCCTGTGAAATCATCGACCTATTTACAAGCCTCGAGACTGAGTTCCGTGGACAGAAGTCGCAGGGACAGGGTTGGGGCAGGCTCCTGATCTCGTCTCTGTTGCCAGCACACTGATACCACTCCTGGCTAGCATCGCGTCCTGTGCCGGCGGTCCAGCTGTCCCTCTCTTGGCCTGCTGGGCAGTCACCCGGCCCGCAGCCAGTAGCTCTAATGTGAACTTGGGGGGAAGCCTCTTGAGGTACTTAAAAGCCTGGGTGACCCGATTCGTGCTGGCTCTGTTCTTATCTGGCTTGCTGTGGATGTTCCTTTCCGTTTTCCAGGGCCCCGTGATGAGCTCAGCCTCCGGTTGACACGCTGCCCTGTCATGCAGGCCTCTCTCCTGACACCAAACAGGAAGCGAGCCACAAAGGGATCGTAGTCAAGTGGTACGTACAGCCAAGGTGGCGACGGTTCCTGCCACGTTGGGCTGTTGCTACAGTCTGTCGGGGGGGTTTCCTAGCATGTCGGCTGAGTTGACATAGCAGTGAGGAGAGTGTTTTGTTTTGCTGCTGAGAGTTTTGGGCTGGACGCTGTCCGAGCAAACTCTCCGCTTGGAATTCCGCTGGCGCTCTGCGGCCGGCTCATCCCCGGCTTGTGCAGGTCTTGGCAGCGTAAGCGCTCATTGGGAAAGGCAGGGCAGTCCTGGTACTGGGCCCCCAAGGGGCCTCTTCAATCGTAGGTGCTGAATGAGGCAGCCTGGCTCGGCTGCCTTGGGCAGGAGATCGGAGCAGTTCCAGTGAGTCTCCGAGCAGTACGGAGCTGGGGGAGAAGAGAGATGGCAGGTCGGCTGGGTTGGTAAGTGCAGAGCCCCGCTGGATAGGGCCTGGCCTGCAGACTCCGCTCGAAGGAGGTGTGGGAGCCACTGCAAATGTCTAGAGCCAGTGCAGAGTGACTCTGCTTTGCAGCAGGGTGTGACTTGAATTGGTTGCAAGAGACCCAGGTTAACCCAGTCAGTGCATGTGAGCAGGGACTAGTCAGTGACTCCAAATGCAGGTGAAGTGACACCCATCGCCACTGAGCTGTACTTAGCCGCAGCTGGTCAGTGACAGCTTCCCTATACGGGGGGAGGGATAGCTCAGTGGTTTGAGCGTTGGCCTGCTAAACCCAGGGTTGTGAGTTCAATCCTTGAGGGGGCCATTTAGGGATCTGGGGCAAAAATCTGTCTGGGGATTGGTCCTGCTTTGAGCAGGGGGTTGGACTAGATACCTCCTGAGGTCCCTTCCAACCCTGATATTCTATGATATTGCCCTGGCAGCACCCCTTAGCCCTGCTCAGCAAAGGGGGGGCTCCTTTGCAGAGGCCAAGGACTGAACGGGCCAAGGGCGCTGTGATGTGAACAGCTGTCCCAGGGGAGCTTGCCTGTGAGCACCTGAACTCCTCCCACGGGGGCCACCAAACAGCGCATGGTCACGACCAAGCATCTGCTCATCTGGGCCGGGGTTTGAACCTGTGACCACCAGGAAGGAAACCAAGGGACCATCCGTTTGGAAGAAGGCTGCGAAAGTGACTCCAGCCTGGAACGCCGCTGGAGCTGGTTGGTCGGGCTCCCTTGCCACTCGTATCTCTAGTTCTGGGTTGCGAGGAAGAATCGGTTTGGGAATCTGACATGGGCAGCTGCAGGTTAGGGGGCAAGAGGCGCCCTGGGCTGGACTAGAGGGGAGGTCAGTGCAGACATGGAAGAGGCTGTCTTGTGCCAGCCAGCCCCGTAGTCTTGTGGCCGTGGGGGGCAGGAGGGAAGGCTAGAAGTGCCTTTGTTCACTACCTCTTTTCTGCCAGACAGGTTCTGCAGAGATACTGTCCCTCCAACTTCACCCCTGTTTCCTCCACCCCCCCCCTCTCGTCGCAGGCCCGTTAAACCAGGACAGCGTTGGAGCAAGGCTGCTAAAGGCCAGGCTCGCTGGGTTGCCTTTAGCAGCCTTGCTGCTGGGTTGCTGGGCATGGGCCCCTTCTCCCTCTGGCGAGGGTTCAGGGCAGCATTCGACTCCACGCTCCCTCGATCGGCACGGGGAGCTCCTGCTCCCTTGGCGCTGTGCTGACCTCCCCTCGTGAGGTCAGCACAGCTGCCCTGTCTCTTGCTAGCCTGGCCCCCGCGGGTGTCTGCGGGCATTTGCCCTTTCCCTGGCCAAGCAGCAGAGGGAAACGGCCTGTTGTTGCCGCAGCCGGAAGCCCTTTCCTTCCCCCATGGCCGTTCGTAGTCCCTCAGAGGTCCTTGTGTCTGTCCCAGAACACGTCCTGCCAGGTAGGAGGAAGGCTTAGGAACCTGCTGGTCTTCAGCAGTTGGGGGGCCAGTGGCAGCAGCTTGTGCCCTGGGCTGGGGCAGCGTCGCGGAGCTGTCAGGGCGCCTGGATCACGCTGTAGTTTATTGAAGGAACTCTCGTCTCCTAGCAGCTGCTCGTGTTTATAGGCTGCGCTTGCAGGGCTGGGCACTAGGCAGAAGAGGCGTGGGCCCTGCCTGGGAAGGCTTGCGCTTGCACGTGGGAATGAGGACAGGGGTGAGGCTGGGGGGAGGTTCAGCACAAGCCTTTAGTGCCACTCCCTCTGCTCAGCCCTGGGGGGCAGGCCTAGCGCGGGAGCTGTGGCTTCTAGTCACTTTATTCCTCCCTCCCTCGCTTGCAGAAGTGATGGCAACTGCGTCGTATTGCCCAGTGTGCGTCTGCATTACCCCTTCCCCTCCCCGTGCGGCGGTGGGGGGGGATGTGTGTCTCTGCCCGCACTGCAGGGCCGTTCTAATGCATGCGCTGTAACCTGGGCCTCCAGTCTGTCCCCGAGCCTTGGCTGTGAGCGGCTCGCGTGACCCTGAGGCCTTACGGTGCAGGGTCACATGCTCCTCCCTACGGTCCACTTTGTGCATTCCCTGTTACTTGCAATGAGGGGCAGCGACCCCTGGGTGAGCTCCCATCCCTGCTGCTCGGGCTGCTAGCTGGCACGGGGCGCGAAGAGCCCTGTAAGGCGTCAGGCTTCTCTCCGGCCGGGGCTGGGTGCAGCGTGCGCTGCTGACGGAGGCTGTCGCAGGGGCCTGCGGTTGCTCTTCTGCCTGACGCGGACTGTTCCGCGAGGCCGTGCCGTGCCAGGGATTAAAGAGCCTGGGATGGGAGCTTGGTTCCCCCGACTTACCTGACTGGTAACTGATCCTCCCCCCACATGCAGGAGCAGACCCCCGACTAGGCGGCTCCCTGCTGACCCATCCCCTCCCAGTGTATTCCTCACCTGGGGCGGTTCTGCTGGTCCCGGTTCCCCTTCCCTGGCTGGTCCTGGCCTTGCAGCCGCCGGGGCAAAGGGGGCCCTCGAGGGGACTGCTCCGGGGGCTTCGCTGTCCGTGCTGCTGGAGAGGAATCTGCCCTGCCAGCCAGGCACGTCCGCTCCCTCTCACCTGGAGCCAGGTTCGTGCAGGGTCCCTGGTGCTTGCATTCCCCAGGGGTGAAGCCCTCGGAGCAGACCGATTGCTCACCCCTGTGCCAAGGCAGCCAAAGGGAGGCAGAAGCCACTGAGGAGGAAGTTGCTTGCCCAGCCGGGGAAGGGAGGCTGGCGTCACCGCCAAGGTCAGCCCTGGGAATCCCTGTGGTGGCTGGTCTCTGTGAGCCTGGTGCCTCTCCTGGCAGGGGCAGGGCAGGGTGGGCTCTGCACCCCTTTGAGAGCTGCGGGTGCTGATTGTTCTCTCCCCAGGAATCCGCTGCTGGGACATCGACCTCACCTCCTGCAACCTGGACGAGCAGCTGAAGCTGTTTGTGTCCCGGCACTCGGCCACCTTCTCCAGCATCGTGAAAGGTAAGGGCCATCTGCCAGGCCTCTCCCGTCTCCACCTGCCCAGCTGTGCATCCCCTAGTCCTCTGCTGTTGTGGGCTTGGCACCTCGCTGGAGATAGCATCGTGCAGGCAGGGAGCCGCTTTCTGGTCCGGAATTCCCAGGGACTGTCCTGTCCCCGCACTCTGGGACACCCCGGGCTCCCCCCGGAGTATTTAAAGGAGCTCTCCAGGCTGCTTGGCCCAGAACTCGCCCTGCTCTGGGGGGAATCTATTGCAAGTCCAACTGATTGTCTGAACGTTGTTGGAGTGAGGCAGCAGCTCGGTGCCGAGCTGGCCCTGCTGTGGGAGGGGGAGGGGAGGAGGTTTCACAAACAGCCCCCCTGCTGTGGAAGCAGCATTGGGAATAACCTGTCTGGGGTACTCCAGTGCCCCCCAGTACCGCAGTATCTGAGCATCCCCCCCGACTGCTCTGTGAGGCTAGGGGTGCATAGGACTAGTCCCCTTTGCTCAGGTTTTGGGGGGGGGGGTTGTATGCCACTCAGATCCATGCTGTCTGCCCTTGACAAAGTGCTGGCTACGCCCACCAGGAGCAGATGGCAACGTGCGCCCTGACACATCCAGCGGCAGAAGCAGCATCTGGGAGCTCGTGTTCTGCTCTGCATCGGCAGAAACCTCGCGTGACCCCCTCCACGCATGCCCCTCCTGGCGCTTAGCAGCGTTTAATTCGTGTTGCAATCCGTACCTCAGCCCAAACTGCAGGGGGAAGCCAGGCTGCCCAGTGAGTTGGAAATAGACAGGGAGGCAGCACCATCCTTCCTGCTGTGTGCGGAGGGGTCGCTCTGGGGGCTGTCTGAGCTCTCTGTTGCTTGTCAGGTATAGCTGGCTCCTGCAGACCATCCCCTTTCCAGGGGTGCTGAAGAGCTCGGGGACCCCGCCGGGTGGAGCAGGACATTGGCCTGGCTGCGCTTCCTCGTGTAATGCCCGGAGGCTGGCGGAGGGGAAGCCAGGCCTTGTGCTCCAGAGTGGGGAGAAGCTTGGCTGTCTGGGGGTGCTAGGCGCTGTACAGACAGAGCAGAGTCCCTTCCCCAAGGAGCTTAGAGAGGCCCCTGTGCCGGTAGCATCCCTCCCCTCTGGCACGGGTAGAGCAGAGGCACTGGTTGGGCTGGGTTCAAACGCTGTCTGCACCAGCTAGTGATGCTGTTAGGGGTAAAACCCTCCCCCAGCCTCGGATACCAGTGGGGCGCCAGAGAGAGTGCACGGCCATGTGCCCCGTGTGGAGCCCAGGGAGAGCTCAGAACACCAGGGGAGCTCGGATTTCAGCTGCTCACGTGCAGTTCATCAGCACTATTGTCCGTCTCGTGACCGCGGCGCAGGGAGAGGTGGCTCGTGGGCTAGTGCTGTGCGGCGTCGGTCCGGGAAGAGCAGCTGATCCCGTCTGAGGGGCTGGGGCTGAGCCAGCCATGCACAGGGATCCCGGCAGCCTACAGCCCAGGGCAGGGTCTCCTTGCTGGAACTCGAGTGCTGAGGGTTTTACGGGCCTCTCTCCAGCGGTGACCGGCCATAGGAGAGTAGAAACGCCTTCGTTCCCGACCAGCTCAGGCTGCCCTGGGTCTAAGGTAGCTGGGACGTGGATGCAAGCGGCTGGAGGGAGAGCCCTTCCTTCGGCCTGTCTCTGGCAGTGGCTGGCCCTGGATGTGGTGGAGGAAGGTGGAAGAAATACCCTCCTGGGCTGGTGTCCCACATCTGCCTGTGTCTGGCTTGCTCGGGGATCTAATGGTCTGGCTTAATCCCCAAAGCCATGAGGTTAAAACCCCTTCTGATGCTTCTGTCACGGCTCTAGGTGCCTTCGCCTTCCCTGGCTGTGAAATGGGCTCCCTGCAGCCAGCTCCGCGGTCACGGTACTCTCCCTCCCAGCCAGGCATCTCCGGCCGGCTCCTCCAGTCCGGCCAGACCAGCCTCCCCGGCTACTTTCCTTTGGGTTCGTTTGTTCACTATTCTAAACGAGCTCTCTGGAAACTGGGGTAGTTGCGCTCACAGAGGCCCCTTCTGTGCACGGGGCTGGGTAGCTCGGGGGCTTGGTAACCAGATAGGGAGCCGCTGACCCCCAGGCTGCTGGTTCAAAGGCGGCCCTGGCCAGCAGTAACTGAATCGCTGCTTGTCAGCAGCTGCTCAGTGGCCTTGTGACATGGGTGTGGCGAGGGGTGTCTGGTCCACGTGCTCGATCAGGCTTCGCTCTGGGGGAGGCCAAGGGTGGAAGGAACCATGGGCTGCTCCGGGGGCCTGCAGCTTCCAGCCCCGCTCAGCTTCTTAGGCCTGGACTGGGCAGATTTAACTGTGGGTTGGGGTGGATGTCTCTAAATGGCTAGTGGCCCAGTACACCTGGACGATGTTGTAAAGGTGCCACGTCCCAGGAAGGCTTAATCCCGTTCCAGTAAGGGACTAGCCTCGGGTGTGAAACGCCCCCACGCCGATACAGCTGCGTCGGCACTGGGAGCTTGGGCTGGCTTCAGTTGGTCCAGCGTCCTAGTGTCTGAGCCCCGCAGCCCATCCCTCACCCTTGGGAGGCAGGGAAGTCACGCCCGCCCGTTATACGGATGGGGAAAGCGAGGCAGTGACTTGCCCACGGTTAGTCTCTGGCAGAGCGGGGAATTGAACGTGGGTTTCAGAGTCCCAGGCCAGCCCTTAGCGATCCAGCTCCCCCGTTCTGTGGGGTACAGGCCTCCAGACCCCAAGGCACTCGGCCCAGCAGCCGGCTAGCTCCCAGAGAGGGAATTTAGCCGCCGATGGGCCCAGGCTTGGCAGGCTCGTGAATTCTTCATTCCTGGGTCTGAGCTGCAGTAAACAGCTGGGCTCCCTGGCACCAACGCCCTGCGGTGCCCTGTGGCCTAATTGACCCTCTAACCTTCCTGCCCCCCTGGACTGTACATTGGCCTTTGTGCGCCTGGAGCCCCGTGAGCTGGGGCGTGCGGAGCAGATTGCTAGCAGCTCAACGGAGCCGCTTTCCTCCATGCCCGGGGCCCCTCGTTGAGCCGCCTCCCCCCCACCTTCACTAGGGGGCTGGGCTGCCGGCTCGTAGAGCAGTGGGAAAGTCTCCGTTCCTTTCCTCCACACTCAGCCTCGGTTCTCTGCCCCTTTGCTGCCCTCTAGCGATGGGCAGCGCAGCTGTCTGCATTAGATGCCATCTGCATGGTGCCTGACTGCATGCCCGGGGAGGGTATTGGGCTTGTGGGATTGCTCTTGGGAGCCTGCCTGCTCCAGCGAAAGGCACGGGCACCCCAGGGACGCACGGTCCGGGCTCCGGCGCTGCAGACTAGAAGGCAGGCTGCAGCGTGGCGTGGGGCTGAGAGCAGACAGGGCCCCTGGCTGCAGCGTGGCCGAATGGTTGTCCTGCAATGCCCATGATGGGTAGCTGGGCCCTGCCAGAGAGCTCCCCGCCTGGGAACGCTGCGGCACAAGCTCCGGTTGGCAGGTGGGGTGAGCTGAGACCTATGCAGCTGCTGGCCGGGAGGGGCTCAGTGCCTTGGACCACTCCCAGCAAATAAAGGTGGAGTCTGCCCCCCTCCCCCACGCCTGCAGGGAGGAGGTGGGGTTGAGCTGACGGCCTCAGGAAAGCAGCTTCAGTCCCCTTGGCCTTCCTGAGCTGGGGCTGCCTCGTCCGGGCGCAGAGCAGGAAACGCCAGCGGCCGTGACGCTGCCCTCCAGCTGGGGCTGCACGGGGCCAGCCCTGTGTGGCCCATGACTTTCCTCACAGAGGGGAGAACAGCTCCGGCGTGCCTAGGGAGAGGGCTCCAAGCGTCTGTTCCCAACCCTGCACTGGACTGGCTGGGGCAAGTCGTCCAGCTGTTATGGGCTGGGCCTGTCTTCCGGTGGGGTCAAAAGTTGTGTTCGTAGCTTAAAAACAATCCCTGTCTGGCTCCGGGGGCAGAACATGGGGGAGGGGGGGTCCCCTCGTGGGCTGAGTCAGCCCCTCTGCTTCCTTCCTTCTCCGGCAGCGGAAGGGGCGGGGGGCGCCTCTCGTCCTTCGACTCAGCAGATCTGCTGGCCTCTGTGGTATCCGGGCTCACGGCTCCGCTTCCCAGCCAGCGGGGTCCTGCAGCGGCTGTGAGCCCGGCCTGGAACTCCTGCCTCAGCCTGGCTGAAAGGTGTGGGGAGGCTGGGAAGGGGGCAGCGGGGTCTGCGTATGGGCCTGAGTCCCCTGCCTGAGCAGGCTGCCTGCTGCCGGCACGACTGGTCCAGCCTGGGGTTGGCTGGAGCTCGTGCCGGGCAAACTCCCCGTTGTACCTGGGTTCTGCGGTAGCTGCCGGTGCGCCGATCCCGTCCGGCACCTCTAGCTTTAGCTGGGATTGGGGGGTGTTCCATCAGGAGTTACGGGTACCCCATTCTCTGATGTTAGCCCATCCAGGGGCTGACTTGGATCGCCCCACTTCCCAGGTGGAGAAACTGAGGCACAGACTCAGCACCTTGCTGTAGGCTACTCCAAGCCAGGGACCCAACTCTCTTGGCTCCAGGGTCTCAGCCCCAAGACCAGCCTTCCTCTGCCCCTCCCTGCGTCCTGCCGTCTCTGCATTGCACTGCCTGACAGGTGTCTCCTTAGCCCGCCTTGGCTACTGTCCGGCCCAGGCATCTCCCTGAAACCCCACCCGGCTGTGCTCTCCGTGCCGGGGTCCCAGAGGTACCAGGGGCAGTGCTGTGCCATTGCAGGGGGGAGCAGTGGCGCAGAAGGCAGGCGAACCGTGCACGCTCTGAACGGCCGCTTGGGTCAGCCGGGAGCTGGCTGGCATTCCCTGCTCCGGGCCGGGTTGCGTACGTTGGGGCAGACCGTGCCAGCTGAGTGCTGCATGGCATGCTGCCAGTCTCCCCACCTGCTGAGCTCTCCTCTGGCGGCTCCTCGCTGCCTGGCCTGTGCCCTGGGCAGCCATCCTCTGTGCAGCGCTCGGGCCAGCCTGGCCCTTCCCTGGGGGGAGGGAACCCGGGCATGACTGGGGGGAGCTGGGCTCTTAACGCCAAGGCCTCTTGTTCCTGGGCAGGTCAGCGGACCCTCCACCACCGGGGGGATGTCCTGGAGACACTGGTGCTGCTCAACCCTTCGGATAAGTCCCTGTGCGATGAGGTGAGCAGGTGGGGAGGGAACTGGGGTCCAATGGGGCCCTTACCATATGTGGTGGGGGGGCAAGGAGGTGCAAGAGCACCCTGCGGGGATGGAGTGGGGGGGTTGCATTCCCCTCCGTAATCTTCTCGTGTTCTGTCATCCTCCCCCTCTGTCGGGCCAGGCACCCTGCTGTCTCCCCAGCCCGAGCGCCCCACTCGGAGCAGCCTGCAGTCCAGGTCCCCAGCCCCCAGCGCTTGGTCTCGGCTCCATTGTGTGGCAGCAAAGATCCCCCTCGAGCTGTTGTAGGCCTAGGTGGCGGGGCTGGGGGTGGGTGGGGACACCCGAACTCAACCATTCTCCTTCCCCAGCTGCGGAACCTGATCACAGACGTGTCCCAGCACAAGCTGCTGGTGTTCGCCGGGCCCTGCGTGGAGGAGACCGGGGAGCTGATGCTGCAGACCGGCTGCTTCTCTCTGCGGGACTTCATCCAGATCTTCACGGACAAAGAGGTGTGTCCTGGCACAGTGCCCGTGATCCGCCTCTTGGCGGCTAACCCTCATGGCCGTCAGCCCCGGGCCAGGAAACACCTTCCTTCAGGCAGCTCTGGCTCTCAGCAGGCCTGGGGGAGAGGCCTCTGTGATCCCGTTACTGTCTGATTCGGAGACACGCGTGTGTCTCCCCCGGCTCGGGGCGCGTGTGCATTTTCACCTCTGGCTGCTGGAGGAAACGCTGCAGAACCTTGACACGGCGGCTGGCAGCGAAGGTGACTCCAGTGTGGGCCCCTCTGGACCCGGGTCACTTTTTTCTCACTAGCCCTTTGGGTCCTGAGCCCCAGCTGGGCTGGCCGTAAGCTGACTGAATGTGCAGCTCCAGGCACCAGCAGCCCAGCCCTGTGGGAAGGGCGTGGGGCTGGCGGAGTCAGTCTCTAGGGGTGCTGATGGAGCAGTTTTCCATGGAGCTGGGTTGCTGCCCCCAGAGCTGCCCATATGGGGCCTCTTCACCCCCACCCCCACCATCTAGCAGGTGTCGCAGCAGTTTGTCTGGCAAGCTCGGGTCCCCTTGCCGTGCATGGCGAAGGCTTTCCTTCCCCAGCAGCCCTGGAACTGCTCCCTCATCCCAGGCCCACGCTTCTGCGCGAACGTGGCCTTGCTTAGTGATTGCAAGCTGTGAATCCCAGCAGCAGCCAGGGCTGCTCAGCTAGGAAGTGGAGGGCAGGGGGGGCGTTGGAGGATCAGGTGCGGGGTGGGTGGGCTGCTGCACTCGGAGTTCGTGGGGCACGTTCCCAGGATGCTGAGGTGAGCGACGCTGCGGTGTCATGGCCGAGCCTGCTATGGGATGGCAGCCCTCCCAGGGCCTTCCCTGTACTGGTGAAGGAGGGCGGGGAGGGACTGTCTGGTGGCTGCCAACTGGCCTCGCCCCTCTGGGAACTTGTGTCAAAGTCCAGGTTGGAGGTGGAGTGTCTGTCTAGCCCCTGGGATGACCTGCCGACAAGGGACAACTCAGCAGCCTGTCGTTGAACTCTGCCATGTGCTGGCATTGACCCTGGCTTGTCTCTCTAGGTCGGGGAGATGCTGAGCTCTGCAGACCCTTCAGCCAAGGCCAGCCTGACTGTCAGCTGCCCTGACTTCGGGGAGTGGCAGGACTCCAGCCTGGAGCAGTACAACCTCCAGGACTTCATCGAGCTGCGGATCAACCCGGGCTGCGTGTTGCCGGAGATGGAGGGGCTGCAGGAGTTCGTGGAATACCTCTCGGAGTCCCTGGAGCCGCAGTCCCCCTTCGACCTCCTGGAGCCCCCGACCATGGTGGGCTTCCTGAAGCTCTCCAAGCCCTGCTGCTACGTCTTCCCCGGCGGGAGGGGGGACACGGCCTTCTTTGCCGTCAACGGGTTCAACGTCCTGGTGAACGGAGGCTCCAACCCCAAATCCTCCTTCTGGAAACTGGTGCGCCACCTGGACCGGATCGACTCCATCCTGGTGACGCACATCGGCACGGACAGCCTGCCGGGGGTCAACAGCCTGCTGCAGAGGAAGGTCGCTGAGCTGGAGGAAGACCCCTCCTCGCAGGGTTCCCAGAGCAACGGGGACTGGGTGAAGAACCTCATCTCCCCCGAGCTGGGAGTCGTGTTCCTCAACGCCTCTGAGAAGCTGAAGGGTATTGAGGGGAACTCCAGGGTGCTGAAGAGCTGTGACGAAGCCAGCCTGACCCTACGCTACCTGGAGAAGCTGGGGGTCAGGCCCAACTTGCTCTGCAGGGACAGCGGCCCCAAGGTGGAGCCCACAGTGCTGTTCCAAAAGATGGGCGTTGGCAGACTGGACATGTATGTGCTGAACCCGGTGCGGGGCACCAAGGAGCTGGACTTCCTGCTGCAGCACTGGTCCGGCAACGGCCACCCCAGCGAGCAGGAGCTGCCCTTGCAGTGCCTGACCTCCGTCTGCGCCCTGCTGGTCTGGCATCCCGCCAGCCCTTTGGAGAAGATCATCCGGGTCCTGTTCCCAGGCTGCACCCCACAGGGCAGGATCCTGGAGGGGCTGGAGAAGGTGAAGCACTTGGAGTTCCTGAAGCGCCCCGTGGTCACTGAGAAGGACTTGAAGGCGCAGGCTGCTCTCCGTCCCGAGAAGCCGCTCACACCGAAGAGGGCGGAAAGCAAGGAGAGCCTCAAGTCGGCGTCCAAGGAGAGCCTCCGGTCTGCTTCCAGACTGAGCCTGGTGGAGGCCGGGCCCCCGGCTCCCAAGGAGAAAGCCCTCAAGGCTGAGAAGAAGGAGGTGAAGCCAGCTCCCAAGGAGAAGGCCAGAGGGCCGGGCGAGGTGGCCAAGGCAGGGCCAGAGGAGGAGAGAGCCAAGGACCCCAGAGCCAAGCCTGACTCTTCAGCTGAGAAGCTCAAGCCAGATGTGAGGCTGAAGCTTAGCAAGGAGAAGGCCCCACCCAAGAAAGAGCCCCTGCCCCAGGAGGCGAGGAAGGAGGAGAAGAGGCCTCTCAAGAAGGAAGATGGTACTGAGGGGAAGGCGGACAGCAGGAAGGAGGTGAAGGCCCTGAAGAGGGACGGGAAAGCCGAGTTGCTGCGGAAGGATGCCAAGGAGAGCAAGGCTGAGGGGAAGGCCGCAAAGCCCCCTGCCCGCAAACTGCCCGGGCCGGAGCCCCGCAAGCTGGCCCTCAGGGCAGGGAGCCTTAAGAAATCTACTCTCAAGAAGGAGCCGGAGAAGCCCAAGGCCAAAGCGGCCAAGGAGGCAGGTGCGGCCAGCAAGGCGCCCCCGAGCCCCGGGGCTGGTGCGTCAGAAGGCTCCAAGTCGCTGTCCCTGGAGGCCCTGACGCAGGAGGCGGCGTGGGCGGGTGCTGAGGCTGGGCGGAAGGAGGAGTCGACAGATGAGGGGATCACCACGGCAGACAGCGAGCTGGAGCCGTCCCCGCTGGAGAACGGGGAGGCTGGGCAGTGTGCTGGCATTGAGGGCCTAGCTGGCTGTGCCGGGCTGGGGCCCACGGACTGCCAGGAGAACGGCGTCGACCCGGAGGAGCTGGACAGCCCCCAGCGGTTCCGGTACCTAGAGACCAGCCCGCTCAAAGCCATCTGGCCCCCTTCTCCCCTCGCCAAGACCCCCAAGAGCGACCGCAGCGTGGACTTTGACCTGACGCCCACGGGGCTTCTCAACCACTGCCAGGAGGGCGCCGAGGACCCATGCGGCAGCTCTGAGGAGAAGACCCTGGAGATGATGTCCCCCTCTAGCTCGGGGCCGGCCAGCGCCGGACACACCCCATTCCACCAGTCCCCGGTGGAGGACGCAGTCATGGTAGAGGAGCCAGCGTCGGGCCCCAACGACAACAAACAGTTCAACTCCTGCCGTTCCTCCCACGACAGCTCCAGCTCCTCCCAGGAGAAGCAGGCTGGCTGCTTGTCCCTCAGCCCCTTCAAGGATGAGCTCCCCGATGTCTCGCCCACCATCACCACCCCCTCCCTGCCGGCTGAGGTGGGCTCCCCCCATTCCACTGAGGTGGACGAGTCA
The DNA here is from genome assembly GCF_013100865.1 of Trachemys scripta elegans. Taxonomy (NCBI): domain Eukaryota; kingdom Metazoa; phylum Chordata; order Testudines; family Emydidae; genus Trachemys; species Trachemys scripta. Next base: position 3,621,871 of record NC_048319.1, on the reverse strand, counting down.
CTGTCAGTCTCCTTTGAGCAGGTGCTGCCCCCGGTGAGTGAGTCGCCCCAAGAGGAGCTGAACCAGCCGCAGGGGGGCGGGCTGACCCCAGAGTCAGACGCCTCGGTGGGCAAAGGCGGGCTGTCCCTGCCCCTCCGGCCCTGCCACCATGCTCAGCGGCTGGACAGTGATGGGGCAGACGGGTTGCGCCGGCATGGGCGTCGCTCCGACTCCCCCCACGACGTGGACCTGTGTCTGGTATCGCCCTGCGAGTTTGAGCACCCCAAGTCCGAGCGCCCCCCCTCCCTCAATGTCAGTCCCCGGGACCTGTCCAATGACAGCGACCTCTCCCAGGAGTTGGCCAAGCCCCTGGCCCAGAGGAGAGGTCAGAGGAGCCAGGGCCGCCGGCTGCAACCACTGCCAGGTGCCGAGACCCCCCCCACCTCTGGGAGCGAGTCCCTCCCCACGCTCTCCGACTCGGATATCCCTCCTGCCACCGAGGACTGCCCCTCCATCACGGCTGACGGTGGGCTGGATTCAGACGAGGAGTCGGAGCCCCTGGCCAGAGTCCCTTCCCGGGCCAGAGACCCTCCTCCAGGCCCCCTGAAAGACCCCTGCCCCCTCCCTGCCCAGCCTGGCATCTGCATGGTGGATCCAGAGGCCCTGCCCATGGAGCAGGCCCGTGCAGGGAAGAAGGAGCCCGCCGGCAAGGTGAAGAGGACCCCTTCCCGCCTGGGCTCTGCCCCTGTGTCCCAGAAGGCCGAAACCCCCAAACACTCGACCCTGGGCAGCAAGGCCAGAGGCCCCCCAGGCTCAGCAGACAAGGCCAGGACGCTTCCCCTAGCCAAGGGCCCACGCCTCGGGGCCGGCGGGGACACCAGAGCTTCGCTCACGAGCCGCAGCGCTGGGGCTAGGCCGCTCTCGGGAGCCGGCAGATCATCTCCTGCAGGTAAATGGGAGTGGGGATGGGGTGTAGAGTCCAGCTGATCCCAGGCCAGGAGCAGGGCCTGTCCCTCCCATGCTAACCCAGCCCCAGGCCGGGGGGTGGAGGATATATGGGGCCTTGCAGCCCAGGGTGCTCTGTGGCCTGTGGCAGGAGTTGGGTTGCTGTTGGTGCCACCAGAGTTCCCACGTGCCAGGTGGGAGCTGCTCTGGCTCCGGGGGAGTGCACCACGGAGACTGGGCTGGCCCTGCCCCAGATGCTGGCTCCTTCGGGGCTGAGTCGAAGCACGTGAGCCTGGCAGTGAGGGGGGCCTTGGCCAGCTGTTGCCTGGGCGGTCTGGATCCTGGGAGATCCTGCAGCGCGTAGGAACTGAAAGGCTGCTGAGTCTGAATCCCAAGTGACTCGGACCCCGGATGTGTGGATTCCAGAAGAGCCTCTTGGTGTATTGCAGATCCGGCCTCCTAGCCCAGGGAGCCAGTGACCCTCCCGGGCGCAGCCAGATGCAGTGACCGTCCCTAATAGCAAAGGGCGCGAGAGGCTGGATTTAAAATAGAGTTAAAGCTCCAGTAAAGAGACAGGGCCGGGAGCGCCCCAGCAGCTGAGCAGGTGTACGAGAGGGAACCTGGGATCCTGGATCGAAGGTGTCCAGTGACTGGCCATTGTTGGGTGTCCCAACGGGAGATGCCTGGGTGGGGCACTCAGTACTGGGCACAAACTGAGCCCTTCTGCAGTGTCTGAAATCAAGGCTCCCAAAAATCACTGATCCTACTCCAGTAGTGGGGCCCTTGTGTACCAGGCCGCCTGGCGTTCCCTGCTGGAGCCCCGGCCCTGCCCCCTGTGTCTAAAAGGCCCCCCCCGTCTTGCAATTTCAGGCTCCAAAGCCCTTTCTCCCCCCGAGCCGCCAATCTACTTGGATCTGGCCTACATCCCCGGCTCCTGGAGTGCCAGGACGGTGGACGAGGAGTTCTTCCGGCGGATCCGCTCCCTCTGCTACGTCATCAGCGGAGACGACCATGTCAAAGAGGGCGTCATGCGACCCATCCTGGACGCGCTGCTGTCGGGCAAACATCACTGGGGGAGCGATGTCCAGGTGGGGCTCGGCGGGACGGCAGCGGGGGGCAGCATTGCGCACGGCCAGGCAGGCATGGGGGGGCCGCGGTGGGGTCTCAGGTAACCATATCCCTGCCCCATGCTCCAACCCCGAGCCCTCCGCTGTGGTGGGGGATTTCTGCCTCCTGCCTGGAGCAGGACCCAGGAGTGGTGTGGATGCTGCTGGCCTCCTTCCCCGCAGTCCTGTGAGGAGAACCTGCTCCCCCATTGGCCGGATCCAAGCAGTCCCTGGTGTGTATCGTTCGGGGCGTCCGGCTCAGCCGGGGGTGTTGCGGGGGGGAGGAGGGAATTGGCGGAGGCCGCCAGGGAGCTGGACTCTGGCCTGGTCTGAACAGCGGGGTTATGCTGGCGTAGCTGTCGGCGAGGAGTGGGGGGGAATCGCCCTGTGCCAGAGCAGCTGCCCTGACAACCCCACAGCGCAGAGGCCCTCGGGGGGACAGCTGTGTCTGTCGGCTCGGTGGGGGCTCGGCCGCGTAGCCGTGGCTTGGAGCAGGGGTGGCTGGGTTTTCCTGAGGCAGGAGGGGCCCTGACCTTTGAACTGGGAACTCTGATCTCATCTGGGGGGTGGTCACTGGTGTGCCTCCGTGTCCCTGTTTGACACAAGTGGTGGCAGCTGAGGGCAGGGTGGCTCTGAGCTGGCACGTGGTGAGGCTGTGTCCGTATTTCGAGGAAGGCAGAACCTCCCCTCGCTCCAGCCTCCGTCTGCCCCATCAGCATGTCTGTAACACAGCACCGCCCCCTCCCCAGTTGAGATCAGAGCCCCGTGGGCCGGGCGCTGCACAGACACACCGCAACGAGCTGGGATCTGGAATAGACGGGACAAAGGACGGGAGGGGAAACCGGCAGAGACGTGACATGCCCTCAGCAGGGCAGTGGCAGAGCCTGGTTATAGAAGCCAGGCACCCTGGCTCCGTCAGGGCCAGCCCCACTGGACCCTGCTGCCTCTGAGTGACTGTATCAAATTGGTCTCCTCAGGTGACCCTGATCCCAACCTTTGATTCGCTGGTGATGCACGAATGGTACCAGGAAACCCATGAGCGCCAGCAGGAGCTGGGCATCACGGTGCTGGGTAGCAACAGTACGGTGGCCATGCAGGACGAGACCTTCCCAGCATGCAAAGTGGAGTTCTGAAGGCGGCCCGCGTTAACCCTTTCCAGCCAGACTTGGAGGAAGTGCTTTGGACCTTGCAGAGGGGAGATTGCAACCCACAGGAAGCGGGGGGAGGGCTTCCCCCTGCAGGACTTGCCGAGGCCCCGTTGGCCACGGGTGATTGGGAAGAGGCACTGTAAGATTGGAATGAGCTCTCCATGGCTGCTCCCTGCAGGAGGGGAGGAGTGGGAAGGAATCTCCCCTGGACTGGAAAGGGTTATGCTGAGCACTCCTCTCCTGTCTTGTGCACCACAGTCACTCACCGTCTGGTTATTGCATGCACACAGGCCCCAGCCTCGTGCTCTGCATCCCCACGGCGCGGGGCTGGATCACAGATTGGCAGGGTCTGTAATCCCCATTGCTTGGCTGGGGGCCGAAGCCTGCTACGGGATAGCTGCTCCTCACCGCCCTCCCCAGCCCAGCCACTACCCCCAGCCTCTGCGTAGGGACAGACACAGCCCTTTTCTCTTTGCCCTAGTGATGGGAGCAGGGGACCACTCTGCCCTTCCTGATGTCAAGCAGGTACCTTACCTTGGTCAGGTAATGCAGCAAGGGCCACCTCGCTGCAGCATTGCCCTGGGGCTCCTACGGGCAGCCTGAGCTGGGGCTCCGATTGCTGGTGGCATCCAGTCGCTTCCCTGCTGAGGGACTGCCCCTTGGAGTCCCAGCCTCTGGCTGACGGCACAAGTGAAACGAGTTTGTGAGTCATACACCCCAGTGATGCCACTGCCGGCTTGGCCATGTGCCAGGAAGGGGGGCTGCTATACTGGGGGGTAGTGTGGGGGGGCTGTATCCCAGTTTACTGCCCTTCCCCCAGCTGCTATTAGTTTTGGGGGGCACAAAAAGGAGTTTAAAGTCCCAACTGTCCTGTTAATCCTGCAGAGATGCCAGATTCCCAGGTAGAGACAATCTCTGCCCCAGATTAAGGGAGGTTGGAGTGGGGGGTTTGGAAGCTGAAATTTGTGGGGGGATGAGGGAGGCTGGACTGGGCTGAAGGCTTCCTGCATTCCAAGGCAGTGGAGCCTGGAGTGGGTGCTCCCTGGGTGGGTTGCAGAATGGTGGGCCCCCCCTGCTAGAGCTTTCCCATGCCAGCCCAGCCTCCCTCAGCTGGTGGGGGTGGTTGGGCTGGCAACCCCAGCCCTGTCCCACCCCATGTTGGACCTCAGAAGCACTAATGTTGCTGTAAATGTTTTAAAGCCAAATTTCATGAGCGGTTTGAAAGTTCATGTGAAGCGTGATCGCTGGGAGCAATGAGGGCTTGGTGGGGGGGGGGGGCGCATGAGTGTCTCCTGGGGAGGAGGGGAATTGTAGTTGTCTCATGACCCCCCCCCGCCCCTTTCCTCCAGTCCCTATGTCGAAACTGACGGGGGAGGAGGGCTCCCCGACTTCCGCTAACCTCCCCCTTCTGCAAACCCTGCCGCTTCTGTCTCCCACGCCCTGCATCCCTGCTGCTGACCCCAGCCCTCTGCATAGGCCAAGCAGATCTCTTGGGGCACCGCTGGGCATGAAACCTGCTGGGGGCCTGAATCCCCAGCCACGTTCCAGCTTCTCCACGGCTTTCGCCTCTTTCTTTTTCTCTAACTCATCTTGAAGAACAAGTTTGGGGAGAGAATGTGACACTAACCTGTTCTGTAAGTTTGCAACTTACCTTTTTTTGTAACTTTTTTTTTTTAAATGAAGAAAAAAACCAAAACTGTTACACACAGAAGGTTCTTATTTATCTGATGGCCACTGTGAGGCACCAGTATGCCCACCAGGCGAGCTGCTGGGAAGGGAGGGCTCCCCAGCCCCCCTAGATTTCATCCCCTCTGTATCCAAGGCAGAAGGGTTTAATCCTGTTCTCAGTACTCCCCTGGCTGGGCTTGGAGGCCTTTTTACATTTGATTGTATTGTACTACGTGTCTAGGAGATGTTTGGGGGGTGGGTGGGGAAAGGGGAATTGAATGTTTCACCTTTTAGTGCTTTATATATTTTCTTAGCTAGAAGATGTTTTTAAAGTGGGTGTGAGGGAGGGAGCTCAGAGCTTGACCCACCTCCTCATGGCTCAAAACCTGGGGGCGTGGGGGGTGGTAGCCACCTGTTTCTCTGCCCCCTTGTGACTCTTCTCCCAGGGCAGTGGGTGGGTTTGCTAGAGGTTTAGGCACCGACACACACGCCATGATGTTGCACACACGATGTGATGGTTTGGTAAATGTATTGAACAAGCATTAAAGAGACACTAGCCCAACAACTCGCCGTGTGCTCTGTGGCTTCCTAGCAGGGCCGGGCAGCCTTGGTTCCAAATGCACCATAAGGGGGAGGCAGTGGGGTTTGCGGGGGTTCTTGGAGCAAGACCCAGGGCTGGCCAGTGAAAGTTCAGGGGCTGATCTGCCCAAGAACTCAAACTGATGCAACAGGCCACAGCTGTTCACACAGGCTTTTGCACCAGTTTTCATCCATGGAAATTCCTGCCTCAGGCTCTGGGGGTGCAGCTCTCACATCACCAAGCCCCCCTCCCTGGGCAAAGCCAGGGAAGTGCAGACATCAAGCTGGGGCCTTCAGGCCAGACCCTGATGGAATTGGCCTGTGCTTCGCAGCCTCGGCAGAGGGGGACGCTGGATTGAATTAGCCTTGGCAACTGCCCTCTGATCTAACTATTCCAAGCCACAAGGTAAGGACCCGGGGTAGGGCCGGGGCCGGGTAAGCACTGCTAACAGCAGCCTGTACCATACAGCTGCCAGAGATAGCTATTGGTGCTAGACTCACCCTGGATACTTCTACAGTGAAAATGCAACAGCTGCACTGCTGTACCCCTCAGTGTATCTGCTCACTACAGGGGTTCTCCCCTCCCTGTAAACTAATCCACCTCCCCAAGGGGCAGGAGCTCTAGGCTGCTGGAAGCCTTCTTTAATCAGCGGAGCGCTGTCTACACCATGGCATGGTTGTGGATTCCCCCCCCACGCCTTGAGGCTGCGTCTCCACCAGCGCTCGAGATGTAACTCCCGGCTTGGTGGGGAGAGCACGCTAAACCCCGCAGTGTCATACTGCCGGGGCCTGTGCTGGGAGGGGCCAGCGACCCCGTCTGGGCCTAGGGTTCAGCCGGTCGCACTGGGGGCTACCTCTGCCCAGCTGTTTGCGCTCAGCGGCTCGGCTGTTTGCAGCAGGTTAGTGCTGATGGGGCTGAAACTTGCACCTCCTGCTCCCGGGGAGATGGATTTTAGTGGCTGCACCTGGAGCTCCCTTGGGCAGGGCAGCCCCTCATGGCGGGGGAGGTAGCTGCTCACTGATCCTATGAGAAGAGTAGATCCTGGATGGGAGGGCTGGCGGGAGGAGCTGCCTGTATTCAGCGTTTCCCGCTGTCCCTCCTCCCTGGCATTACCAGTTTCTCCACTGCTAGGCAGGGCCGGCTTACAACCAGGCCGTGCAATTGCTGTGGCTCCAGGAGGAGGGGCTGCCTCTGCATCCCTTGCTGGAGGCTGGCCGGGCACTGCCCTGCACCCCCGGCTCTCGGCGATCAGGGGCCAGGCGGGTGGGGGTCTTTGCTGGGACCCTTGTGGCCCAGCAGCAGCGTGATGCCGCTGCCGGAGCTGCAGCCAGACCCCTACTCCTCTTTCAGCTCAAGCGAACTCCCCTCACCTCCCCCCTGGGAGCTGCCCGTGGAGTGAGTCTCCAGTAGCAAGGGGCATTGACTGACCGAGGGGCCAGGCCCACTGAGCTGCTCGTGCAGACAGGCCGTGACGGGCGGGAGGCCTAGCGCTCCCACGGACCTGCCCTGGCTGGCAGTTGTCCCCCCCCCCCCACCCCTCACCCTAGTGTGGCTGCCAGGAGCCAAGCAGGGCTGTGCCGTCAAGCTGCCCTCCCCACGGACTGGACACGGGGCTCTGCCTTGCATGCGCCATGAGCGCTGCCTGCTGCAGAGGCTGCCCCATGGCCCTGGCGCTGGGCAGGTTGGGGGAGGGCACAGGCCCTTCCATGGGTTTGGGGTGGAGGGGGATGGAAGTCACTGACTCGGGGTTGGTTTGGGGTGTTTTGTTTTTTAAAGCCGAGCGAAATCAGGCCCTGGGAAGCATGAGGCCTGGGCCTGTGCCGGTGCGTTGCCATGGGCTACGTAGCCAGGGATGGGGTGAGGAGTTGCCATGGCAACTGGCTGGGAAACTTCTGAAGCTGAGATCCCTGCATTTGGGGGGGAAGGGGGGTGCCTGGCCTGCAGCTGTAACCACTTCCCTCCTAGGGTGACCAGATGTCCTGATTTTATAGGGACAGTCCCGATTTTTGGGTCTTTTTCTTATATAGGCTCCTATTACCCCCCACCCCCGTCCTGATTTTTCACATTTGCTGTCTGGTCACCCTATTCCCTCCCCAGTAATGGGGGGTGAGGGGGGTGCTTTAGGCCCAAGCCAGAGCAGGGCATGCTCCCTGCAGACCTGTTCCTGCTTCCGTTGTGGGGGGGATTTCTGGGGTGGGGAGAGGGGCTGGGGGCAGGAGCAAGAGGGACGGGGAGTTGGCCTGGGAGGAGTGAGGGAGGAACGGAGTGTGATGTTCAGGGACTGGCACATTTATAAGGTCTTGGGGGTATCTGTGCCTGCCTGGCCCTGCCATTCCTGCACCCCCGGCTGCTGGGGCAAGAGGCAGCCACTCCACGGATGCTGAGGAGTCCCGCAGGGCCCTGGCTGTGCTCGGAAGTGGGAGTGCCCCATAGCGGCAGGGGCCGGGGGCTCAGAGCTGACTGGTTGGGCATTGCTCAGCCCCGTTAACCCAGTCTGCTAGGCCACGCCAGCCCCTTCTCTCGTCCATCCACCCAGCCGCTGGTGGAGCAGAGGGGCTGCCGGCCAGGCACTGTCCTAGCATGCTGGCTCTTGGCCCGGCTTCTCCTGTGTCCGTTCAGCCGGGGCAGGACCTGCAGCCAGCAAGGTGGGGGTGAAGCAGAGGGATGCCCAATCCTGCAGCCTTCACCCAGCTCTATGGAAGGGGAGAAGGTTTGAATCCTGCCTTCGAGTGGGCCTGTCCCAGCCCTGCGCCTCTGAGCTCCTGCGCTCAGGCCCAGTTTCCGAAGCAGCCACGTTTCCGGTGCCCAACTTCAGAGCTGGTTCTGGGAGGGGCTGAGCCCCAGGCCCTGAGCAGGAGCTGTGGGTGCTCAGCTCTGCTGTGAATCGGGTCCAAAGGTGGTGCTCCAGCTGCGGGTGTTTTAAGTGGCATGCAGCCCTGGGCACCTGGCTCCTACGCCTCTGCTCCAGCCCCTAGCACAAGGGACGAGGTTGGGTCTGGGTTTTGCCCCCCTCCTAGAGAATCCTGAGCGTGGGGTACATGGGGCTGTAAGCTGACCCCCTGTAAGCAAACGGCCTCTGTGCTGCGTAGAGACCAGCTGGCGTCTACCTGAGCTACAATTCAGTCTGGCTGCTCCTGGGGGGCTAGAAGCCCCTCACCTGCACTAGCTGTGGTTGGCGGGCAGTTGGGGGATGAGTCGACCCCTCGGTGCTGCTCGCTGGAACCCAGGCTTGTCCAGAGCAGCCAGATAAGAGCCAGGCAGGCAGCTTCCCAGGCGCCAGAGTGCTCCCGCCATGGGCAGGGGCAGCCCGAGGCGCCTATAACTCTCATGGTGCATTGATAAGAGCAGGCCAGGATCTACAAAGCAATCCCCCAGCTGTTCCCACTGTCTGGCCCTGGGCTTCAGGCTGGGCCCTTTGCCTGCTGCAGCAGTGGGCAAGGCTGCTAATCCAGTCTTGGGGAGGCAGGCGTGGGAACCATGCTTCCTTGGGAGGCCAGGGCTCCATGCCAGCGTCTGGCAGGGCGTGCTGTGAGACCTGGGCTTGGTACGTGTGTCCCCGAGATTCAGCAAGGCACCTCCCTGCCTTTATCTCCAGCCACCTGCTGTTAGCGCCCCAGCCCTGGGCCGGAGATGGCCACTCCCCAGCGGGTTGGATTGGGTTACGCCTTGCACAGAGCAGCTCCCAGCTGAGCCCGGCTCAGTCTGGCCCAAACCACTGAGGCCAGGGGTAAGGGAGGGAGCAGCCTCCCAGCAGGTCGGTGGGTCCCCCCACAGCCCACTAAGGTCTTGGGTCCCAGCTTGAATCCATGTGGTCCATCCCCAGCAGGACCATTCCTGGTCCAAGCTTCCTCTCTGCCACTATTCTCTGTCCTTGCTGTCTCTCTTCTCCCGAACCCTCTCTCCACCGAGTGCTCCGGGAGGCAGGCTTTTCACCCAGGATTCGGCTGGGAGGGAAGCGAAAAGCTGTCGGATAGACGGGCGCCAGCTGAGCTGACAGGCCCAGTTTTAACCATCGGTTGGAATGATACCTCTTTAAACCCAGGGGCCTGCTTCACCACGGCCTGGTGCAGCCCTGAACGCCAGTGCAAAGTGGGAGTGAAACGCTTCCCTGCTGGCTGCGTGGGGCGGGAGATTCACTTCCTCATGGGACTGACAACATGAGGTGCTGGGAGCTGTGAAAATGGCCATGCCCCCCCCCCCCCACGGATTCCCTGACTCCAGGGCTCAGCTGCTGCTCACAGCTGCACCCTGTAACCCTGCAGAGAGCAGAGATGAACCCAGCGTCTTGGTGGCAGTTGCACCACCTGGGTGTTAAAGAAGGGGAGGCAGCAACATTTGGGTGAATTCTGACCTCCCTGTGACCCCTCCAAAATCAACCAAGTCTTTACAAAGAAACCCCAGCTCCTTCCTCTTTACTCCTTAGCATTGGGATTGTGTGGAACAGGGGTTCTCAAACTGCATTGCACCACAAGCCCCTTCTGACAACAGAAATTACTACACAGCCCCAGAAGTGGGGATGGGAGCCTGAGCCTGCCCGAGCCCTGATGCCCCAGGTGGGGGGCCCTGCTGCCCAGGACAGGGGGGCCCAAAGCCTAAGCCCCACTGCCCCACACGGGGGGGGGGGGAGGCAAAGCCTGTAACCCTCGAGCTGTAGCGTCAGCCCTGGGTGCCGGGGCTCAGGCTTCAGCTTCGGCCCCAGGAAGTCTAACACCAGCTCTGGCGACCCCATTAACATGGGGTCACGCACCACAGTTTGAGAACTGCTGGTCCGGAATGTGCAAGAGAACCAGAACCGGCTTGCTTCTGTGGGTGAAAACGGGCTCACAATTTGGGAGGGAAAAGGAATCCATTTAAAAGGGTTTTAAAATGAGCTGGGTTTTTTTCCTGCATCAGACTTTAAAAAAAGAAATAAACCCCCCGTACCTCAAAGTAGCAAAGAATCCAGCTTTGAGAGCTTGTTTGAAAGAATGTTTTCCATAAGCCCACCCCACGGGTCAGCTCCTCAGTGTTGCCAGCTCTCATAATTTGTGCAATATTGGGTGATTTTCTTAAAGCCCCAGCTCCTGGAGTCAGGAGAATATAGGATTAACTCAGCTTTCATTAAGAAGGAATTTGCCATGTTGTAGTAGACTTCTTGTTCCAGGATATGAAAGAGACAAGGTGGGTGAAGGAATATCTTTTATTGACTCACTTCTGTTGGCGAAAGAGAAGCTTTCAAGCTTGCACGGAGCTCTTCTTCAGGTCTGGGAGCTCTGTGGAGCTCGAAATCTTATCTCTTTCACCCACAGAAGTTGGTGCAATAAAAGATATTACCTCATCCACCTTGTCTCTCGCATTAAAAAATAAGGACGTTTCTAACCCTTCTGCTTGCAGAGAAAAACTTGCCCCTGAGTGTGGCCCTGAAGGCTCAGAAATCAGAAGGCAAAGAAGATGACTCCAATGGGTCATGTTTTGATAAACTCTCATGATTTTAAAGTCACTGTCACAATTTTGGGGGGTGTCTGACCCAGAGTTTTGCATGCTCAGGTCCGGCCATACAGAGCTCCACTGTAGAAGAAGATTGGTGCAGAAATGTCTTTCAGTGACTTGCCTAACAGGAAAACCTGACACAATCCAGCAACTCAAGGAGTCTGGCTTGGTTTAGTATCGCTATCATTTGGGTTATACAGCCTAGGAGCTCCAGTCACGGCCCAGAGCCCCCCTCTTCTAGACACTGCACAGACACAGAACAAAGCACCAGCTCCTGCCTCCAAAACCTTCCACTGTAAATACTTAACATCAGGTCAGCTGGTGCAGCCTTCCTTTAGCTCTCCTCTGCTTCCCCTTTTGTGATGGGTTTTTTTTCTGGCTGGTTCCCTGTAGGGAAGTACCTACAACTCAGCCAGCAAGGAGCGGTTGTCCAGCGGTTAGCGCAGGAGCAAGGAGTCAGGTTTCCGACGTGCTAGTTCTGACGTGTGGTGGAAGTGGAGCGGAGTGGTTAGAACAGGGAGCTGGGACTCAGGATCCGGGGTTCTAGTCCTGGCTCTGATGCTGTCTGGCTGCATGTTCTCAGGCGAGTCCCTGTCCTTCATTGTGCTTCATTTTGTCCCTCTGTTCCCGGGGACAAGTCATGCCCCAAGCCTTGGTTAACGAATGTGTTTATGTGAAGCCCGTTGAGCGGCACCACTCAGTGCAGGAGAAATAGGAGGGTTGCCCAGCCGTTAGCAGGACACGGAGACTGATGGCACGTCAGGGCACATCTGGCAGTCTAATGAGCGCATCCTCACCCCCCTCTGCCCCCCCAGCAGCTGCTGCACGGTCAGTGATGGGCTCCAGCCTGAAAACAAACCTGTCCTGGTGTCAGCCGGAGCAGGGCCATGAGCTCACTTCAGGCTGCAGCCGGAGGAATGGAACGTACCAGCCAGTGTGAGCGCTGGCAGCGCAGACAAAGGCCCGTCCAACCGGGGCCACCCTGATCCTGAATATCCTCGCAGGGCCTCTGGGCCTGGCAGCGTGGTGAAATGGGACATGATGGAGTCGGGGCATTAGACCCCAGTGCAGGTGTGTTACAGCCAACGCTAGGGACGCTGGATTCAGGCTGAGGCGTGTTCTAGGGTTAGGAGCCGTAGACGCAGTTTTAAGGGCATTGGCTTGTAGGGGCATTGGATCCAGCCGGGTTTAGGTATATTAGCTTCAGGGCTTTAGAGCCAGATCTCAGTGGATTAGAGGCTTAGGGGCATTAGAGGCCGATCAGGGTGCATGATAGGTTTAGGGACATTAAATCCATGATTGCAGAACTGCTGCCCACGGCACCTACTTCACGCTCCTCCCCTCCCCGGCAGGTGCCCAGATCCAGGTTTCAGGGTTTATTATTTATTCATTGTTTTTCCCTTGGGCCTGGCCCAGTGCCCGGCTCCTTTGGCCACTGGCAAAGGCCCCAGGTCCCTGCCCCCAGCCGCGCCCAGCAGAGGAGCAGCCCAGCTCCGGGGGGGGCTGCAAGGGGGTGCCTCGGCGGCTCCCCCCCGGCACCATACAAAGCAATGGGGGGTGAGGGAAAAGGGGGCGCTGTCACTTTAAAGATGCAAATAGCCAGCCAAGAGCAACAGCCCCGCCGGCTGGGCCAATCAGGAGCCGCTCCTGTTTCCTTTTGTAACCACTACCTGCCCACCCGCCAATCCCGAAGGGGCCCCCGCGCGGGTCCCGCCCCCGCTCCAGCCCGGCCGGCGGCGGGGCGGGCAGGCGGCTGCAGCCCGAGCCGGGGCACTGGGTCCGGCTGCGCTCGGCGCCGGGGCTCGGAGAGGTGAGTGCGCCCTGCCCAGGGGCCGGGCTGCTGCTGCGGGCCCCCCCTCGGGGCCCGGTCGGGGGTGGGGGTCCCCCCGGAGCTGCCCCCCGGAGGCCGCCCCTGGGATCCCGCCGCTCGTGACCTGCCCTCGCCGTGGGGAGCTGCCGCTCCCCTGATCCCCCCCCCATATAGGGGGCCGCCCCTCCCTTGTACGAACCGACTGCGCCTCCCTCCCCACGGCCGATCCCGCGTGGGGTCCCCCTCTGTGGGCCTGGCCGGGGTGTGCACGGGGGTGTCCTGTGGGGACCTGCTGCTCTGAGACCCCTGGCAGGGACTGGCTGCCCCGCAAACCTCCCCCTCAGTCTTGGTGCCTGTCTGTCATGGGAAAGGGAGGATAAAATGAATTCTGTGTGGGGCCACTTTCCCCTCCCTCCTCCGGCTGGTGTCAGTGGGTGTCCGCCCCACTGGGGGCCAGATTCCCCCCTCCCCTGTTTGGTGTGGGCCAGATTTCCCCCCTCCCCCGTTTGCTGTGGTCCCCAGCCCCAGTGTGGGCCAGATTCCCCCTCTTCCACCCGTTTGGTGGCCGTGGGCCCCAGCCCCACTGAAGACAATAATCCCACCAGCTGAGGATCTGGCCTGGAAAAATCCAGTATTTGTCATTAGCAGGCAAGGGCCGGGGGAGGGCGTGAGCCGAGCCAGGTGCTAGGAAGGTGAGACTGGGGGGGGAGCGTGTGTGTGTGTGTGGGGGGAGGGGGCTGGCAGGTGCGTAGCTTCCCTGGGAAGACGCTTTTAATAATTTTTGCAGAGTCCTCTGTGGCGGCCCTGCAGCCGAGGGATTCGCTGCCTTAGCCAAGCCACCTGCCTGAAATCTTCCAGCCCTGCAGGTTCAGGGCGGCTGTCTGCGCTCTCGGGTGAAGGCCGTTGGATACGGGGACTCGGAGTTGGGCTCCCCCGTTGTCTGATCCTTGCAGCGGATTCGGATTTCTCATCCCACGCCTTGGAGGTGTGGAAGGATTTTAGTGTGTGTCGGGGTGTTCTTTAACCCCAACCTTACTTGGCGCGCATGCAGGACGTGAGCCCCGTGTGGGGTGAGCGGTTGCCCCTTGGCTGGCTTCAGGCGGGTGCAAGATGCCAGCAGGTTTCTGTCTGTCGGGGAAGGGGGGTGGGGAGAACGCCTTCCCAGGCAGCTGAATGACGGCGAGCTGTCAGGTTGTCTCCGCGCCGCGGCTTGCGTGTGGGAGAAGCAGACCCGAAAGCGCGCCAGCTCGCTAAGCGTTCTTCAGAGGCGCTGTTTAAACGTTCTGTTTCTCTTTCATCTGCCATGCACATGGAAGCACGCGCCGTTTGATATCTGTGACGTGGGGCGACAGGGAGCGCTCGCTGGATGTGGCTTGTGGGCGGCCGCCGGGAGCACTCGCTGGGGTGGGTTGTGTGCTGCACGCCCTTCGGAGCAAAGGGGCTCATGGGTGGCCCGAGCTCTCCTTGCAAATGCACGGATCCTCGCCTTTGAATGAAGGGCTGACGCTCAGGTGGGTGGAAACGTTTCGGGAGGGGGAGAGCAGCTGCGTTTGTTGGCATCTGGCCTGGGATGACCCACGGTTTCCTTGACCCGTTGCCCCTGGAGCAAGTGGGCGGTGGGGGCTTTGAGGTCCATCGTGCCTCCCTGCCCCTCCCGGGATGCGTCCGCAGTGACCTTCTTGCATATTTTATTCCCTGGGGTGCTCCGGTTGTCTGGGCCTTGTGCCCTTTGTCATCTCGGTTGTTGAGGGCCCTTTGAGAGTCCGCGCCGTGACTGGATCCTGGGAAACACCGTTGCCGGGGCTGGTGCTTCAGGCTGGTGGGGCTGGCTTTGCTCCCTGCCCCTCTCTGACGAGCTCCAGTAATGTTGCTCCTCATCTCCCGTCCCGGCTCCCACCCGATCCGAGCGGGGTTTGAACCTGCGATCTTCAGCCCAGACCTGGGTGAGCCAAAGGGGTAATGCCATTAGCTGGTAGCAGTAGTAGAGTGTTATCCTCCATGCACCGGCCACTAGAGGGCAACGTATTGCCCACTTTGCAAGCATGGCACATACTGAGTGGGGAAGTGGGAAGTGCTGCCAAGTCTTGCTCTAGCCCTAGGCTGGTAGAGTAGTACAGGGCTGGCACGCAGCGGCTCCCAGACCGGGCCATCCATGGCTGCGGCTAAGGGCGGGCCCGTTTGCCTCCTCAAACATAGGTGCTAGATCTGCTGAGAGCTCCAGAGCCCTGCCTGCCCTGGGCAAAGCTTTCAGGCCAGTTCTGAAGCCTGGCACCTTGAGCCGTAAAGCTCCTAGTTTGGGACCGTCGATGGGAAGGGTTGAAAGCCTCGTGGGCTGCTTTGTAGGGCAGTGGGAAAGGGCTCGCTCTGCCGCTGAGAGCTTGGCTCTGCGCTGGGGCATGTTCTCCTATTGCAGCTTCTCCCTGTGCCTGGATCTGAGCCGGGGAAAACCTGCTATGCCAGCGACTGAAGGAAGCTGACTGGCAGTACCAGAGCTAGAGCCCTGGCAGGCTTTGTGCCCTGGCATTTGGGGGGGAGGGGCAGGGCCAAGCTCTGCCTGGGGGTGGGGGGGAGCTTCCTGATGCAAATTTGCTGTGATACCAGTTGCCCGGGGAGGTTTGGCAGCTGCTCCGGGAAGGGGGTGAGATCGGGGCCTGGTGTGCTCATTTCCTGCATCCACGCGGGAGGCACAGGCAGTGCCAGGCTGCTGAGAGGAACGCTTGTTGTTTGTTTCTGTGTTAATCTGCTCCAGCGCACTGCCCAGTGCCCCGTAGGCCCAGCCCTGCGCATCTTCCTCTTGTGTCTTATTCAGGCCTTGCCCAGAGTGGCAGCTTGGCCTGGAATGACCCCGTGGAGCAGTGCAGCTTGTGTTGCTACCTGGGAGAGCTAAATTCCTTCCCCAGCTCGGTCCCCCCTCCCGGGGCAGGGCTGGGAGCTGCACAGCTGGGCGCTGGGTTCCGGAGACGTCTCCCCGTGGCTGCCACTGGGGCGCCTGGAAAAGCAAAGGCAGGCGTGCGTTCGTGTGCCTAGAGCAGGGGCCTCAGGATCGGGGGTGCGGGGGGTTGGAATGCCTGTGCCCTAGAGATCAGGGCATGCCCGTGTGGGAGAGGATTCCTGGATACCGTTCCAGGCCCTGCCATGGACTTGAGCGATTTCAGGCAAGTCACTTCCCCTGCCTGGGCCTAACTCGGCCCTGGCATAAGCTGGCAGGACTCTGATGGGCTCTAGGCGGAGGGATGCCTCTGGGAGCGGGTGGCAGTAAAAGGGAGGTAGCCAGCAGGAGGTCAAAGCCGTGGGAGGACACCGCAGTTTGTAGCTCTGGCTTGAGTGAGCAGGTGGCGGCGAAGGACAGGAGGGAGCTCGGAAGTCTGGTAAGGCGGGCGAGAGCTAAGAACACCCTGGTGGAGATGAGGCCTAAGGGCAAAGTTTTGGTTGGGTGCTGGGCTGGCTGGTCCCAGGGTCGTGGTGGAGAGAAGCCAGCGGGGTTAGGGGATCAGGTTTGTATCCCCAAGGAGCCCCAGCGATGGTCCCGGCCTAGCGACACCTGGCCAGCTTCCCCAGGATCAGCCTGCGGGCTTTGGACGAGGCCTCTGCTCGCTGGGGCCCCTTTCTCGCCCGTCTCCTGGCCCTGGGTTAGTTTGTGGCTTGTCAGTTCGGCTGAGCGCCAGGAACCGGGGCTGGAGCGACCCAGGGCCGAGGAGCTGCTGGGCGGGGGGTGCTGGAGTTCGTCTCGGTGCCTAGAACTGCCGTGGCGGGGGCATGAAAGGAGCCAGCAGGAGGCGTCGCTTCCTGGGTTATGGCTCCAGGATGGGCTGGCAAGCAACGTGCCCCACTCCCCCCATCTCTGTCCCCTCCTCCTCTGCTGGGGCACGGGGACCGGGGAGCCCTCCAGCCAGCGCCCTGCCCCACCATCCCCTCGCGGCTCATCCTAGGATGTGGGACGGTGCTGGTTTGAGCGGCCCCAGCTGGGGAGAAAGGACCTAGGTGTCCAGCTCCCCTGCCAGGTGCACACAATGGGCCTGATGCACAAGCCCCTCCCTGAGAGCTTCTGTTGCCGATGGGAGGGGTAACTCAGGGACCTGCACCCACTCTGCCCCCCCCCCCCCAAACTGTGCCAAGTACCCTCAAGAAGATACAAGTACCTTGACCAGGTACTCTGCTCTAGAAGTCGCTGGGGGCATGTGACGGGGCCAGGCCTTGGGCGAGCAGGGGGCAGCGCTCGGGGTGGGGGCCTGGTACTGAGAAGGGCGGGGAGGTGGCTGGAGGGGGGGGTTATCCCCATGTTTAAGGCAGGCTCTGTGCTCCCTGCCTTGCTCTGCCTGGGCTGAGGTTAATGTTTATACCCCAACCCCTGATATCCCCTGGTCGGGGCGGACACGTCTGGGTCTGGGGACTCCCTGGGGGCCGGTGCTGCTGGACCCGATCAGGCTGTGCCCCCTCCCCCCCCCATGTTTGCTTTGTTCCTTGCGCTCTGGGCCTTTTCCATCTTCTGTGGGTTAATGTTAGTGCTTATAAAATGGAGAGATTGGCAGCGCAGGTGGGTGTTGTGCAAGCTTCCCTCTGCGACAGTTTGAATGTACCCCCCCCAGCCCCTGGCAGAGCTTGGCTGACGCCCCTCAGTCCTGACCCACAGCCCCCTGCCATCCCAGCGCCCTCCGTGGGCTGGCCCTGTACCTGTCCCTAAATGCCGGGCTGACTCCAGCGGGTGTGACCCCCACCCCAGCTCCAGGCTGTGTTTGCGCCCCCTGCAGGTCAGATCCTGGCAGTGTGAGTCTGGCACTGGCTCTGGGGCACCCCAGGGGAGTCACAAGGCAGCTAGAGCCTGTCGATCCCTCTGACTCCCTTCCATGCTGCCAGGTGACCAGTGTCTGCTGGGCCTGTGCTGGCGGACGTGGCACCAGCGCTGACTGCTGCCCGTTGCCATGTGGGTGCCATACCATGGCCTGAGCCACGCCTTGCCAGCCTCTGTGGGAGGTGTGCATAGAAGATCCCAGTTTGCCTGGCAAGGCGGAGGGGTGGGGGCTTTGTGAGACCTGATCTGGGGGTCTTATGGCTCAGATGCAGAGCTCCAGGGTGCAGCCTGCGTTTAACTGCCCTGGGGAGCTTCCAACCCTTCTGCAGCCGGGGGCTGTGTCCATCCCAGCCTGCTGTGGGGGTTCCCTGCTCGTTGGTGTGTGCCGCGTTGCTGTACGCGGTTAAACAGCCTCCGTCCCAGAGGTGGCTGCATTTCACCGATGAGCAGGGATCACGTTGGCCGAGGCGCGGGAGGAAAGAGGAGGGACTATAGAAATATGAACCCTTTGGTTGGCACAGTGCCCTCCAGGCTGGGAATGGGAGCAGGCTCTGACCACCCCACCCCCAACAGTTGCAGTAGATCCTTGACGCCCTTGGGACGCCCAAGCCCGTCAGAGAAGAGGGCTGGTGGAGTCATCCCCTCTGCCTGGCAAGGGGCTGTACAGGGGATGCCGGGCTGCCCAGCTCTTGGGTGCCATGCCCGCGCTGCCATGGGTGCATCGGGGAATCTCTGGCCCGTCTAGGATAGTCTGGCTGCAAAGCCCGTCCCCATTTGGCGTAAGGGTGTGCTTGGCTGGCGTCCCAGCATTGGCGGAGGGGCCTCCGGCTTCCTCCTCCTGCCCGGCAGGTGCCCCCTGTTGATTCCCGAGCCCACAGGCCAGGCAGGGCAGCGGGTTTGATTGATTTCCACGCTGGGTCATTGCTCCCGGACTGGATTCCGCTCGGCTCCTGCCTGGGCCCCCCTCCCTGCTCCTGTGCCCGGCCCCATGTCTGTGCACGTGAGGCTGCTGTGGAGAGGCAGGGCTAGCAGGGACGGCAAGCCCCATCTCACTGGGTGTCTCCGGTAGAGCGGACGGTAGTGGTGGGGGTGAGTGTGACTAGGCCGGAGGCAGCGGGGCGTGGTGGGTAGAGTGTTGGCCGGGGACTCTGGAGCTCTGAGTTCTATTCTCGGCTCTGCTGTGTGACCTCAGGCAAGTCGCTTTCCCTCTCTGTGCCTCAGTTTCCCCTACCCGTTTTCCTCTTTTAGAAAGTGCTCTGAGCCCCGGGGATGGGAGGTGGTAAGTGTGTAGAGCAGCCCCACATGGGGGGGGGGGGGCGGGGGGGGGGGGGGGGGGGGGGGGGCTGGCTCTCTGGGTTGAGACCTGCCCATTCGTGTCACGCATGCGCCAGCCAGACGAAAAGAGGAGCTGGGGCGCCAGGCTGGGCCGGGGACGTGGGCGGGGGCAGCAGGCATTCACAGGTGTTGGTTCTGCTTAACTGGCCTGTGGGCCCCCCCGGGCCCCTGCAGCGGAAGTGGTGCTGTGCTAACTTCTGGTTTCTCTCTCTCAGCAGCGCTGGGTCCCCCAGGAGGACAGAGCCGAGGATGAACCAGCCGGGACTGTGCACCCGTCAGCGCTGGGTGAGTTTGGTGGCCCTGGGGGGCCCAGGGGGCTGGCCCTGCTGCAGATGGGGCCAGAGCTCAGCACCGGGGCAAGAACCAAGCAGCTTGCCCCCCGCCCAACCCAAGGCCTGAAAGAGAAGGAAAAAACTGAGCACGCAAAGATTTTCTAGTTTCCTGTTTTTCTCTCCTGCGCGGAGGGGGAGGGGGAGGCTGGGAGGAGAGCTGTGGGGGCTGTGACCGAGTCCAGGGGATGGGGCTGCCCCCACGGACCGCGGGGAACTAGAGACCTCACGGGAGCAGGTGCTATGGGGGCGGTTACAGGCCAGCCAGGTGCGCTCCCACCCCTGGGCTAGAGGACTAGGGATCCGGCGGGCTGTGTGGGTCTCTGCAAAGTCGTGCCTGTGCGTCGCCTTGTTATATGGCCCAGGGATCCCCTCTGAGCCGGGGGCTCCAGCAATCCGGCAGGCGCGGCTGGGAGCCAGGACTCCTGGGTTCTCTCCCCAGTGCTGAGAAGGGAGTGGGGTTTAGTGGCTAGGATGGGGGAGAGAGGATTGGGAGTCAGGACTCCTGGGTTCGGTTCCCTTTTCTGACTCACTCTGCAACGCCCTGCCTGTGCCTCAGTTTCCCCATGGGGAAGGTGCCCCAGGCGTGAGGCGGTTTGGTGAGCGGCTGCCTGTGAAGCTCTGTGACACGGCGGGCGGAGGTGCTGCGGGAGCACAGCGGAGCCTCATTCATTATTCAGCCGCGTATCCGGTGTCAGTCCTGGCCGCGTTCTTCAAGCGTCCAGCCCCTGGGTCCTCGCCATAGCGTTTAGCACCTGCTCGCTGCCTGGTGCTGATTAGCCCTCCTTGTTGGCTTGTGCCAGCCCCTCGGGAGGCTCCCTGCGTGCGGGGACTCGCGGCCGGGGTCCATAACCTCCTGGGTTCGGAGAGAGCCACCCTGCACTCACCACCCGGTGCCCCAGGGCAGCGGCTGCTCCAGGACCAGAGCGGGTGTCTGGGTGGCAGGGCCGGCCCTGTTGAGGAGTGCGAGGACAGGGCGGCACGCGCAGGCACAGCCGCTCTCTGGGCTCCAGCAAGTGTGGGATACAAAGAACGGCCTGTTTCCATGGCTACGGCAGCGCGGGGTCTGGGAGCTGATTAGTTTTGAAAAGAAATGTGCACCCCGTTCCAAAGCGCTGCGCCCCCGTTAGACCCTAGCTCTGCCCCCGAGCATCACGTGGGTGCGGCTGATCCCCGGTAGCCTTCGGGGAGGCTGGCCAGTCCTGCTTCAACTGAGGAAACTGAGGCACAGGGGTGCACTGACTCATGCAGGGAGTCGGTGGCAGAATCCGTGATGGAACCCAGGTCTCCCGAGGTCTTGTCTGCAAGCTGCCCTTGTGAGAGGCTCTGTGCCTGGGGGGGTGGGGAAACTGAGGCACTGGAACAGTTAATCATTACAAGTCTGGTAGAGTTGGGAATAGAACTCGAGTCTGGAGTCCCAGTTCCCTCCAGCTCTAACCACTAGATCCCATTTCCTCCTGGAGTTGGGAATAGAACCCAGGAGTCCTGATGCCCCGCTTGCCTTGCTTTAACCGCTCGAGCACGTTCCCACCCTTGGAGGATTGTGTATCACACCCATTCCCCGGTGTCCCCGTGGGCCTGTCCCCTTGTCGTCTCGTTAAGCAGCTTCCCTCCTCCCCCGAGCAGAGATCTCTCCGACCCGCCGTGCTCCCTGTGGGGCGTGACGGGAAGAAGCCTGCCTGGCATCACCTGATCTCTGTGTTTGCTCCAGAGGCCGGAGAGCTGAGCTGTGGGATCCGGGAGGGAGCGTCGTCCCGCCCAGCTCCAAGATGTCCTGTTTTGGGGAACATTTCTGGGTAAGTGTCTCCTTTGGGGGCGTGGGGGGGGGACATTCTGAGCTGTGCGGTTCAAATGGAGCCGGGTTGTTCATACGCATCCTTGGAGGGATGGGTCCTGTCCATAAACCCCAGAGCTGAGCGGGGAGCAACTGCTGGGGAAGCTGGGGGCAGCCCAAATGGAGGGAGAGCCTAGCAGGATGACATATCCCAGCATGCATTGCTCCCCCTCCATGGCTCTGGTCCGCCAGGTTTGCGGCCCCTGGCACTGGCATGGGGCTGGATCTGTTCCAACCAGACAGGGCCCTTCCCGTGGCGGAGCACTGAGGCCCTGCTCCAGAATCGGATCTGCGTGGAGGACGGGGGGCTACGTTCCTTCTCTGGCTCCAGCTGGCGCCTGCTGCCTCCTTGGGTCCTGAAGCAGAGCTGGGCCCTGGCTGCGTCGGGTGGGTCTGCGTTGGGGTATGCGCCTGGCCTGGACAGTGGCTGGGGTGGGGCTGGCTTGGGAGGCTGCTGGACATTGGCTCTGGCCAGCCCTGGGAGATGCCCAGTGGGGGGCGTTGCAGGGACAGTTTGCCACGGCTAATTGATTAGACTCTCCAAGGCAAGACACAAGGATCTCCTTACTTGCCGGAAGCTGCTTTAGGGACTGGGGAGAGGCGTTTGTGTGCTGCATTTAAATCCCTTTGCCCAGTGGGGCCAGGGGAAGGCTGCATGCTGGGTTGGAGGGGTCAAATGAATTCAGAGGAAGGAGTGCTGGGTTGTTGGCCAGGCTGGGCACAGAAGAGAGAGGGGTGCAGAGCCAGGCCTGGACTCTGACTGGCAGAATCCTGCAGGGCACGTGGCCAGAGTTTTCGCTAGCCTGATGACTGATCGTAAAGCCCTTCCCCAGGAAAGCTACTGGAGTCTCGTCCCCATTACACAGCTGGGAAACTGAGGCAGTAATTTGCCTGAGGTCCCGCAGCAGATTGGTGGCAATGCTGGGAAGAGAACCCCGGAGTCCTGACTCCCCTTGCACCGGACTCCGTCTCCTAGGCCGCGCTGCCCCTCTGCCGGTTGGAACGTGGGGCTGAGCGTCCCTGCTGCACACTGGGACTGTCCCTGTGGGTGTGGCCCAGGGACTGAGCACAGATCTGGGAGCCAGGGGACGTAGGCTGTCCCTGGTGCGGAGCTGCGGGGAGAGGCTCCATGAACAATTGGGCTGTGGTGCAGCCCAGAGGCCGGGGGCCGTGATGGCCACGGGTCTGCTGGCCCTGAGTTCCCCGGCTTGGGTGGCTCTGACCATCTGGTGCCTTGTAACACCCCGTCTGGGCTTCCCCTCGCCCCGTCCACACCCACTCTGCCAAAAAGGGGGATTTCCAGGCTCTGTGCTTTCTGCTCTGGGGATGGATGGGTGTGTGTGTGTGTGTGGGGGGGGGGGTTTCTTTCCTCCAGCCATGGGAAGTTAGGGGCTCTCCACCTCTGCAGCTCGCTGATAGGAAGGGAAACAGCCCTGGGAGGGCCGCGGAGCTGCCGAAATCCCTTGGTGATGGATGCACGTTGTGTGGGGAGATGTGGGCCCCGCTGCTGCCCTGCAGGCAGTCACAGGCTAGCCCTGGCTGCGCTGGGGAGATTTCTAACCGGCTGGAGCCGTGATGGGGGAAGAGCTGCCCCAGGTACAGGGGCAAGGAGCCTATTAGACTCTGGGTGGGGGTAGATGTGGAGAGAGCACAGATCCGGGAGCCAGGAGATGGGCTATGCTGCGGTTCTGGTCCTCCCCCGCGTGGGCTGCTCCGGTGTGGCTAACTGGGGGCGTTGGCCTGTCCAGAGACTGGCGTGCCTGGTATGGCTGCAGGGCACATGCCCGCTGCTGCCCAGTCCACTGGGATGGGAGGGGGGCAGCCCCCCGCCTGTGCATTGGGGGTGAGCCGTGAGCAGGTCTGGGTCTCTTCCATCTCTCGGGCCTGGGCTGGGTGGGCCTGGCTCGGATGTGAACCGACACCAGCCCGCTGCCTGGTCCAAGCGCGCCCAGCCTGGTGCCGCCTGCCTGCAGCCGGGCCTCACGCAGCGCCTGGGAAGTGTGTGGGGGTGTCTCTGTTCTTCCCCCCCAAAATGATGCCCCCTCCCTCGCGTTCCTCAAACCAGATCCAGTTTATAAGCAGGAGGGCAAAGTTGTAGCTAGGCAACCCCATCGCCCATAGCAACGGGACCTGGGTGCTGGTGCCAGCCTCATGCATTGGTGCCAGCCTCATGCACTGGTCTCTCCTTGCTGCCCCAGCGGTCTGCCAGGCAGCTTTCTTAAAGCGACAGTGCCCCCTTTCCCTCCCCCACCCCCACCTGGAATCTCCAGAGGCAGGGGTGCAGGGCAGGGGGCTGCCAAGGACCTGGGGACCGGATCTGGGCCATGCCGACCGCAGCCCAGCTTGGAAAGGCTACGGGGTGGATGGTATATGCCAGAGCTGGGCCTAGAACCCAGGAGTCCTGCCTCCCTTGCCTTACCTTCCTGCCTCCCACCTCTGCCCCGGCTGGTACACCACACTTCTTCCCCGGTGTGGGGTGGGGTCAGATTTTCCCCATGTCCTGTGCTTCCAGCCTGTCTCCCCAGGAGCTGTGTGCTCCCGCTTCATGGGGCGGGAACGGGCTGGCCACGGGCACTTGTGAGCTCACCCGCCAGGTGCCCACATCCCCCCTCGGTAACCGGCCCAGGATATGGGGTGGTCTGGATATGGGGTGTGTTCCAGGGCATTGCCCACCCATCCCCCTTCTCCCCTGCTGCAGGATGTGGGGCCCCCCCGACCCATGGGCATTTCATACCCAGCTCCAGCACAGAGCCGGGGAGCGCCGTTACCCAGGCCTCTTCCCTCCCTGCCCAGCCCTGGCCGTGGTGCCCGCCGCTTGGCCGGGGGAAGTTCCAGGAGGAGCTGAGGTAGCGGGAAGGTGCATCTGTACGACCCCCACCCCAGAGTGTGAGTGGGAGCCCTCCCAGCTTCCCGCACGGCGCTGGCACCACGTGCCTCTTGGAGCTTGGCACCGAGCAGGTGCCTGCCGGCCCCTCTCCCTGCACGGCACTGCCCGGACTCCTGCTTTTCTGCACAGCAGCTGTGGGGCAGCACCGCCCGCCCCCCCCGCCCACCAGCGTTGAGGGACAGCCATGTGGCTGGTTTGTTTATAAGAAGGCGAGGCGGGGGGGCGGCTGATCTGGGGGGAGGGGTGAAATAGTCCAGGGGATCCTAGAGCGGAGGGAGGGCAGCCCCACGGAGCAAGTGCTGGGGAGGGTTGGCAAATGCCATCCTGCCACCTTGCCCCCCACGGCCACTGCTGTGTGCTAGTGGCCACGGGGGCTCCCTGGCAAACGCTGAGCCGGGGGGTGGGCAGAGTTCAGACTGGGGGAGCTGGCGCTGTGGATCGGGGAGAGGGAAAGCAATGGGCAGCGACTGGGGGGGGGGGACCCCCTGTGGGGTACCCCCTGTGGCGTCCTGCCTGGCCTGTAGGTGCCCCGTGCCCCTGAAGCCCACCGGAGAGCGCCTGGGGGCCAGGTCTGCCCCCTTCACCCTCTGTTCTCTGCCGCCTGCTGCAGGGAGAGAAGAACCAGGGCTTCGATGTGCTCTACCACAACATGAAGCACGGGCAGGTCTCCACCAAGGAGCTGGCCGACTTCGTCCGCGAGAGGTAGGGCCGGGGGGAGGGGGCGCCTGGGCCCCCGCCACGCGGCGTGGCGCGTCCTGCCCTGGCGGTGGAGCTGGGCCCGCCAGGGCCCTGGGGCTGTCTCTGCTGTTCCCCGCCCCCCGGGCACTGCCCGTTCACTCCCCTCATGCTTTCCCCCCCCTCTGCTTCCAGGGCCACCGTGGAGGAGACTTACGGCAAGTCCATGGCCAAGCTGGCCAAGATGGCCACCAATGGCACACAGCTTGGGTGAGTGGGGAAGTGAGCTGGGGCGGGAGGGGGGGGGGGGGGCGTGGCTGAGCCCCGTCGCTGTGTGAACCTCCTACTGCTGGAATACCCCCCCCCAGCCGCATGAACCTTGTGGAGATGGGGGGGCCCCCTCCCCTGTATCTTCCAATGCCCCCATCCGCTCCCCAATCCTGGCAGGGGGGGCACTCCTTTGGCCCCACTCAGCGCTGGCCACCGGGGGGTGCCGATGGGACCAGACCCGGTGGCCCATCCCAGGTGGCGCGAGGTCTCTGTTGGGGGACGGGGGGGGCCTGCTCTCAGCGCCTGCGTCTCCGCCCCGGCAGGACGTTCGCGCCGCTCTGGGAGGTGTTCCGGGTCTCCTCCGACAAGCTGGCACTCTGCCACCTGGAGCTGGTGAAGAAGCTGCAGGACCTGCTGAAGGAGATCGCCCGCTACGGGGAGGAGCAGGGCAAGGCGCACAAGAAGGTACCCGCTGCCCCAGCTACAATCCTGCCCCTTACGCCCGTCGGGCTGCCGTCAGCATGGCTGCCTGGGTGCCAGGCGCTCACAGAGCGGGGAGCCCTGCCCGGGCACCTGCCTGCACCTGGCTCTCGCTGGGCCCATCGTCCCTCGCCTGGCAGGCTGAGATGCCAAGGGCTGAAAGGGCCCGGAAAGTCTAATTACCCGCTCCCTAGGGGCGTCCCTAGGACAGGGGCATTTGTGGGGGAGCTCCCCTGCCCCCCCACGTCTCCAGGCCCCTCTCTTGCCCCCCCAGTGCAAGGAGGAGGTGTCGGGGACTCTGGAGGCCATCCAGCTGCTGCAGGGCGTCGCCCAGCTGGTGCCCAAGTCCAAGGAGAATTATCAGAGCAAGTGCCTGGAGGCCGAGCGCCTGCGCCGGGAGGGAACCAACCAGAAGGAGCTTGACAAGGTACTGGGGGTAAGGGGGTGGGGGTGGGCGGCTGGCGGCGGGGGGCAGAAGGGGGCTGTGGCCCATCACTCGGGGGGTCTGACTGGCATGGGGGGGCTGGGGTGACTGTGGCAGGGCAGTGCCCCCTTGACGAGGGGGGATTGCCCCGATGCCCGCTCCCCGTGGCAGGGCAGAGCAGCTGGGCCATCGCTCCCAGCTCCCACTCCCCTTCTGTCCTGCCCCCGCCAGGCTGAGCGGAAGTCGAAGAAAGCGGCTGAGGCCCTGCGCCGCGCAGTGGAGAAGTACAACATCGCCCGGGCCGACTTTGAGCAGAGGATGCTGGACTCGGCCGTGGTAAGTGAGGAGGTGGGCGCGGGGGCAAGGACCCGGGGGGGGGGGCAGGGGCAGCCATTGGAGGGTGTGGGGGCAGAGGGCATCTGGCTCAAGTCTCATTTGGGGCAGTGTGGGGCTGGGAGGGGGGCACCATCCCGCAGGGGTCCAGCTGGGCTGGGGGGGGGGATCGCTGGGAGCTCCAGCCTCTGCACAGCCCCCCCCACAACTGCTCTCCCCCTCCCCCCCCCGGCAGCGGTTCCAGGAGCTGGAGGAGAGCCACCTGCGCCACATGAAGGGGCTGATCAGCTCCTACTCGCACTCCGTGGAGGACACACACGTGCAGATCGGACAGGTGAGCGCCGCGGGGCGGGGGGGGGATGTGCACTGGGGTGGGGGTGAGCTGTGGGGAGGGGGGCCTGGGCATGCACTGGGGCGGGGGGAGAGCTGAGGGGGGCCTGGGCATGCACTGGGGCGGGGGGAGAGCTGTGGGGGGTGTGTGTGCGCGTGCACTGGGGTGGGGGTGAGCTGTGGAGAGGGGGGCGTGGGCGTGCACTGGGGCGGGGGGGG
>NC_048319.1:3547439-3590264 GCF_013100865.1 Trachemys scripta elegans | reverse complement strand
CCCCCCCCCCCCCCCGCCCTTGCTGGGCTGCTCCGGGCAGTTCCAGGGTAATTGATTCTCTCTCTCTCTTCCCCCCAGGGAGTCCCCAGACACCGACTTGGTGAGTAGCCGCCCTGGGTGACCAGCTGCCAGCTGGGGGAAGTGGGGCCTGGTTCCTTCCTTTGCTGGCACCTGCCCATGGTGCTGCCAGACTCCCGTGGGCCCAGCAGCTCTTGGTAGTGGGCGGCTGGGCGGCATCCACCTAGGGCAAGTTTGGGAGTGGGGGGCAGGGAGGAGACCCCTGCTCCAGGGGTTCTGCAGCGCTGAAATCACAGGTTCCCGACCCACAACCCCTGCTGTCCCAGCCCTGGGCTCTCCCCCCTCCCCGCCCCCCCCAACAGCTCTGCCGGTGCCCCTCACTCCCAACCCCCAGCCCCTGCTGCCCCCCTCACTAGCAGGCCCGGTAGATTCTCCTGGGATTGAATGGGTGATGGAGGGAGCAGGATGGGGAGTGTGGCCTCTGACCCACCTCCCTGCCACATTCTCCCCCCGCAGACCTGCCCCGATGTGGACGAGGAGGGATTCACTGTACGGCCTGACCTCAACCAGAGCAGTATCCTTGGGGCTGGCAGGGCCCAGCTGGGGGGTGGGAGGGGCTGCCGGGGGGAAGGGAGTGGGGGACTGGGGTCAGGGCCGGCTGGTGGGGCGAATGCCCGTATGGGGCCCAGCCGGGGGGGGCAGGGCTGGCTGGCAGGGCAAGTGCCAGGATGGGGCCCAGCTGGGGGGTGGGAGGGGCTGCCGGGGGGAAGGGAGTGGGGGACTGGGGTCAGGGCCGGCTGGTGGGGCGAATGCCCGTACGGGGCCCAGCCGGGGGGGGCAGGGCCAGCTGGCAGGGCAAGTGCCAGGATGGGGCCCAGCTGGGGGTGGGAGGGGCTGCTGGGAATGGAATGGGGGGCTGGGGTCAGGGCTGGCTGGCGAGGTGAATGCCCATATTGGGCCCAGTGGGCAGGGCGGGGGGGGAGGTTGGGGGCAGGGCCGGCGGGGGGGGCGAATGCTGGGGGGGGCCCGGGGGGGAGGGGGGGGGGGGGCTGGGGTAAGGGTCGTGCTGGAACTGGGGGTCAGGGCCAGCCGGGGGGTTAATCTCGTCTGCGGCTCCGTGTGCTGCCCCAGCCTCAGGCGGGGCGGCCGGGGGAGATATGGGCTCAGCCCCTGGTCCCCTGCCCAGCCAGCTCCTCTCCTGCCGGGCTGGGTCCATGTCCTGGGGGTGGGGGGCAGAGGTGCCGGGCGTCCAGCTCCCCTGCTTGGCCGCAGCAGGGCAGGAACTCGGTCTCCAAACCCCCTGCGCCGGGGGGACCAAGCTGGACTCAGACCCGCGGCAGGGCCTGGGCTGAGCCCGAGGGATGTAGGCTCGGATCGGGGGGGGGCTCCCCCGGTTTCATGGCAGGGAGCCCCAGCCTGGCAGGACTGTCCCCAGCACGGGCCCTGTGAGCCAGGCTGGGCGAGGGTTCGGTGCCAGGCCGCCTGGGCTGGACTCCTGGGTTCAAAGCAGTGAGCTGGGGTGGAGGCGACACCTAGTGGGCGTCCAGGGGAATGGCAGGCAGGGGCCCAGTGCTGCTCCTGGCCGGGGGCTTTTCCCTTGACCCCCGGCTCAGGCTCGGGCGGGACCCACGGCTGCTCGTCCAGCGACTCGGACTACGAGGACGAGGATGAGCCCCGCAAGTTCTACGTCCGCATCAAACCCCTGCAGCCCTGCGACGCTGCGGGCAGCGGCCAGGCCGCCGTGGAGCAGCTCAAGGCGACGGTGGGGAACCTGCCCCTGCCCCCCAGCACCGGGGTGAGAGCCGGGGGCTGAGCTGGGGGAAGTGGGGAGCCTCTGGGGTGCAGTGGCATGGGACCAGGCTGGTGGCTGGGAGGGGGTAGTGGTTGAAGGGGTGGCCGTGGGGCTGGGGCTGAGAGGGGAGGGGTGGGGGGGAAGCCGTGGGGTTGGGGCTGGGGCTGGGGGGGAGTGAGAGGGTGGCCGTGGGGCTGGGGGGGGGAGTGGAGGGGGTAGCTGTGGGGTCAAGACTGGGGCCGGAGGGAAGTGGAGGGGGCGGCCGTGGGGCTGTGGAGGGGGTGGCTGTGGGGCCGGGGCTGGGAGGGGAGGGGTGGCCGTGGGGCTGGGGGCTGCAGGGCTGGGCTGCTAACTGCTGCCTTGGTGACCCCCGCCCCCCTTGTTGTCTCGCAGGGCACAGTGAAGAGACAGGTCTGCAGTAAGTGCGGCTCAGGTGTTGTCGTCGTCGTACCCCCCCCCCTCAGCTCTGAAGCAGAGGACGCCGTAGGGGTGGACAGTGCAGATGCCAAACCCGGGTGGGGTGGGGGGAGATTGTTGTGGGTACAATGGGCCATGTGGCAGGGACCTGCCCAGCAGGGGGCGCTCACTGGGGTGCAGGGTCTCCTGGACGTGGGGAGCTCCACGCAGGGCGCCTGTGCCCCCCGCCACCTGTCTGGGGAGACGGGTGCCGATCCTGCCCTGGCAGCGCCCCCCGGAGGCTGGCTCTGCACCCCGGCCCTTGGGCAGGTCTGAGCTATCCTTTGCCCAGAGCAGTTTCTTAATTTTGTGGGGACCCAGCAAAATCTCCCCCCTCCCTCTTAGCTCCGGGTGCCCTGGATAACTGGGGGCCACCCCTTCTCCATGACCCCAGCACTGCTCAGCCCCTAGTGGAGTGATTCTCCTGTCTGGGTGCAAGAGCACGGGCCCCGCTGCAGGGGGTGCTGGCGGGCACCGTGACCCCTCCCCCCAACCATCCTTCTGAAGAGGGGGGTCATTTTTTCACTTTGCTGTGTCGGGAGCTGTCCAAGTTCCAGTCCTGGGGCCCCCATGATGCCCTCTGTGTGGTTATTCCCCAGGGCACTTACCGGTAGCGACAACCATCACGGTGAACGTGGGCTCTGACGTGGCCCTGGGTACAGGTGAGGCTGTGACGAGACAGTGGGCGGGGGGGGGCATGGAGGGAAACGTGGTGATTTGCAAGCCCCTCCCCTGTGGCCACATGCCCCGCCCTAGCGTGCTAGAGTAGCTGGATGGTTCTTCCCAAGGCTGGGCGGTGACATTGACATGGTTAGTAGGGGTCAGAGTTAACGCCCATGTAAGAGGTCTTGAGGCAGCACCCCCCCCCATCCTGTTGGTTCAGCCTCTCTGCAGACTCAGGCAGGCAGCCCCAGAAGCTTTCACCCGCCCAAGAGGAGTTGGTGGGGCCGGCTGTGTGACGAGAGCTGTGGCAGGTCGCTGGAGGAGTGGTTGGGGGAGGGGTGCGGTGGCTCTGTGCCCTGCCTGTAGGCTGGGGGCTGGGACCTGGCTCAAATCCGTCTCCTTTCCTGCAGGTGAGGAGCCCGGGAAGCTGCAGCCTCCCCACCCCGCCGCGTGGACTCCCAGGTACCGGGGTGCCCTTGCCGTGGGTGGGGAGGGATGGACGTTGGAGTCCTTGTATGACGCGCCTGCTCTCCAGAGCACCCGCACCAGGCTGCTGGGGCAGCTTTGGGACCCCACGGAGCGCGGTCAGCTTGTGGAGGGCGGGGGGGGGCTCCCAACCCCTCCCGCGCCCCCTTTGCCACAGGGCCCTCCCAGCCTGGCGTTCCCTGCAGCCAGTGCCCCAGATGTCTGGGGCAGGCGCCCTGGGGCATGGGATGCGGCCAGGAGTAAGCATGTGTCTGGGGGCCCCGCTGATCTCCCCTGCTTTGGTCCGTCCCCAGCTGCGCAGGGAAGCCCCGGCCGGACGCAGTCCCTTCTGCAGCCCTGTTCGGGCCCCCGCTGGAGTCGGCCTTCGAAGCGGAGGATTTCCCAGGTACGCGTGGGCTGCCGGTGCCCACCTCACAGGAGGGGAAACTGAGGCACGGCGCGGTGGGGACGTCCCACAGCATGTGAGAGATCCGGAGCTGGGAATAGGACCAGGACCCCTGGGTTCTGTGTTCTGGCTTCAGCTTGGAGCCAGGGCTCCCCCCGCTGGCCTTTCTGTGCAGCGCAGCCCCTGTGCTGAGCTCTGCGAAGCTGCCCCTTGCCCCTGCCCCCTCTGTTTGGGGGGCAGCGGCCCTGCCCTCGCTGGCTCCGTGACGAGAACGTCGCCCTGTCTCCACAGCGTCCCGAGCCTGCGGCCTGGGCTCCAGCCCGTCTCCCTTCTCCTCCTCGTCTCCAGAGAACGTGGAAGACTCGGGGCTGGACTCCCCCTCGCACCCCCCCACGGGCCCCTCGCCGGACTCCAGGCCCTGGACGCCCCAGAGCCCCCTCACCAGACGGTCCGCCAAGGGCTCCCCGCGGCTCCAAGAGGAGCGGGGCGTCCTGCCCCCCACGACGGCCGCCTCGGAGGAGCAGAGCGCCTGGCTGCCCCCGCCCGCCAGCCCCACCGGGTGGCCCCAGGACACCCCCTGCTTTGCCGCCTTCGGAGAGGACTCGGGGGCGGGGTCTCAGCACGACTCCCGTTGCCCCAGCACCACGGCCCCTTCGCCCGACCCCTCCGGGGACCCCGAGGCCTGGGCGGCCAGGCCTCCGAGTCCCGGCTCGGAGGAGGCCCTGCAGCCCTGCAAGCATGGGGCCTGCCCCCCCTCCCACTCCTCGGCCTCTCCGGTGCCCCACAGCTGCAGGGAGCCCTCCGGCCCCTCCCCGTGGACTCCCCAGGGGCCCGGCCCCAGGCTGTCAGACAGCAGCACGCCCGCAGCTGAGCCCGGTGAGTACCGCCCTGGGGGTGGGGTGGGGCGCTGGGTAAGGACCTGCCACTCGGCTCCCTGCTTCGCAGAGCACGAGTGGAGCACGGCAAGGAGCAGTGACCTTCCCCCCAACTGCTCTGCCGGTGTCGCTCGATCCCACCCTGCAACCCTCTGATATCCCAGCTCTGGGCTCCCCCCAACTCTGCCGGTGCCCCTCGATCCCACCCTGTAGCCCCTCGATATCCCAGCTCTGGGCTCCCCCCAGCTCTGCCGGTGCCCCGCGATCCCACCCTGCAACCCCCTGATATCCCCCTGCTATCCCAGGCCTGGGCTCCCCCCAGCTCTGCCGGTGCCCCTCAGTCCTGACCAGCGCCAGCCCCACTGTTCTCGCTCCAGGTCTCTCAGGCTCTGGCCGATCCTACTCACCTGGCGCTCCTAGTGAGGAGGAAACGTGTCTGTTTAGGTGCCAGGCTGAGTTGCTTGCCCACATGACTTGGTTCTGGTTCCTGAACTCCTGGACTGACCCCTCTGAGTGCCCGGCCCTGGCACTTTGCTGGGTCGCGCACTCCTGCCTCTGCGTCCCCACCCCACAGCCACCTCCCGTGTGCCTCATCCCCCCCCCCCAGTGTTGTGGGACGGACCTTGCCCCCCCATCTCTCACCCCTGCCTTGTACTTCCACAGATCCTCCCCCTGCCCCCGCCCCGCCCAGCGCCGCCCCCAAGGTGGCCCCCCCGCGGCGATCCAGGACGAAGAGGCTGTCGACGGGGCAGGCCGCCTGCAGCCACAGTGACCCGGTGGGTGGCGCTGCGCTGTGCTGGCAGGGAGCCAGGGTGTGTGTGGCGGGATGGGGAAACTGAGGCACAGAGCGAGTAAGTCACTTGTTGTCCAGGGAGTCTGGCAGAGCTGGGGTTTGAACCCCGATCGCCTGGGGCGCTCTGCAGGCAACTGGCGTCGCTGACCCTTGGCAGGGACTGAGGAATTTTTCAACTTTGTCAAGAGGCGGATTCAGACTAACGGCTCTTCCCGGCCCCGCCGCGGGGCTCGGCCATGTCTCAAGGGAAAACCAGCCATGACCTCGGGTCTCCAGGGTGGCCGATCCCCGGCCGTCGCTGAGACCCCAGAGCAGACACTAGCTCACGGGGAGGGTTCTGCAGAGACCCCCTGGGGTGGCTGGTTTCTCCTGCCTGGCGGAGGCCGTATGCTTTCCTGGGGAGTCTAACCATTAGCAGTGGGGCTGGTACTCCTGGGTCCAGGAGGGAAGTGAGGTTTTGAAGGTAGCAGGAGACTGGGACCCAGGACCCCTGGGTTCTATTTGCAGCTCAGTCCTGACCCGCTGGATGGCCCTGCCTCAGTTTCCCCACCTGTACAATGGGGCTAACGATCCCATTTGCAAAGTGCTTTGGGATCCCAGGCCCTTGGAGTCTCCTGTCCCCTCCTTGCCCTGCCGGTGGGTTAGCCCATCCCCGGCCTGGAAGGTGACCTATCGCCCTTCGTTTTGCAGTCCCGCTCCCTGTGCCCCTCTCCCCTGTGGAATTCTGGCCCTTTCCACTCAGCTCCGGCCAGCCTGGGCGAGCGCAGCTTCTTCACGGTCTCGCAGCCGGCGCTCGGTACGTACCCCGGGGGGCGCGGGTGCCAGGCGGGAGGGGAGGGGACTGGCCCCGAGCATCGGGGTGGGGGCAGGGGGTGAACCTGTGGATAGAAGGGAGGGGGTCCAAGCTGGGGGAGGGGAAGGGGAGCTTTGGGCTGGGTTTGGTCAGAGGCTCTGGACCTGACCCCACCTCCCCTCCCACCCCCCCAGGGCTCTCCCGAGGCCCCAGCCCCGTGGTGCTGGGATCCCAGGATGCCCTTCCCGTGGCAACCGCCTTCACCGAGTACATCCATGCCTACTTCAAGGGTCAGGACCCTGACAGGTAAGGTGGGGGATGGGGCCCAGCCTAGGGGTGCCCTGGTTATGGGGAGGGGGAAAGAGACAGCTCGGAGGAGCGCCAGGGCTAGATATCTGCCCCCAGATCTCATGGGGCACCGGGGAGGGGGGACAGGGACTGGATCTCTCCCTCCCTGCCCCTTCCCACAATCCCTCTGGGCGCTGGTGGGCGGACCAAGCTTCCCCCATGGTGCCAAGCTCAGAGCAGACCCTTGGGAAGCAGGGCTTGCCCCACACTGGCTGGGATCCTGTGCTTCGATTTCACCAACCAACGTCTCGCGCCCTGTAACTGCCTGACCACGGAGTCCCAGCCCAGCCCCCGGGGTGCCCTGCTCTGTCTCGCCACCCAGGTGAGATGGTCCCTCCCGCCAAAAATCACACCAAAGCACCAGTCACTCGCCCCGGGTCAGTTGCACCTTTGATCTGGCACTGATCCCTTGTAGCCAGTCTGATCCTAGACTAGCTAAAGATTCATGAACTAGGAAAAGGAAATCGACACGCTATTGACAAGGGTAAAGCAGCCAACAGAGAGACATACTTTTGGAAGCCAAATTGGAACCGGTTTGTAACAGAAGCTTCTGTGATAAACAAGCTGCGTGTGTCCTTGGGGGCTAACCCAGGCCAAGCCCTGGAGATCTGCGTCTGCCTAGCAATCCTCCTCCCCCATCCCCTCCCGGAGCCCAAGCAACGAAAAAGATCCTGTTCTTCCTCGTTAGACTTTTGATTCCTTCCTCTCCTGGCTGGCGCTTTGCAGTGACAGAGCAAACACGGGGGACCCGGCCACTTATAACCCTAATCCCCCTCCTGGCCCTGAACACGCCGAGCCCGGCCGGGTCCAGCCCTGGGCCCTAGGAGCTGGTCTGCCAGTGTCACACCCACATTGGGGTGGCTGGATCTCCCATCCCCCTGCCTCACCCCCGAGCCCTGGGGAATTGTGGGAATGGAGTGGGGGGAAAGATGGGAGATCCAGCCACCCCAAGGCCCTGGGGCATTGTGGGAGCTGGGAGATCCCCTCCCTCCATTCCCCCAATCCCGCGGGGGAGGGGCCTGACTCCCCACAGGCCGTGAGGTGCTGGGCTCTCCCCACCTGTTGCTGGGGGGGGGGCTCTGAGTTAACACCTGGCTTCCCCCCCCCCCAGCTGTCTGGTGAAGATCACGGGCGAGCTCACCATGTCCTTCCCCGCCGGCATCGTCCGCGTCTTCAGCGGGAGCCCGTCCCCGCCCGTCCTGAGCTTCCGCCTGCTCAACACGGCACCGATCGAGCAGTTCCTGCCCAGCGCCGAGCTACTGTACAGGTACTGGGGGGGGCCCAGCTCGGCACGGAGCTGGGGGGGCCATGGGGGCTCTGCTGGGGCTCTGAGGCTGCGTCCCAGCCTGTCTGACCCGCCCCTCTCCCACCCGCAGTGACCCATCCCAGAGTGACCCCAGCACCAAGGACTTCTGGCTGAACATGCCTGCGCTGACCGGGCACCTGCAGAAGCAGGCGGAGCAGGCCCCGGCCGCCTCCTACTACAACGTGGCCCTTCTCAAGTACCAGGTGAGGCACCAGTGGGGACGTCCCACCCGCCCGGGATCCCCCTATCCCCAGGCAGCGCCGTCAGGACTCCTGGGTTCTCTCCCCAGCTCTGGGAGGGGAGTGGGGTCAAGTGGGTTGTGGTGGGGCTGGGAGCCAGGACTCCTGGCTTCTCTCTGTGGCTCGGGGATGGGGGAGGAGGAGTCCGGGGGGGGCTAGGAGCCGGGACTCCTGTGCTCCCCCCCCCGGGCTCTGAGAGGAGCAGAAGCTGTTCCTAGCCCCCCATTGCCGGCCCCTCTAGCCGCTCTCTGCTCCCCTGGCAGTTCTCTAAGCTGGGCCCGAGCGCGGCCCCCCTGCAGCTGGCCGTGCGCTGGGACTGCACCGCGGCCACCACCCAGGTCAGCGTGGAGTACGGGTACAACGCCGGTGCCATGCCCGCGCCCAGGCCCCTCACCAATGTCCAGGTGCTGCTGCCCGTGGAGGAGCCGGTCGCCAATGTGCGGCTGCAGCCTGCGGCCAGCTGGTGAGAGCCGGGGGGAAGCTCGGGGGGCATGTTGGTGGGGAGGGGCTGGGCAGGGGACAGCTGGGAGTCCTGGTGGGGAGGAAGGACGGGGCGGGGGCAGGAGGAGCCTGGAGGCCCTGGGGCGGAGGGGGGAGGGTGGGGGCAGGAGGAGCCTGGAGGCCCTGGGGCGGAGGGGGGATGGCTGGGGCAGGAGGAGCCTGGAGGCCCTGGCGGGTGGGGAAGAGGGATGGGAAGGGGGAACAGGAGGCGGCTGAGGCCCATGGCGGGGGAGGAAGGGTGGGAGGCAGGAGGTGGCTGAGGGCCCTGGGGGGTGGGGAAGGCGGTACAGGAGGCAGCTGGGGGCCATGGGGAGGGGGAGGGACGGGGGGCAGGAGGCGGTTGGGGGCCATGGGGAGGGGGAGGGACGGGGGGCAGGAGGCAGCTGGGGGCCATGGGGGGGGGATGGGGGACCCTGGGGGTGCAAGGGAGATCAGGTAATGGCTGGCGCTGTGTGCACCCCCAGCCCTCGCCCGGTGGGGTGACGTGTCGTTCCCCCCCCCCCATCTCTCTCGCCCCGCAGGAACCTGGAGGAGAAGCGGTTGTTGTGGAGGCTGCTGGACGTTCCTGGGGCCCCGGATCGTGGCGGTGAGAGCTCTCGGCGTCCCCCCCCCCCCCCAGGTTGGGGGGGCAGTTGTGTCGGGGGGGGCGGGGTCTGAGCCCCCTTCCCTCCAACGCTGGGGCTGCTGGGGGCTGAGCGTCAGCTGCAAACCCAAGGCCCTTGGCCCTGACACCCACAGGCCATAGCGGCTTCTGGGGGGGCTGGTAGTGGGGTACGGCGCCTCCTGCTGGCCAGGTGCCAGCTCCTGGTTCTGAACAGGGTTTGCTGGGCGAGCTAAGGGCAAGGGTGGCCGGTGGTTCTTAGCAGCTGACCCTCTTGCCACCCCCAACCCCAGGGTGTGTCAGCCCCTCCCCCCGGCTCGGTGCTCTGGAGTCTGTTCTCCCCCCGGGTGGGCAGGGTCTGAGCCCCCAGTGAGATCCTGAGCCCCATCTCTCGGCCTCGGTCCCCAGGCTGCGGCCACCTCTCTGCCAGCTGGGAGCCCCTCTACGGCCCCAGCAAACCCAGCCCCGTGGCGGCCCAGTTCACCAGCGAGGGCAGCACCCTGTCGGGCGTGGAGGTGGAGCTGGCGGGCAGCGGGTACAGGATGTCGCTGGTGAAGAAGAGATTCGCCACAGGTAACCGCAGCGGCTGGGCACGTCCGTGGTGGGGGGAGAGGACGCTTCCCCCTGCTTGCATGTGGAGAACTCCTCCCCCTCCTGTCCATTGCTGTGCCTCAGTTTCCCCTCTCATCCTTTGTTTAGATTGGAAGCTCTTTTTGGAGCCAGGGCGTGTCTCTCTACGGTGCCTGGCACGATGCAGCCTGATCTGGGGTGGGATCAGTATCAAGCCGTGGGGGCCATGGGGAGGGATGGGGGGCAGTATAAGAAAGGGATCCCAGGGAGGGGGATACGATCTGAGCACAGGGGAGTGGAGGAGTCTGGGTAGGCGGGGGGCCTGTTCCAGGAGTCCCTGGTGTCTGTCTCCACCTCTCATGGTTGTGTTTCCTCCTAGGCATTTATCTGGCTGGCTCCTGACTGGCTGCCCTCGTCCCCCTGTTCATGGCTGGTTTTAAAGCCCCAGCGGCCGTTGGCTCGTTCAGCCTCTTGTTGCCCCCGGGGGTTTCTCTGCTGTTGGATTTTTAAACACTGGAACAAAGTCAGATCTGGAGGGAGGGGAGTGGGGGTCCGGCCCCTGGCCCGTGAGAGGAGCGATGGTGCTGGGCTGGGGTCCAGCCCCTGGACGGGACGAGCGGCTGAGTTGCACTGGACAGAGAACAGCCCTGCTCCCTGTTTGCCTAACTCCTCCCCTGCCCCCCACTGGCCAAGCTGGGGTCCCCGGGTCTCCCCCTGGCGATGGAACAGAGCCGTCCACTCTCCCAGCTGCTGTACGGGGGTGGGGGGAGGAGGGGAAGCTGGGGGGGGGGTCGTCACCCTTTTAATAAACACTTTATTTTCTAATAAAACGACCTTTCTGCTTCCGCTGCCCCTTTTCGCCATCGCCCTGACAGCCTGCCCCGAACCTGCTGCCAGCCTTATGGGGCACGAGGCTGCGGAGTGAGGGGCAGCACAGGCCAGTCTGGCCCGGCCCCAGCTCTTGGGGCTGGGTGATGAGAAGCGCAGCGGGTGCCTGGAGGAAGTCAGGGGAATTGCTTCCCCCTTTGACAGGGAGACTCCCAGCTTGTTCCAGGGAGCAGGGCTGCCTCTAGCATCCCCCCAAAGAGCCTCCCCCTTGGGGACCTGGTCCCCCTCCTCTCTCAGCCCAGCAGCAGCAGTGGGGGTGACTTGGGGCCATGTTGGCGGATTGGCAGGTGTTACTTTACTCTCCCCGCAGTGCTCGCCTCCCTCCCGCGCCAACACCCCCAGCCCTGGTCCTGCCCGTCTTCTCCCAGTGCCGGCTCCGGGCTCATGTTTGCCTCTGACCTACAGGCTGTGCTCTGGGCCAGGCCCTGGCTGGAGGGAGATGGTTCTGCTGGAGGGGGGGACCCTACCTGGCACACAGCCTCCCCCCCCCGATAGGAGATGCCCCCTGGTCTGTTTCCTGGCACTGGGCAGGCGGCCCTGAACCCACAGCCTGGATCCCCAGCCCCTGGAGGTGCTGCAGGAGGAAGGAGGGGGCTGTCTGAGCTGGGGCCCCAGTTCACATTTTGCAAACAGGCTTGCAAGGGGCCCTGCCGGCTGCAGCCCATCCCAGGATCCAGGCCTTGCCCCTGCTCTGGGAGAGCCCGTCTGTGGTGTGCTCACTGCCCCCCCAGAGGGCGAGAGCCACGCGGGGCTGGGCCAGGCCAGCTGCATAGCAGGGACAAGCCCAGGGGCTTTGTCTGTGCCTGGACGTTAATGTGGAGTCGGGTGGGGGGAGTTCAAAGCACACGAGTTGTTCCTGATTAACGCCAGGGCTAGACAAGGGCCGAGGGGCAGCAGGAGGGGTGGGGAAGGGGACACGGGGCCTTTCCCAGCCAGGGGGTGCAGGCTGCCTGGGACCTTTCACTGTGGGGCTGCTCAGCCCACAGCCTTGCTGTGCCCAAGGGGCTGGCTGGGAGCCTGGGTAAACGAGGGGTTTTGGGGTGTGACACTGGCACGACCTGGCAGGCTCAGCCCCGAGGGCCAGGCCCAAAGGGGCCATGAGACCTGAGCTGGGCCTGCCCCACGGCCGGCCTGGGCTGCTCCTTGCACCGCTATGTAAGGCCATTCCAAGGCATCTCTCCCCCCACCCCAGCCGGGGTCTGGGCTGGGCTGATCCCCTTCTTGCCGGGGCTGTGTAATCTCCATCCTGGGGGGCTTGGCAGCACAAGCTGGTCCTTGCCACCCACCCTGGTCTGAATAGAGCGCAGCCAGGAAGTGCAGGGTCTCTGGTCAGCCTACATCCAGCAGCTGCCCCCTGCCCCCCTCACCACCCCACACACGCTGCCTGCCTCCAGCCATCTCTGTCTGCCCGGCCCCCAGGCCTGCTGTGCATTGCTGAGATGCTGCCCCCAACTCCCACCCCACATCAAACCCATGATCAGCGCTGCCCCACGCTGCCCCTGTGCAATAGACGTGAGGGGCAGCCCCATAGCTGCAGTGCTTGCAAGCAACTGCGCCCCTCAGAAGCTCTGGGGTTAACTTCCTTGGGGTCCCCCCCCAAACTGGGATAGTGTTTTTGCAGGGCACCCATCCTGCTGTTACCCAGTGCCTATTGGGGCAGGGTGGGAGGGCTAGAGGTGGCCAGGGGGAGAAGATGGGTCTGTCCCACAACACGTGCTGTGTCCAGGGTCCCAGGGTGGTGGCAGGGGGAACAGACAGTGCCAGCCCTGCCACCCTCCCCCCCCCCCCCAAGCCTTGAGGCCTGTGAGCGCCATGCCCATCACGGGGGCGTCAGGCCATGGCCTGGCTGGGTGAAGCCACGCTGAAGCGAGGGAGAATTCCCAGCTGGGCCTGGCCCAGAAGCAGTCGAGCAATCAGGGGATGGGCTCCAGGCCGAGCCCTCCGAGCTCCTGCTACGCTGGGCTTTCGGTGCACGGCAGCCATCCCACGTGCCCAAAGGGGGTGGGGGCAGAGCTGGGAACTCAAACCGGCTCTCGCAGGTCCCTGGGCAGTGCCCGCACCATTGCATCCACCTCCTCTCTGCAGCTAACTGGGCCGAGCGCTGCCAGGTGCCTCTGGCAGTCGCTGATGGATTAAACGTCCTGCCCCTCTTCTGGCCGGCTGTACGGTGCCCCGCCAGCACCCTCCGGGCTGGGGGCAGCTGGGGCTGCCTGGCGGAGCCACTCTAGGCTGGGGCACAAGCCGAGAATGGCCCAGGGCGCTGGCTGTCATTGGGTCAGGTTACACGTTCGGCACGGCAGTGGGCCCCGGGGCAGGGCACCCCACAGCCGCCCGGGGATCAAAGCGAGCTGGCGGGAGGGCACCCCAAGGGCTTGTCTTGGGCTAAGCGACGTGGGTGCAGTGGAAGGCGATCGGGACACGTCCCACTTGGGACAGCTGGTGGAGTGTGTTGGGGCAGCCTCTGTTCGGGGCAAAGGCCGTTGCCCGTTCGGTGTCAATCCCCACAACAGCCTCACTGGCACCTTCTCGGCCCCCCGGAACGAGCCGCCGGCCCTGGGCATTGACCCGGGTTACGTAGATGGGGTCAGGGCCCTAACTCCAAAGGGGAGGGGGTTGAAGGGCAGGGCCAGGTTACTCCTCCAACTGCAGAGAAAGCCCCCAGCCCGCCCACCCTCCCCTTCCTCTCCAGCACCCCCAGCGGGCCAAGGGGTCTGGTCACAGGCTCTAGAGCATTTCCTGAGTTAGCGAAAGGCCCTTCCTGCTGCTGTTGAGTGGAGGTGGGTGGAGGTGCAGGTAGGCGTGCCAAGCCAGGGGAGGGGGGAACGCGTGTGTGTCCATATCCTCCCACGTCCTCCCTTGGGGGAGCTAGGGGCAGGGCCTGATCCCTCAACCTCCCCCCCCCCCACCATTTGCCTGTCCTGCCTTGGCGTTTATGGAAAATTCTATGGGGGCGGGGGAGGCAGAGGGGACTGGGGCAGTGAGGGGTCCAGCGTTCGGCAGCTCAAGGGGGGGTTTCCAGCCTCGGCTGCCCCCCACCCCCGTAGAATCAAAGCAGCGATGTTCAGTTGTAAAAGGAAACTCCTGGGGCTTTCTTTGAGCAGCCAGGCAGCAGGTGGGAGCTGTGGGAGGGGTCCTGGGGGGCTGAGGGGGGTGGCTCAGTGTCCTGGCTTTGCCAGCTGCTGCACGGGGAGAGGAGCAACGGGAACCCTCCTTGATGGTACCCCTCCCTGGCTGGTGGGCGGGGAGTCACCGGGGGAAGTGCCCAAGGGTGGCGAGGAGCCCTGGACCTGGGATCCGAGTGCAAAACGTCCCGGAGCTCGGCACTGGCGTTTTGCTCCGGAGCCGCCCCAGCCCAGCGGGGATGTTCCCAGCGGGCAGCGGCTGGGTTTGCACCTCCTGACCTAGGCGGAGTGGAGGGGGACCAGCCTGCCTCACAATAAACAACCCCCCAGGCCACGCTGCCCCACCCTGACTTGGCTGCCCTGCGTGGGCCAGCCCACCCCAGGCTGGGTAAGCAGGAAGGCAGGTGCCGCCCGCCCTAGGGCTGGGACAACAGAGCTGGCCCCCATGGAACTAGGCTCAGGTTGTGTCCCCTGGCCGCCCCGCACAGTGCGGTGCTATTCGGCCCAAGGCCGGCCCCGTTTCATTGCTGGACAAAGGGCTTCTCTTCCCCCCAGCACCAGTCAGTCCCGCCCCACCTGAGCTGGGTCCGACTGGAACCGGGCCCTCCAGGGCACAGACCTCCCAGCCACACGCCACCTGCTCCCGGCACTAGGGCGGGCCCCTCTCGCCAGGGGATCTCCAAGCATTCCTGCTCCAGGGAGGCAGGGGCCTGTTATCTTCCCCCAGCCTTCACCAATCACCTGCCTGACTCCGAAAGCAGCGAGAGCAGGAACAGCACAAGGGCGTGGGAACAAGCTCCCCAGGCAAGCGGGAGGTCCCTGCCATTGGGAGCAGGTGCTGAAGAACCAGTGAGGCACTGGGGAGGGGCCATGGGGGCGGGGCAGCCCCAGCCCTCCTGCTGCGTGGCTCCTCTGGGGTTAATTTGTGCAGGGGAACGACACTCACAAAGCGTCTTTCCTATCAGTTGTGTTGGCAACAAAATAGCAAGCAGGCCCCACTGCTATAGCCTAAGGGGGGTGTTTCTGTGTCACCCGCAAGGATAAAAGTCATACTACTGCTGCCAGCTAATGGAGAGGCTCCTCTTGGCCCTGCAGTAGGGTTCCCTGCTTCTTGCCCAGGTGCTGTGGTTTGTGCGTCAGCTGGACGTGGTTGTCTGTCTGCCCTCTGCAAAGTACGTGCCAGCCTCACCGGGGCAAGAGTTGGGAGAGCAGGCTCAACCCCTCTTCGCCTTGTCACCTGCTCCTGCCCTTCGCAGCGTTGGCTTGCTCTAAAGCTATGGCGTTCGCTTAGGGGTTTCCCTGCGAAAAGCCAGATTCTTCTAATGTAGAGGAGTTTCCTCAGCACCTAGAGGCCCCAGAAGGGAGCAGGGTGGTGCCAGGCGCTGCACAAATACATGCTGAGTCCCTGCCCCAAAGAGCTTACAATCTAAGGAGGCCAGCCAGACAAAGAGTGGGAGGGGAAACTGAGGCACTGCAAGGGGACGGGGTCACGGAGCAGAAGCAGGAAGAAGGCACCAGGCTGGCGCTCCGAGCGGGGCTCTGCCCACTGGCCCACACTGCCTCACAGGGCTGAACCTCCCGTTTGACCACGCATTGCTCGGAGGCCCTAGGGTTAGCTTCGAGCGGCCCCCTTGAGTGGGGATCTGCCCGGTGGCACGCACGGGCGAGGCACACCTTGGCAGCACTTTGCCAGCGGCGTCTGCCCCGGCCCCTTCCCGAGGAGCTGGCTGGAGCAGCCACTGCACAGCTGCCAGATGAACTCCTCCTGAGTGGGAGGGGGCAAACACCCTGATTGCTTCATTAGCCTGCCGCGGCCAGGTTCTAGTCACCTGCTGAAGGCAGCCGGCAGGTGAGAGGCGCTGCTCCGTGCCCAGAAGCAGGCAGATCCTTGAGCCAGGCGGCGGTGCTGAAATCCTCACTCTGCGGTGAGTAGCTACCCTGGGCTCAGCTGTTATAGGGGAGATGGGGGGCCTCGCAGAAGCAGAGTGAGCTACACAGGAAGATGGGGGGGGGGGTAAAAGCATTGCTGCAGAATAAGGGTGGAAGATACAAACACAAGAGTAACGTTATTTATGGACTAATAGTGATAACTGCTCAAGGACCTAAACAAAATAAGTATCAGAGGGGAGCCGTGTTCGTCTGGATCTGTAAAAAGCAACAGAGGGTCCTGTGGCACCTTAAGACTAACAGACGTATTGGAGCATAAGCTTTCGTGGGTGAATGCCCACTTCGTCAGACGCATGTAATGAAAATTGTCAGAGGCAGGTATAAACATGCAGGCAAGAATCATCTGGAGTTAACGAGGTTAGTTCAATCAGGGAGGGTGAGGTGCTCTGCTAGCAGTTGAGGTGTGAATGAACACCAAGGGAGGAGAAACTGCTTTTGTAGTTGGCTAGCCATTCACAGGCTTTGTTTAATCCTGAGCTGAGGGTGTCAAATTTGCAAATGAACCGGAGCTCAGCAGTTTCTCTTTGGAGTCTGGTCCTGAAGTTTTTTTGCTGTAAGATGGCTACCTTTACATCTGCTATTGTGTGGCCAGGGAGGCTGAAGTGTTCTCCTACAGGTTTTTGTATATTGCCATTCCTGATATCTGACTTGTGTCCATTGATCCTCTTGCGTAGGGACTGCCCAGTTTGGCCAATGTACATAGCAGAGGGGCATTGCTGGCACATGATGGCATATATCACATTGGTGGACATGCAGGTGAATGAGCCGGTGATGTTGTAGCTGATCTGGTTAGGTCCTGTGATGGTGTTGCTGGTGTAGATATGTGGGCAGAGTTGGCATTGAAGTTTGTTGCATAAAATAAGTGACATTATGAAAGGTTAATACCTGAGGTAGAAAAGGAAACCGAGAGGGGAAAATGAGGGATCTCTCCCTCGGGTGACCAGCCGTCCCGATATTAGGGGACTTGTCCCGCGACCCGACCGTACATTGTCCCGATATCGGGACCGTCTGGTGGAGAAGGACCACAAGGTGCCGCCGGCGCCGCTCACCTCTTCTTCCTGGGGCAGCGCAGCGCCCGGCGCCCGCCCGCTGGCAGGAGACTGCAGTGCAACCCCAGGCACAGAGGCAGCGAGGAGGTCTTAGGGCTGCCGGGGGTGGGGGGGAGTTGCAGGCGCCGGCAGCGGGCAGAGAGCCCCCCACCCTCGACCCGACCTGACCCGCGACCCTGGGGGGGTGCTGGGAAGTGGGGGAGATCTGTGTGTGTCAGGGCACTGGGCGGGGGGGTCTGTGTGGGGCAGTGTGTAGTTGTGGTGGTGGGGCTGTGGGGAAGGGCACAGGGAGGGAGGGAGAGGAAATCTGTGTGTATTGGGAAACTAGCGAGTGGGGGGTTCTGTGTGGGGTGCTGGGCAGCTGTGGTGGGGCTGTTGGTGGGGGGGCGCTGGGTAGGGGTGGTGGTGTGCACAACACTGTGCATTTGTGGTGGGGGAGCTCTGGGCCTAATGGATCCAGGGGGCACTGGGCAGGGGAGTTGTGTGGCACAGCCTGGGCCCACCCCCAACAGGAAGGGACACGCTGGTAGCACAGGGCCAGCCGGATCAGTGTGCCTCTGGCCATGCCATTCATGCCCCATTTCCCCTGGCCAGCCCCGCCCTTCCTGCTGCTCACCTGCTCACTCTGCAGCAAGTAGCTACCCCGGGGCAAGATTGGGGGGTGGGGACTAGGAGGGTTTCCTTGCTGTTGTTCCAGACAGCTGCCCTCTTCCCTTTCCAGATAAACTCCTCTTTCCTGGCTTCAAGCTCCAGGCAGTAACAGGCCACCGGGTTTTCCTGCCTGAGCCGGGGGTGGTCCTTCCTGGTATGGAACAAATGACCCAACTCCTGTTTCTGATGAGTGGCTAAAACGGGGCCGGGCGTCTTGGGGCAGAAGGGACCCGGGCTGTGCCAGCCCCAAAGAGGCCTGCGACGTAGCAGGGTCCCCTCCAGGTGAACTATGGACGTGGTGGCGGTGGGGATGGAGGAGATCCTCTCTCTCCTACTGGGAATGAGCTTGTGGTGGTGGGGGGAGAGACCTGGCCTGGGATGGCACCAGAGATCATGCCAAGCAACGCGCCCACCGGGGGATTGCCAGAGTCTGGCTGCTAAGGGGCCCGAATGGGAGCTTTGAAAATCCCGGCTGGATAGTGGGTGCCGCAGTGTTTTGGAAACCTGGCCCCATCTGCTGGGTTAGGGGGCAGGAGCCGGGTCTTGTCAGAGAAGATCTGAATGATCAGGCCCTGACAGCAGGATGCTGATCTCGTCTCTTCCCCCCACCCCCCCCGCCCCCAGCACAGGCACCTTGCCCATACAGCTGCTCCCAGTCCGAGGGAGCCCAGTCCAGGCTGCAAGGGAGGCAGGATGGTGCAGTGGGCTGGGGATCTGATCTGCTCCAGGCTGCCTGGGTGATCTCGGCCGCCCTGTGCTGTGGTTCCTGCTCTGTAAGGGGCATTGGGAGGAGAAA
Source organism: Trachemys scripta elegans (assembly GCF_013100865.1). Taxonomy (NCBI): domain Eukaryota; kingdom Metazoa; phylum Chordata; order Testudines; family Emydidae; genus Trachemys; species Trachemys scripta. The sequence continues at coordinate 3,571,985 of NC_048319.1, read as the reverse complement.
GACATCGCAGATTGTGAGGCGAGCAGGTACCTTAGAGGCAGGTAGTATATTCTAATACAGCACCTAATTCCCCCCTGCCTCCGGTCTAGTCATGGCTGGTTCCCTGCCTTCCCTCCTTGCTGAGAGGAACACGTACCGTGATTGGCTGGGAAGCTGGAATAAAACCAGACGAAGGTACAGAAAGCCGCCTCCAGGTTGCAGATTTTCACCCTGTGTCAAACGGCCCCCCGCTCGCTGTTTTCGATGCAAAGCCATCACAGCCCAGGTCCAGGGCCCAGATGGTGTCTCCTTCCTCCAGTTAGGAGAGAGGTCCCAGATCCACAAAGCCAGTGACAGGCAGGCGGAAGCAACTCCCCGAGCTCGCCCATGCCCAATGGTCCCTCTAATTTTTGACAGGCCGTGTGTGTAAAAAATTTCTGTGCAAATTGTTGTGCTTCTGTGCACATTTTTGTGCGCGTGGTGTTTTGCCGTGTGCGCGGGGTTTAGCGTCTGTGTGCGCGCGTGTTGCCCCATATCTACCTGTTCCATGGGGCCGGGTCAGACTCGGTGGAGCTCGGCTGAGTGTGGCCGGCTGGGGATCCGTCCCCTTGGTTCCCCGGAGTCCGAACTCCCCAACCCTGGAATCTCTCCTCCCGGCCCCGGGGCATATTTCCTGCGGTGAGGGGTGGGGGGTTGCTAATTTGCATTAGCTCCTTGTCGCAGCCCTGGGCCTGGCCCCGCCTTGGGGGCTTCCTGAGCTCCCGGCTGGTTTCTGAGATGGCACCAGCAGCCGTTTCGATTTTGTCTCCGCTCCAGGTGCATGAGGGAGCGAAGTGTAATCTGCACTGACCAGGCAGGTGCCCATCCCATGCCACTCACACGTGGCTCTGGGTGACAACTCCTGCCTCTCCTCCCCAGCTCTTGCTCCTCTATCTTCTTTATTCTGTCTTTCCCATCGCCGACGTCGCACAATTTCCCCCAGCGCGGGAGCCGCCGGGCTGTAGGGTGAGCGAGCTCCTTCCCCGGTCTGTCGGGAGGGTGAGGTGCGCTCTGAGCCCCAGGCCGGGAGCTAGCAGCAGACGTGGGCTTTGGACAAGTTGCTCAGGTCTGCTCCAGAGCATGGTAAAAGGGGTAGTGTAGACAGGCCCCAGGAGCGGGGCTAGAGCCTTGGACAGCCTGGGAGATGAGAGATGAGGACATCCCAGCCTTGGGGTCAATGGGTGTTAAAGAGCTAAGGGCTTTAAGGGATCCAGTGGGGCAGAACTCAGCTACCCTGTCCCCTGGGGTGGATCCTGACTTGGTTCTGGGGGCTCGGCCGGGGAAGCAGGAGCGACTCCTCGGCAGACCCAGGCCTGTTGGACGCCCGGCTCACCCAGGCAGGTGGGGACCCAGGAATTAGCCGCACCAGTGATGGGGATAAGCAAGAGGCTGGCAGACTCCCAGCTGTCCCCGATGCCCGGCTCACATCCTGGGACCTGGGGGCTGGGCCTGGAGTCAACAGGCTGGCACGGCACCGACTCCTATTCAGTGGCCAGGCCAGGCCAGCTCAACTTGGTGCTGCTACAGAGCCGGCTGCCCGGAGTGCCGGGGCCCAGGCTGGGGGCATCGTGGGGCGATTCCTGCCCTTTGGGCTGCCAGGGGGGGCAGGGCAGATTCTCTGTGTTCCAGGGAGCTAAGGGCTAAGCTAAATAGTTGGGTTCGAGTGTTGTACTTAAAGTACTGCACAGGATCTTTTCAGGGGGAATAAGGCAAAACGCCACATTTATTAGTAATACATGTATTCATTAACACTGTATCATATGCATATAATATATTACACTTACACTCACACACACACACACAAACACACTCCGTCTTGTTGTTACCAATTAGTTGCTCCCCTTAACTTCACTGGCCAGGTGAGTTAGATGGGGGAGGGGGTGGAGCCGGGCTTCTGCCGATCCGGATCGATGCTCCCATGTTGACAAGACGAGACCCGGGGTCCTCTGCAAGACACCTCACTTTTATAGCAGCTTTCCTCTTATGCAAATCTAGACCAGCTTCAAACTCTGTGTCTGTGTCCATTGGTCCTTTGTGCTGCTTTCTTTTGAGTGTTGTCCCAATGCTGCAAAGAGGGTGTTTCCAAAAGAAGGTGCTCGCTTCTAACCCCCGAGGCCCTCGGTATGTCTGCTTGTCTTTAATGAGCCCACTTGACAGTTTTATTGTCCTTGGGTCTGGCTCCCAGCCCCTCTCCAACAGTTGAGGCTGTCTGGAGGTGCTGCCTTCCATGCCTTGCTCATCCACACCTCATTCATTCAACAGGGCAATTGATTAAGAGTGGGGGGGGAGAGCTCTTGTTCTACTGCTAGCAAAAAGAAATTTTTCTTCTATCTTATTCTATCCTTAGGGGCTATAATATTATACCAAGGGCAATGCAAAGTTTCTAAATGAGGCTTAGATACAAAGTCCCATGAAAACAGAGGTCACACGTGGGTAGACCCACCACAAGGTTATATGAAGAGGCACAATGTAAAGTCATATGAAAATTATCAGAGATTGATCTACACGGGGTGGGGGCTCTCTCCGTCCAGTGCTGCCTTGCAGGGGGGCAGTGGCTTCCGGGCCTTGGGTTGGAGGGAGGGGGAATTCCCACGCTCCATGAGGCCCTGGAGTCAGCAGAGGGTTATCTGCTGAGCCGGCCGCTCCCCGACACTAAGCAGGGCGGGGTAAGTGTGGGGACAGGAGCCCTCGCAGGAAGGTGCTGTCTCCCTTCCGCGGTGTCCTGATGTAAGCAGGCTGTTGGCTGACATTTAAAACCCGGGATTAACGTCCCCCACAGCCCCTTTCTGCAAAGAGCAGGGCTGTCCCCTGGCTGAGGCCCGCTCGGCTCTTCCGTTCCACCCCCAGCGGTCTGGGTTGGATGCGGGGCTCTGTTTTGCTCGGGAGCAGCAGCGCTGTGACCCACCCAAGAGGTGGCTGCATCGCATGCCGGGCAAGACCTCTGCCCGGTACGGCTCTAGCCATCAAACGAACACGTTCCTCTGCTCTGCATCTGGCTGCTCCAGTGGGCGGCAGTGGCCGCTGAGGGGGGAGCACAGGTGTGCCAAGGTGCTGGGTTGCAAAGGGGCCCAGCCCTGGGCGAAGGGGGATTTTGGTGACGGGCGTTTCCTTGCTTCCACCCTCTTCAAAGCTCCCTCGATCTTGCCACTTCTGCTCCCTGACCCCTCACTCCAGGCTTCACTGCCTCGCCGCTGGCCTCCATCTACCCAGGGCATCCCTGAGGCTGAGCCTTCCCCGACCAGGACCGGGGACAGGCCCCTCCCTGGGCTTCCAGCGTGAGCTGGCCCAGGAACTGGGGGGAGGGGCTTTGTGGTTCGTGCTGTGGGGGTTGCTAGCCGTGAGTTGGGACCAGCTAGGCTGGTGCAAACGGGTCTGAGGCCCAGGGCGGTCCCTGCAGCCCAGCCCAGGGGCAAGCTGCTTAGGGCCCGGTCCTGCACGAGGGCTGAAGTTCTGCCAGGGACGTGGGCTCCTGTGGGGGCACGTGGCAGCTGGCACGGGACCCGTGACGCCTTGCGAGAGGTACTTGGCACTCCTTGGCATCAGGAAGATTCCATTTGAAGTAACAGCCCGGCTCTGCCTGTCACGGGGCCAGCTTGATGAAGCAAAGTTTAACTGCTGTTAAGCAAACATCCTGGGAGATGCTGGCTTGCAGATCTGGCTTGGGGCTCGGCTAATTGGCCAGGTATGCGGTGTGCCCCTGGAGAATAAATACACCTAGCAGGGCTCCAGCGAGTCGCGGAGACTGGAGCGGCGCAGGGGGATTTGCCAGGTTGGCATCACCATAGCTACGGGGGGGGGGGGGGGTGGCCCCTTTCCACTGCTCGGCAGGCCCCCAAAGTGCGGCTCTTTGACTGAAGCAGCCAGCACCGTCTCTCCCGCGTTGAGATGCTGCTCTCTGCGGCTGGGTGACTCGGCCCGTCAGAGTTGGCACCCTCCGAGCTGGCACGCGTCTCTATCCCCGGTGAGGAATGTGGTTTATTATGGTGAGCGGGTTGGTGCATGGCGAGGCGAAGGCAAGCCCCTAGGCATGATGCAGCTCGAGGGCTCCCGCGCAGCTCTGCTCCTGTACTATCGGCCTCTCCCTGTGCCACGGCCCTGCTCCCCACTTTGAGTGACAGTGATGGGGGGGGACAGTGTCAATGCCCTTCTCCCAGGATTAGCCTAGTGTGTGTGGAGAATACTCTCAGAGCAGTTGGTTTTGGAGTTAATAGCTCGAGATGTATGGGGCAGCTCCCCCCCACCTTTGGAGCAATTGTCTCCGGCTCTCGGCAGATTCAGGCAGTTGTCACTATGTCAGTGACGCTCAGGGCAGCTCCCACTCTCAGAGCGATTGTCTGACTCTCTGCCGGCCTTGCTCCACAGGTTGTGTTTGGTGCTTCTATGGGAACTGTGCAGGCTAGAAACGTTTTGTGTGTTAGAGACACAGGGGTGCCTTCCTGAGGCCAGGCCTTCCATGGGGATCAGGAAATGTCGATTTTTTTCACACAATCCAGTGAAATATTTCCACAGCCGCTGATTGAAGTTCACGGAGCAGCAAAGCAAGAGCGGTGCTGCTGGAGAAGGTTGGGTGGGCGCGAAGGCGGTTCCCTTTGGCTAGCTTGACATGTGACGCTGACAATTGGTGTGTTAATGGCTCCGAAGCTGGAACTTTTTGAATCTCAACATTAGATAATTGTCCGAGCCCCCGGGAGATTCTCCCGAATCTGAAAATTGATGATTTAAAAAAAAAAAAAAAAAAAAAAAAGCTTAAAAAAGAACATCGCTCTTCTCAGTCGGCATGCGAAAAACCGAACGCTGCCAAACCCAATCCCAGGGGCTGTCGTCCAGCAGAGAGGGCAGGAATGGGAGGTTTGAGGGACCCAGACCTAGGCTCCCAGGAAGCGGCCAGTGGCAGCTGCAGCGATGAATGCAGACTCCCAAACGAGACGGCGTCCATGTTTCTGAGTCGTTCTGCTGCTTTCAGGATGATGCCAGAGAATCCCCCCTTTTCCTGATCAGAACTGCCCCCCAAATCCTCTGACAGGCAGAAGGGGGGCTAGGCCGAACGGGGGTGACGCACGTGGCAGCGTGCCGGGAAAGTGATCTAGTGTGAAACGCCAGGGTAAGGTGATGCCAATGCAAACCACAGAGAGCCCGGGGGGTGGCTCTAACCCACTAGCTATTACAGGTGGGACATTGAGAAGCACTAGGCCTTGTGCCCCGTGGGTATATCCAGGGAATGCCTGGATAGGCTGCTAACAATGGCAGAGTAGCGTGGGCAGAGGACCAGACTGCCCACAAACCCGCCCCGAGGGGACCTGCTCAGGGGGAGAGGGGACAAGACCCAGCACTGCCAGGAAGCCGCGGGGGCTGCCAATGCTTGGGAGAGCCACCCGAGGATGCCAGGATCAGCTCGGCTTCCCCATATGGGCAACCTGGGCAGGTGGCACCTGTGTCTGCGCAACGCCTGGTCCAGGGTAGCCCCCTGGCCGTGCTCGGAGGTTCGCGAGCAGCGGCTCCCGCGGGCAGGCAGAGGCCCGGGAGCTGGGACCGAGCAGCAGTTCGTGTGCCGGGGACCAGCTGGGCCAGGAGACAGAAAAACACCTTGGGTGGGGGAGGAGATTTCCCTTTTTCTTTTGTGTGTTGGAAAGATGAAAATTGTTGCTAAAATGTTTTAATTTGGGGATTTTCTTTTAGTGTTTAAAAAAAATACAAAATCATCTTTTCTGAAAACTGATTTTTTTTTATTTCCGGATTTTTTGTTGGGGGAAGAGAAGAGGAAAGAGAAAATGTTGAGGGATATGGGGAGGAAACCCCCAAATATTTTTACCATTTCCCTAGACGATTTGGAACTTCTGGGGCAAGCTGGGGGAAACTTTTTCAATGAACAATAAATTCACCAAAAATGCATTTTTCCCCCCCCCCCCCCCCCCCCCCAGGCACTAAAACTATTTGCAAATTTGGGTCGAATTCAGTGAATAGTTTCAGCTGAAAAAAATTCCATATTTTCCTAAAGACGTCAAAACTGTTTCATCCATTTTGAAATGAAACCTTTCAAGTTTTTGTTTGGTGATGGTATGTCATTTAGAACGGTAGCAAATTGAAACCAAAAAAAGGGAAAAAAACACCCCCCCCCCCCAAATTATTTTGTAACAAACAAAATGTTTCATTTGACTTAAAACAAACAAATATTTGGTGAGGAAAAACTGGACACATTCAGATTGGGTTCAAACTGAAATTTTTTTTTCTTTTTCAGTTTGTCCCCCCCCTCTCCCCCCGCCAATTGACAAATCAATTCACTTGGTTCTACTTCTGGGTTCTGTTCCTGGCGCTGGGAGGAAGTGTGAAGTCTGGTGGGAGGCCAGTGGTCAGGACTCCTGGGTTCTGTTCCTTCTACTGACTGTGACCTTTGGGCAAATCTTTTCCCCTGGCTGTAGCATGGGGCTAAAAGTGGCCACCACCTGGTGGGTGGCATTGCGAGGGTTAATTTGTTAAGTCTGTACCATGCGTTGGGACCCATTGATAGCAAATACGTTAGCAACGCAGCTTACTGAAGATCTGATTTCTGGTTTTCTTTACATGCTCTGCCAATGTCCACAATTTGCTATTCAGGGCGACATTGCTGGGTGTCGGCAAGCTCTGCAAACATGGACTAATCCTTGCAAACTCCCGGGAAGTCGGGGTGGGTTACCAAGCCAGCTGAGACCCAGAGCGAGTGGGTTTTTTTTTGTTTTGCTGAGGCTGCACGCCAGGCTCCCAGCCTGCTGCTTCCCCCACTAGACAACGCTGTCTCTGGTGTTTCTATGAGGTGGCCAGAGCTCTATCTGGGGCTTGGCGAGGGACTGCTCGTTAATTAGGTGCATGCTGCCACCCCGGTAGGGAGGCCAGAGGCAGAGCCTGCAATCCAAGGAGACCAGGCAGACCAAGGAAGGACGATTACCCCGTTTTACCCGTGGGGAACTAAGGCACAGGCTTTGTCTTCGCTGACCCCAAAGTGCCCGGAGAGAGAGCAAGCAGGGGTAGTTCTGTCCCTGTGAAATGCTGCTGGAGACAGGGGGCATGTGGTGCGTGCGGCTTGAGAGCGTGAGGCCGGCTCCTGTTTCCACTGTGGTTTTGCAGCAAGGTGGCTGAGTGAGTCAATTTCTCCCTTGGTTTTCTGTAGTGATGGCAACACCCCAGAGCGCTGCAGTGACCTACCCACTGAGTGAAACCTCTGGCTCCTTGTTCAGCCCCTTAATTGTAGGCCCGCCTTCTTTGTCAGTAGGCTTTGGGGGGGTGCACAGAAGGTGGCCTGGGGCTAGCGTGCTAGTGTCTGTGTGTGCCCATAGGCCGTGGAGCTGGGGCGGGGCGGGGAGGCACCCAGCCTGTGGCCTGACCAGTGTTTAGCATGTCCATGAGATCAGGTAGCCACCCGGCCGGTTTTGGACTGACGGGGCCGGTTTTGGACTGGCCCGCCCGGTTTTTGTACTCTCTGGCCAGCCTCGAGATGTCATTTGCTGGCGGGTTTTTTTGCCGGGTGCCTGTGCAGCTGCGAGCACAGAGATCGGGCAAGTAGGAGCTGCACACATCACGGCCGGGGGCGTGCCGGGACTGGCACCCAGATCCTGCTCTGCCAGAGGGGCAGGCCAGGTCCTCACCTGCCAAAACCAGGGCAGCTCCTCTCAGTTCCAGGGCCAGCTGGGAAGGGGGCGGACCCGTCACCCAAGGGGTAAGGTGAGGAAGGGGCAGGGAGGGACAGCAGAGGCGCTCCCTCGAGGACTGAGACTCCAGGAAGGGGGTGGGTGCAGGGGTTACTGGGCCATGGGGGATGAGGCTGCTGGGGGGGCGGGAGGTGGGGATGGGGCAAATCTACACCCCACTTTAAATGGTGCTCTGCAGCTCCCCCCCTTCTCCCGTGTGAGACCATTAGGGCATGATGAGCATAGCTGCTGTGATCGGGTGTCTGATGGTGGAAGAAGAAAGAAGCTGATTCAGAAAGGAAAAGGTCTACATGTACAACTGTGTGTGTGTGTGTGTGTGTGTAGCAGAGCACAAAGTGTGAAACCACACACTAGGAAGGCAGCCAATGGTGCTAATTTAAAATCTCCTTTCAGTGCAACGCAAGCCGCGCTCTGGTCCAGGCTGATGAGGGACACACCAGGAGCTGCTTTGACCAAAGCACCCTCCCGAAAGGCATTGGTTGCGGTTGGCATTTGCTGCAGCCTTTTAAAACCTTGAACAAAACGGAGAAGAGCCTAGACTGTCACTGCTGCCGCTGATCAGTTTTTAAATCCCTGGAGAGCTCTCCCCTCAATGTCCTGGTCATCCCTCGAAGCCGTACCGGGCCTCTGTTGGGTGCAGGAGAAATGAGACTCTTTGATCCCGCTTCCTCCTCCCCATTTTCAGTCAGAAACGGGCGGGTAAAGCCAGTTTTGCTCTGTGTAGACTCACGAATCCTCCTACGCTGGCGAGGGTCGGTGACTGCGATGGGTGGCGTCCCTGTGGCAGAAGCAGCAGCGTCACCGGTCTTCTCAGCCGCAGGGATGGGCGAGGGAATGAATTGCTGGTTTTTCCTGGCTTTGGGGCTAGTGACTGGAGCCCCAGACAGGCCGCCTCTGGACCTGAGCTAAGTGAAGCTGAGCCTGCCTCGACCCACCAGGTAGCTCGCTGTCCTTGTGGGGCACCTTGCTTCTGCACAGACGGTGTCCTGCGGCTAGCGTGCTAGTGTCTGTGTGTGCCCATAGGCCGTGGAGCTGGGGCGGGGGGATTGCAGTGGGGGAGACGCAAGGGGGCCTGATCCGAAGCAAGTCTCTCCGTTGAGCTCATTGGTCTTCCTGGCTGACCCTAAGTGGCTGTTGGGTGCTATGGGGCAAGCTGTTGCCACAGCCCCTTCCTGTCTAGAAAGCAAAGGATTCTAGGGTTCTAGAATGCCAGGTTCCCATGCCAATGGCGAGCAGTAACCAGGCTGGTGGGGACACCTTGCATCCCCTGGATGTCCAGTCCCTGACGGGTGTGTCTGTGCTTACAGTATGAAAGGAGGGTGGAGTCTAAAGTGTGTGTGTGTGTGTGTGTGTGTGTGTGTGTGTGTGTGTGTGCACCGTTGCCTTCTATTGGGTGGAACCGGAACCCCTAGACTGTGTGTCATAGGGCCTATATTGCTTCATGGAGCTTCTCCCTTAGTCTAGGTGGGAGGAGGAGCTGCCTTCTGCCCCCGGCGTTGCCGTGACGTTCTGCAGGGTGCCCTGGTCATGATGTCCAGGGTGTGTAGTACGTTTTCCCCCAGGTGTGTTGGGAATCTGATTTCCAAATCCCTGCAGCAATGGAGCGACGTCTAATTCCCGGCACTTATTGTGAGCTACTCTCCTAAGCTGATCGGCGGGGGCGGTGGGAATGGAGAAATGCCCCGAACTGGTGTTCGTGCAGTCGCCTTTTCTCAACCTGCCCATCCACCCCTTGAGTAAACAGTCAGGGGCTGTTGCTGGGAAGCGGGTGGGGATGCCAGTCTGCAGGGGATGCCAGGCTGGCTTTAACAGCCAGGCTTTCCATCAATGATGGTGGTCGCTTGGCACCTCTGAAAATCCGGCCGCTTCAAATCAGGTGCCTAAAAATGGCTTTTGGAGTCGAGCTTTGGGGCCAGGGCTCTAACCGAGGGGAGAGGAGTGGAGAGAGGAGCCCAGGGGATGCAGGGCAGCCGGCTCGGGCAGCAGGAGGTGCTTGCGCCCCCAGCAGGGCAGGGATGGGGCGAATGGTTGGAGGTGCAGCCGTGTGTTGGTTCTCAGCTCCCATCTCTGTCTCTCTTGCAGAGGAAGATGCTGTCCCGCCGGGGCTGCAAACCTGAGGTCCTCATCCTGACCGTGGTGGGGATCGGCGGCCTCCTCTTCCTCTTCGTGACCAACGAGGGCGAGCACGTGAGGAAGGCTGTCACAAGAGTCAGCAGTACCAGCCCCTCCACTCCCACGCCCAGCGTCCCCACCACCCCGCGTCACGTCCCCGAGTGCAAGGAGAACTCCTCGGTGGCCGACATCTCCGGCTTCGCTGACCTGCCCGGCCACATCCAGGACTTCCTGCGCTACAAGCACTGCAAGGAATTCCCCCAGCTGCTGGACGCCCCCGACAAGTGCGGGGGGGCCGAGGGCTCCCCAGGGGTCTTCCTTCTCCTGGCCATCAAGTCGTTGCCCGGGAATTACGAGCGGCGGGAGATCATCCGCAAGACCTGGGGGGAGGAGAGGACGTACCAAGGGGTCCGGATCCGCAGGCTCTTCCTCTCCGGGGAGGCGGGGGATGCGCGGGAGGCCTGGAAGCTGAACCGGCTGCTGCGGCTGGAGGCGGCGGAGCATGGGGACGTGCTGCAGTGGGCGTTCCTTGACAGCTTCTTCAACCTGACCCTCAAGCAGGTGCTGTTCCACAGCTGGCTGGAGGCCCGTTGCCCCGGCGCCCGCTTCCTCTTCAACGGGGACGACGACGTCTTCGCCAACACGGACAACGTGGTGCAGTACCTGCTGGGCATGCGGGGCGCCAACGACGGCGACGGGCACCTCTACGTGGGGCAGCTGATCGCCAACGTGGGCCCCATCCGCGAGAAGTGGAGCAAGTACTACGTGCCCGAGCAGGTCTCCACCACCAACTCCTACCCGCCCTACTGCGCGGGCGGCGGGATACTCATGTCCGGCTTCACTGCCCGCACCATCTACAAGGAGTCGCTGGGCATCGAGCTCTTCCCCATAGACGACGTCTACCTGGGTATGTGCCTGCAGAAAGCCGGGCTGGCCCCGGCCTCCCACATGGGCATCCGGACCGTGGGCGTCAGGGTGCCCTCCTCCAAGCTGGAGTCTTTTGATCCCTGCTACTACAAGGAGTTGCTGCTGGTGCACCGCTTCGTGCCCTACGAGATGCTGGTGATGTGGCGGGCCATTCACGAGCCGGACCTGCACTGCGGGAAGAAGCTGCAAGTCTATCAGAGTGTCTGAGCGGACCCTGGAATCCGAGGGGAGGGGGCACCGGGGAGGGATGTAATGCGAGGTTGAAGGTGCTAGGGCATTGGCGGGTGATGCCGCCCATCTAGGTCTTTGCTGCTGTGCCCCAAATGCTCCAGACCCATCACCTCTTTCTTGCTCTTGAGGCCTATTCCAGGAAGTCCCGGCTCCAGGGGGCGGGACTTCCAGGAACGAGCCTCAGCAGGACTTACGGTTGACACTCGGTTGGCTAGCATGCATGAGGTGCACAGAGATGCTGAACAGCTCACTGGCTTCTGGTCTTGTCCCAACTGGTTTGGCCCATTTGCCATTCTTGGGATATCAGAAGCTTTTCCCACAGCTCCTCCCTTCCCCGTGGCGGCGATAAGCATTTCGAGCTGCTGCAGGGATCCCTTTGGGGCGGCTACCTCCGAGAAAGCAACTGCCAGAAGGCCGCCAGACCGGCATCTCTCTGGGGTTGAGGGGGGAATTTCTGCCTCCTTGACTAACGGGCACATTGCCACCTGGATGCCCGAATCCTGGGGCAGGATGTTACTGGCTTGGCTGATGCCCAGACACTGCGTCTCTGGGGCCGAAGGTCCAAACGCAGCAGGAAATGGGTAGGGTGTCTCGCATGAGGAGCTTGGCTCGCATCCCAGGCCCAGCCCCTGTTTCACCGGCGGCCCTAAGCGCTGGAGACGGGTGTCATGCACATCCCCACTCCAGAGCTCGCGGGCCAGATCTGCCCTGGCGTAACCAGTTGTGGCCCTGTAAAGTCAATGGAGTGGTGCCTAGCGAGCCCTGGGTGAATTTGGCTCTGGGGCTCCGATGCAGAAGCAGACAGTACGAGGGGGATGAGTCTGGTGTTCTCAGCTGGGCCCGCAGGGGATCTCTGGCCTCCTCAGCTCCAGCCCAGTCCCTTGCTGCTAACGGTCTGGTTGGTGGATATATTGACTGGCAGGGCTGAGAGCAGAGAGAGGCGGTGTCTGCTCCCCACCCGCCCCTGCTCCTTGTGAGTCTGTTTGCCCTATGGACTAAGCTGGCAGGGGGCAAAGCGGGAGATAAACCAGCTTGAAGGATCAGAGCGTCAGCCCCCCGGGTGGCTCTGGGGCAGCTGTAGAAAAGCTCAGGAGGGCGTGTGTGTGTGTGTGTGTGTGTGTGTGGGGCGGCCCCCCCCCCCTTGCAGGACACGTCTGATAGTTACTAACTGAACTGGGCCCTTTCCATTCAGGCCTGTGGCTTGGTTCATGTAGGACTTGGCACGGCCAGATGGGCACGGGGGGCTGGTAGAGGCCCAACATACAACCCTCCCTGGATCTGCCCGAGCAGAGGGCAAACCCGAGATCTGAATTGCTGTTACACTCGACCCACCGGCAATTTCTGTTGCTCAGTCAAGAAAGTTACCCGGATGTGGCCACGGAGCTGTTTGCCTCTTTAACTGCCTGGCACATCCTAGCTCCAACAAGCTGCTGCTGAGACTTTGCCACTCAATTGCCTTGTATGAGATAACAAGCTCAAAGTTCATAGGTCACTGGCCTTGGTTTGTTGGTTTTAGTTTCAAACCAGCTCTTCAGCTGTTCCTCTCCCCAGCTCCACCTCGTATTCAAATGCTCCCCCCCCCGTTCTGAACCTGGCCCATCAATTGTTCAGTGTCACGCAGAGCGCTGAGCTGGAGTCAGGAACTGCACAGGTTAAATCTGCTGTGGAGAGAACACGTCCATCCCCTCCCCAGCCTGCAGTTTAAAAAAACAAACCACCAAAAACCAGAAGTGGCAGGAAACTGAAGATCTGGTTCTATTTTCAGCACATGTTCTGTCAAGAGACCATCTCCACTCCCTGCTTGGGGCAGAATTTTCCTGCCACCCCTCCCGCGATGGTGTTTGTGGAATCGCTCTGGACTCTGCAACCCAGATGTGGGGGGCGAAGCCACCAGCTCACAAGCCTGGGGGTGCAAAGGGCTGATGGGGGCGAGGGTTTGCTAGCTCTGAGGTGCGTCTGTGTGGCCTCAGGTCAGCAAAGCATTTAGTGACGGGCTTCCGGCTCCCTCCTGCTCCAGCCAAGCCTTTCAGCTCGCGCTGGTGCCACAGCCAGGGCTGCGGCTTGGCAATCGGTAGTTCCTCCCCAGCGGTTGGAGAAAGTTGTTTCAATCAGCCGTGTCCTGGGCTGGAGTCGCCTGTGCTGCGTGTTGTAGCTGTGACGTGCTGCACGGTGCATCACCTGGCTCGCTCTGTTCCCTGTGCCGTTCGGCCTTCGTACGCAGGCCCGTACCGGGAAATGTGTGGGTCCCTGCTCCTGTCCCCTCCAGACACTGATTCTGCCCCTTCCCCGGCCCGGTGGGGCCTTAACCCAATGAAAACTGAAGCTTCCCAGGGGGGTGGGTGGGTTTTCTTTGCTCTCCCTTCCTCCCGTCCCTCCACTGAGAACTGACGCAACATCCGGAGAATAAATGAGTGTTCTTTATAACACGGCTGGCGGGGGAGAGTTTCCTGGGCATCGCTCCAGCCGATGGGAGGGGGGCGGCCTATCATGGATGGCTCTGTCATGCGTAGGGTTGTCAGGTGTCTGGATTTCTACCCAGTCAAAAAGGGACTGGGCAGCTCCGGGCAGTGCCACCGACCAGGCCATTAAAGTCCGGTTGGTGCCGCAGGCAGGCTCCCTACTTGGCTCCATGCACGTCCTGGGAAGCTGCTGGCATCTCCCTCCGACTCCTAGGCGGAGGGATGGCCATGGGGGCTCTGCACGCTGCCCCCGCCCCCACCGCCAGCTCAGCTGCTCCCATTGGCCAGGAACTGCGGCCAATGGGAGCTGAGGGGGTGGTGTGAGAGCCACGTGTTCGCACCTCAGCACAGGAGCTGGAGAGAGATGCTGACAGTTTCCTGGGAGCCGCCTGAGGTTAGCACCGCCCAGAGCCTGCACCCCCTCCTGCACCCCAAACCCTGGCCCCACCCCAGAGCCCGCAACCCCAGCCAGAGCCCTCACCCCCCCTTGCACCCCAACCCCCTGCCCCAGCCCAGAACCCCCTCCTGCACCCCCAGCTGGAGCCCTCCCCTTCCCTGCATCCTAACCTCCTGTCCCATCACAGATCCCCCTCCTGAACTCACCCCAGATCCTGCATCCCCAACTCAGAACCCGTACCCCCTCCTGCACCTCAGCCCCCTTTCCCAGCCCAACTCCCTCTCCTTCACTCTGAACCCCTCAACTCTGGCCCCACCCCCGAGCCCGTACCCGCAGCAGGAGCCCACATCACCTCTCCCCCTCACCGCCCAACCCCCTTCCCCAGCCCGGTGAAAATGAGCGAGGGTGGGGGAGAGCAAGCGATGGAGGGAGGGGGATGGAATGAGCAGGAGCGGGGGCCTTGGAAAGGGGGTGGGGCAAAGGTGTTGGGTTTTCTGCAACTAGAAAGTTGGCAACTCTCGTTGCGGGGTGCATGCTTGGGGGTGGGGAGGGAGAGGTGTGTGCTTGTCGCAGTGTATCAGGAATCAGGGCCTGGGTCCGGCAGCTGACCAGCCTGTTCAGCCAGCCCCCCGCCCCGGGATGCTTCGGGAGACCCACTGCTATGCCTAGGGGCAGCACTCGCCCGCCCGCAGCTCCGCACGGACTCCTGTGCCTGCCGTGTTCCCAGCCCCGCCACCGTGCCTGGCGCTTGGCTCTGTTCCTGGCCTCTCCCTCCTGCTCTGACCACTAGGCCGGGGCGCCCACACCCCCTTCGCGACACTGTCACTGGAGGGGATTCCCGCCCATTTAAGGATTCTCCACCTAAAAGATCTTGACAGTTCGGTAATGAGGGGACCACCAGGATGCCTGCGGGCCACCTTCAGCGATTCGGGCCGGATCCTTGGGGGGTGTGAATTGGTGCAGCTCTGAGTTCAGGATCTGGCCCTTACGCCCCTCGGCTGAAGGGATTTTAGCCTCATCAGGACGCCTGGGTCCCCGACTGGGCTGTGGCCGGGGCCAGGTTACAATTCATGGAGCATTCAGTTCTGCTTGTGGGGAAGGTGTGGGGAAGGGGGTTACATCGCAGCTTAATTAAAGTGTGGGGGGAAGCGTTGGGCGATTGGCCTCTCGGAGTGCAGTCGCTGGGGGGAAACCTGCGTGGGGCTCCTGTCGTCACCGGAGAGGTGCACGGAGAGATTGGGATTGCCAGACGCTCCCCAGCCAGGGGGCTGAGGGTTGTGCCTAGCCCAGGCCCGGGGGTGGTTCCTGAGATGGCAATGAGCCAGCCTCGAGGGGGAAGGATTGGATCGTCCATCTCTCCCGGCCGCGCTGGGCCGAATGGCCCCGGAGCAGCGCTACACCCATCCCGGGGAGGCGGCCGGCCTGCAAGATGGCGGCAGACATTGGCGCTGTCACTGGTTGGGCCGTTCCAGTGACTGTCACTGGAGCCCCTCCGCTGACCCCAGTGGGCCCGGGCCCGGGCGCTAACCTCCCGTTGTCTGCCCCGGCCTCAGTAGAGCCGGCTGGGAAACCGGGCGCCCTCTGCACAGCGCTGTGACGCTGCAGGCCCACGCTAGCCCGCTTCAGTTTGCACTGGATTTTCTCCACCCAGCGGCGGTGACCTGGGTTGGCTGGGCAAGGCCGGGCGTGTGTGCTCGTAAAACCGCCTGTGTGCTCGTGAAACTCCCTGTGTGCGTTAAGGCTTGGCTCGTAAAATCCCGTCCCTGGTATAGCAGCAATAAGAGTTACGATTATGGCAAGTGACTACACAAAGGAGTGACAAACCAGCCGGCTGTGGGCGTAGTCAGCCAGCCAAGGTCAGTGGCGCTCAGAGGGGAGAGGCTGCTCTGGAGAACTGGCTTGTGTGACAGTAGACTGCAGCTGTGAGCCACTGGTTGAAGCGCTGGGTAGGCCACTAGGACGCCTGGGTTCTCTTCCTGTCTCTGCCACTGACTCAGTGGGACCTTGGGCACAAGGCCCAGTGCCTCGATTTCCCCATCAAGCCGATGGGGACAGCAACTTAGGAAAGGACGTGGTGATTGCTGAGCAGCGATGGGCTGGGCTGGGACTCTGGGGATCTGGGTTCCAGTCCCAGCTCTGCCACTGACCTCCTGGGTAGTGTGAGGCCAGTCACATCCCTTGGTGCCTCAGTTTCCCCTCCTGCCCTTTGCCTAGTAGGCTGTGAGCTCTGTGAGGCAGGGACTATCTGGGCAGCACCTCGGGGAGCCTGCTCCTGCAAGAGAGGCGGCTCCCCGCTCAGTCAGTGCTTGCCAACTCTGCCAGGACGGGGAGAGTTGGCCTGGGCCTGGGAGCCAAGGAAATGGTGGGTTTTGCCCCACATCCCTTCACAGCTTCCCTGGCTCCTAACCGCTAATTGCCTGGAACGAGGCAGCGGGCGGCTCGGCTTCAAGACAATGTGTGGAGCGAAGCCAAAAGAACAACCATGCCGGGGCTGGGGCATTTCCCCGTCCGGAGAGGGGCAGAGCCCGGCAGGCCAGGGGACGGTGGGCAGCACCCCCGTAGGCTGCTGCAGCCTTGGGAGCAGGTGCTGAGGAGTATGGTGGGAAGGTCTGACTGCGGGTTCCTCCTGGCTTCACTCCTGCTGCTGGGGCGCTGTCAAGTAGCCATTAGCTATCAGCCTGCTGGCCCCGCAGCTTCCCCCGGACAGCGGGAGGCCGTTCAGGGGTCACCCAAGGCGCCCGCTTCATCCCTAAAGTAAAGCACAACGTGGCCGTGTGAGCGTGCCCTGAGGAGCTGGATGGGAGGATCCCAAGCTGCATTCGGGCAGCAGGGACCCACCCGGGCCGCTGGAGTCCGTCACGGGACAGGTCCTTCCAGTGCCAGCCCGCAGAGTACAGAACAAGCTGTGGAAGTCGGCGGAAAGGACACGGCATGACACTAAATCTCAGAGCAGCTGGCCCTGCTCGGAGGGAACAGCCTGTCCTGGAATCGCACGTGGCAGCATGAGAACATGGGACTGAGGATCAGGACTCCTGGGTTCCATTTCTGTCTTTCACCCGGCCTCAGGTTTCACCTCTCTCTGCCTCAGATTGCCTGCCTGCGGGAGGGGTGTGACTCTCTCTCTCTCTCTCACACACTCACTCACTCTCTCTGCTTTGAAATCTTTGAGGGAGGTGACAATGTGATATAATATCATTTGTGTGTGTGTAGAAATCCCTGCAAATCAGGAAAAAAACCCTCTGCAATTTCTAAGCCAAGACCAAGGGGGGCGGTGGATTCTCCGTTGCTGGCCATTTTAAACTCAGGCCTGGACATTTTCTACCCAATCTGCCCAAGGAGTGATTTGGGGGCAGCCCCGTGGCATGCCGGGAGGGCGCCGAGGCGCAGCACAACTCCCTGGTGAAGCTGTGCGGCAGGGAATTCATTCGGCCTGTCGTCGCCTCGTGCGGGGGATCCTGGGGGAAGTTCTACTGGCACGCCGGGCAGGAGCCAGGCAAAGCCCGCGGTAAGTGGGGGCCGGTTCCTACTGCGGTTTCGCCAGCCCTGATGTGAACCCTGCTGCTGTGGGCCGTGTGCTCCTTGGGGCGAGGAGGGGACAGCCCCAGCAGGCCAGCCCATGACCCGTCATTCCAGCATTTAAGAGGCTACGGGGCTGGGGGCGGGACGGTGTCTCCCAAGCTCCCACTGCAGCCCAGGGGAGTGGTGTTGTGGGCCCCAGAGTAGCTGGCCCACGTGGCTCCTCAACCAGGACCATCCTCGGCTCCTCCGGCCCAGCTCTTGTATTTCCCGCCAACTTTTCTTTTCCAAGCGGAGGATGTTGTTCAGAGTCACCGAGGAGAGCAAAGGGGGTGAGGGACAGAGGACCCCCCCGCCCCCATGCGCACATATCCCAGCCCCTGTTTGCTCTGCTGGCCTCAGAGCAAAGTAGGACCGAGGGGGGAGTGAGGGCAGCGAAACCCCCAAACGTGGAATTTTGAAAGCTTTCAGGGGGGGTTTGAAACCTCCAATGCCGACAGCCCCTTGGAATGAGATGGAGCGACATGGTCTGAAAGGGCCTGGTGGGAAAACGTGATCAAAACCCAGCCCTTTTCCCGTGGAAAAAGCTCATTTGTGACTAACGCCCCCCCACCCCACTCAAAGGGCAAAGGCTCCAGTCAGTGGCTCGGGCAGAAAGAACCATGTGGGACAATGGCCTCGGGTGCTCTGGGTGCCAGGGTCGGGTGCTAAGGGCCAGGGAGCTGAGTCCATCCCTAGCTAGCCACGATGGGACTTGGTACTCGGGGCAACTCTACGGAGAGCCGCCCCCTCCCTCAGCTGCTGGGCAGCAGGAAGCCCCCCCCCCCCCCCCGTGTAATCCACGTAACTACAGAGCCGCCGCCAAATTGATTTGTAAAGGAAGGTTCATTAGTGATCCCTGTCGCCTTAGCTTGATGAGTGCCCCCACCCCCCTCCAGCTCCAGCTCCAGGTGTGGGGGCACTGCTGGAGAGGATGAGCCCTGCTCCGGGGGCATGTAATGGTGGAGATGTGCTAACCCTGCTCAGTTTTCCTTCTGACCTCCGGCCTGAGCAGAGAAGCCCCACGCGGACTCTGATCCCTCTGCCACCCACAGACCCACCTCCTCTCCCTCTCTCAGCTAAACCGCTCGGGTGACTGAACAGTGACCAGTTCTCTGCTGGCCCCGAGGCGGCTGAAGGCCCTGGCTCCCCCAAGGGCACCAGACACCCTGCCCTGGCGGCCGCGCTAGGTCCCCAGGAGAACCCCGGAGCTGCCCTCCTGCCCCGGCACGACATCGGCCCAGCTGCACCCGGGGCTGGACCAGAGCGGAGATGATGCCCTTCTGTTAGGAGCCAGCTGTCCACGGGGGTTTCTCGCCCGCCTGAGTGCCGATGAAAGCCTGGAACTGGGACTCTCAAAGGCTCAGGAACTGGAGACAAATAAACAGATGCCAAAAGTACATTTTTTTTAAACCCACCTTGTAACTTCGGGCGGGGGGGGGGGAGAGGGGGCTGACTGGCTTTTTGAAGGTGAGGGACTGGTTTGCCAAGCCTGGATTGATTTCAAAGTCCCTTTAACTCCTGCCAAAGGCCGGGCTGACGTGTACGTGTTTCTAGTGACGAAAGCGCTCTGCTTGGCCGCAGCAGAATTCAATTTTGATTTCCGTATAATTGTGACAGATCAGAGCAATGTTCACTGGTAGGCATTTTTTTCCGATGTTTAGTCTATTTCAATCTGCATAGTTGCAAGAAATTATTGGGGGGGGGAATCAGACAATAATGATTTAATGACAGGCGCCTTCAAGGTTCAAAAAGTTAAAGTTTTATCACTGTTAAATCACAAATTGGTGTCAGTGTCCTGGGTAGAAACATACAAAGTAACTCTCCTTAAATCAAACTGTTATCGTCAAGCAGCTTTTTTCTCACGTTGCCTCTCTGTAAATGTTGATTGTTATCGCTGGCAATAATCCTTCCTCGGTTTGGGTGTGTGCGGAGAAATCAACGGTTCCCAACAGTTACTGATTAAAATGCGAATCCTGCCCACCCGAGCTATGCAATCTAGTTCATTTCGAATGTGCCGGAACACCGTTTGGTAAGTCGTGTATATTAACTCTTTGCAAAGCGGCGTTCGGCTCAGGTATCCCTGGGGTAAAGCGCCTGCTATGCTGGCAAACAGCTGGGTTTGGGGTAAATGAAATTTTCTGGGAAAAGGTTTCATGTGACAAAAACATTCCTACTTTTGTTGAAGAGCCAAACACATTCCAGTTTTTGGCCCTGACATACAAAGGGTTTTCGGCATTTCAAAACAAAGACATGTTGATGTTTTTTAAATGAAAACCTGAACATTTTCACAGGAAACTTCCACTGCCTATAACAAAAGAAAAGTTTTTCATTTTCATTTAAACTTTTGCTTTTGGGGTGCGGGAGGGGAATTCCTCAACCACCTCTCTGCTTCAAAGACCAAAACTGTTTGCTTCAGCCTACAAGAATCCTTGAATTCAGACCTTGCAGTTTTCTCTGAATAATTAAATTAACTCATAATGGTGCTGCTCTTCTGTGTCTCTCTTTAACTGGCGACGCTCTGGGTGGGTGGGTGTCGCTGAGATTTCCAGTCCTTTCCCCCCTTCCAAGAAAAGCTGGGGTGTGAAAAGCCCCCCAGAAAGGCACCGCAGCTCTCTGGGTAATACAGAGCGGTTCTAGCTGGTAGCATCGGGCGAGTACAATCCAGGTGGAGTTCCCAGCGGATGGTTCTGATTTGTGTTCAAGGACCGTGTCGCAGCGCATGAGTGAAGCACGCGGGGCAGCGAGGCCCAGCCCGCCCTAGAGCGGCGTGGGGTGGGGGCCTTTCTGGGAGGTGCTTTGGTCACACACTGGCTCCCGGGCACAGGACAGGGGTCACGGGGTGAAGTTCTCCAGCCCGTGTTATACAGGAGGGTCAGACTGGCTGGGCTGATTGACTCCGCGGCCCATCGCATTCCTCAGCAACGGGCGGCTGACTCCGTCTCCCCAGTCGCCCCCACGGGCAAATAGCCGGGAACGCGTCTTGGCCTCCGCCCTGCCGAAGCCAAGTCCTAAACTGGGGAAGCGACGATTCTGGACAGCACCAGCCGCCGCTGAGTCAAACCCGTTAGCCACCGGGCTGGGCCAGTGACGCAGCCCAGCGGGAGGGCACCTCTGGGGCTGGCAGTCTGGTCCCGGCCCCCAGCCTGCCAAGCTGCGGAGGAGGAACGTGTCTCCACAGGAGCCTTGGCGGGATCAGAGACCTCGGCAGCAAACCCGGGACCCTTTGCTGCCCTGCCTCGAGCATGCGTCTGGCTTAGCCCCGGAGCCTGGGCTGCCAGAGCCCTCGTCAAGCCCCCTGTGTGTCCCGCCGTCCTCTTCTCTGGGGGCGAGGGCCCTCCCCCGGGTTCAGTCCCTGCAGTTTCACAGCATGGGCCCGTGCGTGGGACCCTGCGCAGCTCATGACCCCGCAGTCAGCGGCGCCCCAGGCGTGCGTGGCCGGGTCTCGCCTCTCAGGGGCGAGGGGTGGTGACAAGTCCAGACGGGAGCGGGGGGGCCCCTGGGCCGCCCCTCCCCCGGTCCTGCTAGCCTCGGACCTTGCTCCGGCTGTCGCGCAGCGCCTCGAGCTTCGGCCCCAGCTCGCTGAATTTGGGCCTCTTGCTCTGGCTGAAGGCCCAGCAGCTCAGCATCAAGCCGTGCACCTGCGGGGAGAAAGGGGGGGCGGAGCCGTGAACACGGAGGGGGGAGAGGGACGCGCGCAGCAGAGCCACCCCCGCCCTCGGGGAAGCACGGGCTCCTTACCTCGGCGGGGCAGCCGGGGGGCGCAGGGAGCCGCCTGTCGTCCTTCAGCAGCTCCAGCAGGTGGCAAATAATCGGCATGGGCTTGTCGAGTCCCATCATGCGGAGAAATTCCTGCGAGCCGGGGAGGGAAAACAAGGCAGGAAATGGAAACTCTGGGAGTGGATTGGTCTCCCTCTGCAGGCAGGAGTGGGGATTGCGAGGTCTCTTTTTAAACCGGTTTCCCTGCTTTCTCCCGTGGTCAGATGTGACTTTGTCTCCCTCCACAGGCAGGAGTGGGGATTGCGAGGTCTCTTTTTAAACCCGTTTCCCTGCTTTCTCCCGTGGTCAGATGTGACTTTGTCTCCCTCCACAGGCAGGAGTGGGGATTGCGAGGTCTCGTTTTAAACCGGTTTTCCCCTCATGCCATATAGTCTCCATGGTCAGATGTGACTTTGTCTCCCTCCGCAGGCAGGAGGGGGGACTGCAAGGCCATTTGCTTTTTTTAAATCTGATTTTTTTCACCCTACTATATAGTCCCCATGGTCACCCTTTAGTCTATCAAAGCTCCATTTACAAAGGGGTAATCAATACCGAATCGAAGTTCTGTAAGCAGATAACAGACGTGAAGGGAGGGCATCAGATATGGTTATGTGCACAGCAAGGTTAGCTGGCATAGAGGCTGTTCGCAACCTATTGACA
Source organism: Trachemys scripta elegans (assembly GCF_013100865.1). Classification (NCBI taxonomy): domain Eukaryota; kingdom Metazoa; phylum Chordata; order Testudines; family Emydidae; genus Trachemys; species Trachemys scripta. The sequence continues at coordinate 3,550,188 of NC_048319.1, read as the reverse complement.
GGGTTGGACTCTAAGTGTTAACCAGGTATTAAAGTATTGATTTGTCATTTATCACCTCTTTGTCAACTAGGTACAAACTGAAATTTCACATAACCCACAGCCGCCTTCAGGAGAGGAAGCTGCCAGTTTAGTTTGCCGTGGATGGGTCACTTGTGTGCAGTGTTTGCTCAGATAAGTGACCAAGGGGGGATACCTTGCAGTGGGTAGCATCGGGGCTCACCTGTGCAACTTACTGCTGCAGGATATTAGTGACGCAAGGAGCTTAGTTGGCTTCTAGGGGCTTAGATATTTAGTAAGTCACAAGGGTTCTCAGCTCTCATGCTTCAGGGTATGAGCTGACTGGGGTCAGGAAGGAATCCCAGCCCCTCCCCTGGTAGGCTTGCCCCATTAGGAGCACTCTGAGACAGGGGAGTTAAACCTTCTGAGGCATCCAGTGCTGGAGACTAAGGGGATCATGGGGTTGTTCAGCAGTTCGTCCGGGGCAATCCCAAATGTAGCAGGCCAAGTTCAGCTCTGGTGTAACGGGGGGCAGCTCCCAGGGGAGCCCATGGGGAGATGTGCCTGATTCAGCCAAAGGTCTTTCCTGGCAGCAGAGACTGAGACCCTCCAAACTTACGGCACCTGTGGCGCTCGCGGGAGACGCAGCCCTTAGGGAAGCTGCGGCTAGTGGTCTCACCTCGGAGGGGCTTTGGCTTCTGTTGCTGTACGTGAAGAGCTCGTAAAGGACGACTCCAAAGCTCCAGACGTCGGACTCGCGGGAGAACACGTTATCCGACAGGGACTCAGGCGCGTACCTGGCCGGGGAGGAGGCGGTTAGCGAGGTAGGTGGGTGAGCTGCAAGCAGAGGGCCCATCAAGGTACTTGTTTGAAGGCGGATGTTTGTGTGGGTGAGGGCTTCTCCCCTCCAGAGACAAGGGGGGCAGAGAGAAGGGGCAGTTTGTCCCCAGCCGGAGACAATGAGCCCAGCTCAATTGGCATCAATGGGAGTTGCACCATTTTACGCCAGTTGAGCAGCTGGCTGAGAATTTTAAAATTCAACATTTTTGAGCTCAAAGTCCCCCATGGACTGTATCAGAGAACTCCAACATCCCCCCCACCCCAGACTCCCGTTCCCCATCTATCTAGGCATCCCTCGTCGCTACTGTAAGGGAGCAGCTGAGTCTAGTAGATAGAGCATAGGGCGAGGGGGCAAGAATCCCCTGGTTTTATTCCCAGTTCTTTCACTGACTCACTAGGTGGCTGCAGGCCTGTGCCTCAGTTTCCCCATCTGTAGAATGGGACTGACAATACGGCTCTACAGGGCAACTGTTTAGCTGATGTTTGCAAAGTACCGTTGTTAGCGCGGACTGCGTGAGAGGTGTGAAATGGCCCCGCTGGCAGGAAGGTTGGATCGTACTGTGGGTTGGGGGAGCACGCAGAATCTCCCCAGCGCTCGTAAGAGGTTTATCCCCCTTCCGCAGAGGGGAGAAATGAGGCACCGAAAGCGGAAGTGTCATGGCCAAGGCTGCACAGGGAGTCTGTGGCAGACCTGGGAAAAGAACGCAGGTGTCCTAGCTTTCAGCTGCTCTGGGACCTGCAGCCCGCCCCCCAGCGAAGCGCAGTCCAGGGGGTGCTGGCAGCTCAGGCCTCCCCTACCAGAACACGGGGCTCTGTCCCGGCTCCCGCACCACGTAGTACTCCTTGTCCTGGGGGAGCAGCTTGGCCAGGCCGAAGTCCCCGATCTTCACGTGGGTCTCGTTCTCCACCAGGATGTTCCTGCTGGCCAAGTCTCTGTGAACGTAGCGCTGGGATCCCAGGTACTCCATGCCCTGGAACAGAGACGCTGAAAGCCTCCAGCCGGAGGCAACGCACGCCAATCCCACAGGGGGCCCTAGCTCCGGCCCTGGGAACCCCGCTCCCTGCCTACTCGGAATCAGAGAGCCAGCCGGCCCCGCTCCGTGCACCTGCCTGGGTTTGGGGTAGGAAGGACGGTCATTAGGGCCTGGGGCTGGGCTGTGGTCGAGCTGGGCTTACGTCCCAGCTCTGACACAGGCTCCCGGGGTGACCTTGGGAGTGTCACATCCCTGCTCTGTGCCTCAGTTTCCCGTCCCCCTTGCTGTGAATGGGGGGCACGGAGCAGAGGAGCTGCACGCGGGGAGGTGCCTGGGGGTGCAGCCAGGCCCCCTACCTTACATATCTGCCACGCGTACAGCAGCAGCCGCTTGTGGTCCAGGCGCTCCTGGTTCTTCTGCAGATACTCCCTCAGGCAGCCTTTGGGCAGATACTCCATGACGAGCCTCAGGCTCCTCCGCCCTGGCGGGTGCAGAAAGGACGTCACGGCCAGTCCTGGCCTGGGAGCCCGCCCGGCACTCAGCTCCGGCCCTGGAGCCCACCCCGCGGCTGGCACCCGGCCCTGGCCCTGGAGCCCGCCCTGTGCCCGGCACCCGCCCCTGGCCCTGGAGCCCGCCCTGTGCCCGGCACCCGGCCCTGGCCCTGGAGCCCGCACCGCGCCCGGCACCCGGCCCTGGCCCTGGAGCCCGCCCCGCGCCAGGCACTCAGCCCCGGCCCTACACTCCTGTGCATCCTAAGCAGGTTTGCTCTAGTGGAAGTTCCACCAGGCAGCGAGGTGAGCGTCTCAGCTTGGAACAAGCAGCAAGGATTGAGGGACACCAGCAGGGCTGGGAGAGCAGGGGGCTGTGGGTCGGGGGTGAGGGGCACTGGTAGGGCTGGGATAGCAGGGGGCTGTGGGTCGGGGTTGAGGGGCACTGGA
>NC_048319.1:3366226-3522439 GCF_013100865.1 Trachemys scripta elegans | reverse complement strand
GGGGGGGTGGGGTCACGAACCAAACAAGATCATCAGGAAACCCTGCCCCTGAGATGCACCATCATGAAATCATGGCCCTGCTCAGGAACAGACAGACCCCAGTGGCCCCTGGCTTGGGCGCGGGAACCCTGCGTGCAGATGCAGGGTAATTAGCGAGTGATCCCGCGAGCTCCAGGCAGGACGGGAAGGGAGTGGGTGCGGTTTGTTGGACCAGAGGGAGGTAGGGGGCTAGGACAGAGGCACTCCTGCCTGGAACCCCCAGGGGCCTGCACAGGTCTCTGCTGGGTTTGTGAGCTTGCAGGCCCCCGAGGAAGGGGGTGAATCCGGACAACGCCCGGGGAGCTGGGCGCTCAGCGACTGGGGCAGGGAGTTCGCAAGCACCTGATTCTGTAGACGACGACTTGGCAGCTCGAACTGTCCACCGTGAAGAGGTGGTTGGGCGGGAACCAGCATTTCAGATCTTCCGTTGCCAGGGCGAAGAGGGAGTGGCAAACGGGCAGGATCCCTGCAGGGAGGGGAGCAGCAGGTGAGGCGTTTCGGCAAACCCGGCAGGAAACCGGACCAGCCCAGGCACCGGAGCGGCTCGCCCTGGGCACCGCGGGGCTGGGGGACGGCTTGTGACAAACAACACGGAGAAGGGCGGCCAGGGTGGGAGGAAGGTGCAGCCACAGCGGCTAGTTAGCCAGGCGGGTGGGCCCCTTGGCCTGGCTGTATTGGTGTCTGTCCCTGCTTTGAGGACACCTGGGGGTGGGTCTATATAGGCTCAAGCTATGCCGTCCGCCCCTTCCCCCCTCCTTAGGCTTCAGAGCCCGAGCTCCGGCCTGCCCCTCGCGGCCGCCTGCCAAGATCGGGTAGCAGGGCACTGACACTCGGCCCCAGGCAGGTCACAATCTAGCTCAAGGGCTGGAGAAAGCGGGGTTCGTTCTCCCCATGGAACCAATGGGGGTGGGAGCGGCTTGCCCAAGGCTCTGCCCGTGAACGCTGGCGCAAGGGGATGGTGAAGCGCCGGGTGTTGAGCTCCTCCCATCACACACAGGGCTGGCACAGCACTGCGAGAGCGTCTGGCTGCTGTCCCCGCGGCCGACCGGCGCTTCAGGCTGTGGCCACCAGATGGCAACAGAATCGCGGCGGCTCGGAAAGGTGTGGCATTGCGTCACGGCGGGGGGTGGGGTGGGGCCACATCCTCCCCTCCCCCACCCCGGATCCCATCCCCAGGCCCCGGCGCCCCTCTCACCGCAGGCCTTGGCTGCCGCCACACAGAGCTCCTCTGCCAAGTACTCGCCATACGTGAAAGTCAGGACGCCGCCCAAGTCGGGGTCCGATCGCGGGGTGTTGGCCGGGTGGTACAGGTAGACCTGGAGGGTCCCCGACTCCATGGAGGACAGGCTGCAGGACCTGTTTCCGATCAGGGGCGTCTCCTCTCCGAGGGGGGCCATGGTGGGAGGCAGCCTGTGGTAACACCAGGCCGGGGCTGGTTAGCCGGGTTTGAGGTGCATTCTCGGCTCAATGAGCCCCTTTTCCCTGCACCCCATGCGCTGGGTTGCACCTCCGGGACTAAACGCTTGCACAGCCGGGCGGATCTGAGCCCAGCGGCTCCGGAGCACCCAGATTTCCCGGGACAGTCACCTCCGAAAATGGACCGCCCCTGGCAAAACCAGGACAGGCAGCGACGCCACTCAGGTCCCCTCTGCTCCTGCAAGTGCCCCTGCCTGCTCTCTAGCAGGTGCTGGGTCCCCTCCCCTCCCGGCCACTTCACCCAGAGCGACGCGAGCTAGGAAGTCATTTTCGTGCCGCTGCAAAGGCCCCGGACGCTGCATCGACTGCACCTCCCCCGCCCCGGCCTTCCTTTCCAATGTGATTGCGATCAGAAAGTCGACCATGAAAGCCGCCTCTTGTTTGCAGTCTGCGTCATTCCCCTGCGTGGGGTTGGAGTCACAGCTGCTTGGCTGGGTGCAGGACGCTAGGAGGGTGGGCACTGCAGAGGCCAGAGCGGTCAGCCTGGGGCATCCCCCACCTCCCCAGCCTCTCCAGCTGGCCCGAGAACCCTGCAGACTGGAGCCGGTGAGTTATTCAGGTGGCTTCCCCCCCACACCGCCTGCACCCGGGCCTGGCGAGGCGAAGGCCTCAAAATGCAGACACTGAAATCTACCCAGCCCGAGGAGGCAGCGAGGAAGAATTCCTCCGTCGACCGCAGTGTCGACATCGGGGCAGTTGACGTCGGCTCGGCTCACTTGACATTTTTCACGGCCCTCCGTGATGTGGCTACACTGGCCTAACACTGTATCGTAGACTAGCCCACGGGCGAAGAGGACAGGGCGCTCAACCTTGACTGGCCAATACGTGGGCCAGCTGGTGCCAACGTCACGGGGCGTATTGTGGTCTCCTGGCCACGCGAACCCAGGCTGCGCTCGTCGACCGCTTTCCGGGGGAGACTTTCCAAAGCGGCTCTGTCTCCCCGGAGCTCACGGCCCATTTTCAGAAGCAATTGAAGTGCTTTGAAAAAACTTGCCCCTCTCTCCCTCCCTGGCCACCTGACCGCCCGCTGCCGCTGGCAGTGCCCATCAGCAGCAAACCCTCCCCGGCCTTCTCCAGCCTGCCATTTGGAGAGGTGAAGTAGGGGAGCGAGAGGAAATGACCCCGCCAGCGGCTGTAAGGCCAACGACCGCTCCCTTCCCAGCGAGCTGATGCTAATCTCATTTCTCGCCTCACTCCGCTGCCTTGTAAGACGCACCCGGAGTTGAAGGGGGGGGGGGGGGGGCAGGTCCTTGGTTACGCTCCGGCTTCCGCGGGCACAGCCGTGCAGGGCAGCGCTGCTCTCTGGTGTAAACGGGCAGGGGAGCGAAGAATCGGGCCCCACGACTTCAACTCTTGAACTTAGACTCAGAGGCATGTGGGGCTGAAAGGGGCCGTGGGTCCAGTGCCCTGTGCTGAGACAGGGCCAAGCGACCCCAGACCAGCCCTTTCAGGGGTTGGGGCCAACGTGCTCTTAAAACCCTCCGGGGAGGGGTTGCAGGAGTGCAACGAACATGTTAGTTGTTTGCAGGCTGTGGTCATGTCAGTGCCGTATACGAGAGAGGGATGTGTGTGTGTGTGTGTGTGAGAGAGAGAGAGAGAGAGGAGTCTCGTAGTACGAAGAGAGAGTGGTACATTCCCCTCCCTCCCCGCCAAGTGGAGGAGCTGAATCCAGTGACCCCATCAGACCATCTAGCCAAAGGGCCTCAGCCCACTCCACAAACCTGGGAGTTTTACAGATGGGGAAACTGAGGCACAGAGGCCAACCTGCTTAAAAAGTGGCCTGGCAGAGCTCTGGAAATCTCAGACATCTTACGCTGAGCAGCCAACGCTCTCGGCCAGCGAGGACAGATGACTAGCCAAAGCCCCCCGGGAGTCGGGGCAGAGGTGGAGCCCAGTTCAATGCCTTGACCCCAGACCTAGCCTTCCTCCAGCCCTTCCAAATCCCCTGCTCGCTGGCGGCCTTCTCCGTTCGCCTCTCGCTAGCACGCTGGGCAGACGCAGCTCGCCTCTGCGGCTGGCCGGCCACGGTCCTAAGAGACAAACAACCGTGCGCAGCTGAGTAGCCTTGGCTGGCTTCCTCCTCTGTTATTAGCCACAACCCTTTGCGATTTCCCTCTGGGTCCGGATGACCTCGGGGGAGGGAACCGAGCCCCCCCAGCTGCTCCACGAGGGGCTCGCGAGCCCCCTGCCAGGCCCCCCTCCGCCCTGCGTCCCAGCCGGGGAGACCCAGCACGTTACCTCATGCGGGGTGACGTCTCGGCGGGCGCAGCTCTGCCCTCGCCGGCGGGACAAGGAGCCAGCGGGCTCGGTTCCCTCTCCCGGGGCCGGGACAGGGAGCTGGGCATGGATCGAGCTACGCTGCCTCCATCCGGCTGGGAGAAGATACAGATTAAAGATGGGGGGGGGGGAAATCCCCCTTCTCGCTTCCTTCCTGCCCTCTGTGTGTCTTGGCTTTGTGTGAACTTCCTGTCATTTGCTCGCAGAAGCTGGGTGCGTGGGATGGGGAGGGGCCCAGGCGGGCTGGAGGGGAGAGCTGCTGAGCACGGGGGGCGGGGGGGCCTAGATCCGAGCTGGGTTTCTGCTGCACCTGCTTAGGCGCTGGTTCTGCAGCTGTCCCCCCTGAGCCCAGGTTTGTCTGGGCGGAGTCGGGCCCCACGGTACCATGCTGGGGTGCGGGACGACCGCTCTGCCTGACTAGCCCCCGTGTTGGCAGTATCCCCAGGCCTGAACAGCCACCCCGGCCCCTCTGAAGGGGGTCCCTCCAGGCCCATGCTGGGCCCGTTCCAGGTACAAAGAGCGGCTGCCGAGCCAGCCCCTGGGAGCTGAGGCTGTTCTGACATCAGGGCTCAGTTCTGCGGCTCCCCACTGAGTCCGTCCCAGCCCTCCGAGGTCTCCTGGTGACCCCCAGTCTCTGAGCAGCGGAGGCACATGGAGGGCACGTTCTCTACCAGAGCCACGGTCTGGGCACGTCCCCCAGAGACCCCGCGGGACCCCTTGGGATCCAGCCACGCGGGCTCCGAGCAGCCTCGCCCTGCTCCTGCCATGGGATTTGAAGTGTGGCACAGGGCATTCGAATCAAAGCCCTGAGGCTCGGTAGGGAGGTGATGGGCTCTGCGATGCATGGGGCCTGCTCTTGCAGCCCCAGTGTGAGGCCTGGGCTGAATTCTTCGGGGGCCCCAGTGGAGCCTGGAGGAGGGGGCTCTCCTGAACTCCAGCATCACAGCAGCACCCCCCTGCCGGGAGCCATGGACCAGACGCTGCTGGACGTGGCCAGCGTGTCTCCCTGCAGCCGGCGAGGGTCCCTGGCATGGCCAGAGGGAGAGGGAGGGAGCCCCCAGGGGCTTCCTGTCAAGCTGGGATGTGAGCGCGGCCGTGCCGAGCTAGTGCGTGGGAGGGCCTGACCGCAGAGCATGGCAGGGAGAGCGGCTTTCCTGTCTCGGCTGCAGCCGCTTTGCTGTGCGCGCCGGTGGGAGGGAGACATCGAGACGGGTCTGGGCCAGAATCCACGCTCCAGAGAGCCACACGCGTCGTGGGCTGCTTGGAGCTCAGCTCTGCAACGCCAGGGCTAAGGGCGCCAGATGAGAGTGGGAGGGGAGAGCCCCTGCCTAGGACAGGGCAGGTAGGACAGGTGAGGACGCAGGGGACGCGAGAGGGTCGGGAATGGGATTGCACAGGCTTGGTCAACACTTCTATGGCTGCCCCCGACTGCTGGAGCTGTGCCAACCAGCCCCAGTGTAGACGCAGCTACGGTGACAGAGGGTGTTTCTAGACCGGCAGAAAAATTCCCTTGGGTGCCCGTGGCGTCCACACGAGGGGGCTATGTTAAAGAGTTGGGAAAACAATGTCAGGAAAACATTTAAAGCTGGGTTTTTATTCAGGATTTGAAATGGAGCCAGTTATTTAAAAAGTTCAGGGGGCACCCAGAGGGTGGGGGGGGCAGGAGTGTGTGGGTGTGGGTGTGTTTTCCTTTTTGCTTTTCTGGATTTTTTTTTGCCACAAGGCTGCAAAGTTTTGAAAATTTCCAAAGAAGAAAATAGGAAAACTTAGTAGGGGTGGGGGGGGAGAAAACAGCAAAAAATACCCCCCCGTGCCATTCATTCTGTTGCATTCATAGTAATAAAGGCTTGTGGGTGGGTGGGGATGTATGTTGGGGGGGGGGGACACACAGGCAACTTTGAAATTTCCCCGGTTTAGAACAGCAAAACATGCATTTCAATACAAAACCAAACCAAACTTTTGTTTCCCATTGAAAAAGTGCCAGATGATATTTTCCTGAGGGGACAGAGGTGAGGGAGGGATTACAATGGAAAGCCCCCCCTTCTTCCCCCCCCAATCCCCAGTGCAAAAGTTTCTGTCAAGAAATGTTGACCAGGGGGCAGTTACTAGTTGGCCCCCAGCCCTGTGCACTAGAGGCTCTGAGCACTAGATGGTGCCACTCTCCTGCAGTTGCCCCCAGGGCTAAGCTGAGTGCCACAGAAGCAGCGGGCATGGCTCTGCCCTGGCATTCCCCCTTCTCCAACCACATGCTCCCTTGCGCCCCGATCCCGGGGCCGGGGCTGCCTGGGGGGCCCGAGACATGGGCGACGCTCTGCCAGGATTCTGCCCAGGGGGACGGGGCTGGAGACGCACCAGATGCCCTAGCTCTTTCCTCACAGAGAGCAGAGGCGTTAACCGTTCTGCCCTGGCGCTGGGACCCCGTGGATGGTGGGGGTGAGGGAGCGGACTCCTGCCCCCACCTTTAGGAGCAGTCTACATACAGAGGCTGCTCCATGGTCTGGGGCGGATTGGCCTAGAAACGAACAGCTGCTCTCTGTCCACGGGGCAGGCGCAGCGGCTGGGCAAACTTCACAGCCCCCTCCCTGCCCCACGCATGCTGCTCACCTGCTGGAGGGGCTCGGGCGGGACTGGGTTTGGTGGCTCCGGGCCCACTCTGCTGTGGCTACCCAGGAGGGCGCCGATCTATGAAAGCCGATTCCCCCCCTTGGGCATCTACAGTCCTGGCTGGGAGATGCCCCCCCACACCCCAAGTTAGCAGCCGCGAAGCCCACGGCGGCTCACTGAGCTGGTGTCTCTGCTGTGATCGGTTCAATGCCTTTGCCAGCCCATAACGTCACATGCACAGTCGCACGGGGGGGCGTTGGTGTCTGAACTGCTACGACCCCCCTGGGAGAGGAGCTGCAAAGGGGGAAATGCAGGGGTTGCCCCCCAACAGATTTTAAGCCATGGGAAGGTTGTTTCGAGCCCCCTCCCTCTTGCTTGGTTTCCCTGCCTCCTGCTCCCTGCTGGGTCTTGGGGCGGGGAACCTCTTCAGAGCAGTCCGGGGGGCTTGGTGTGTGTAGAGGAGCGCCCGGCATAGAGACGTGTGCTTTCCTTTCCACCCCCTGGGGCCTGCGTCTGAGGTCACTTGCCCTGCTCTCGGTTGAAACACGACGGACCTGATTCACTATGGCCCAAGTGCAAGACACGCCCACGCTGGCTGGGTGATACTCCCTTTGCACGGATGATACCGACCCCGGCGATACTGATGCTGTGGGAGCCCCGTGCAGCGTGGCTGTATTGGTCCCAGGATATTGGAGAGACAAGGCGGGACCACCCCTTGCCATCGCCAGGTCCTGCGGGTGCTCACCCCCCACACACACGCGCAGGCCCGGCTTGGCTCGGCAAGGGCAGCCAAAGGCCGTTTCCCAGGCCGCAGCTTCCAGGAGGGAAGGCAAGTGTGCCCCAAGCAGACGCTCTCGGCAGCCGGAATGTACCTGATTGTCTGATGCAGGAAGGGAGATGAGGAAGCGGGGGTGGGAGAATCGCTCTCGGGCCTGGGCACTGAGTCACTAGGCTGCTTGCAGCATGGCTTGCAACAGGGAGCTCCTTACAGAAGAGATGTGCTTTCTGCTGGGTTTCCCCCTGGGCAGGTGTGTCAGCGCTGGGCTTGCGGGGGAGAGGCATTGCAGGTGCTTTGACTCATCTGCTGGGGGAGACAAGCGCCGGGAGCCCTGTGACAGGCAGCGGCCTGCAGGGACGGGGATGGGCCTCTGGCTGGCTCTGCTCCCTGCTCGGGTGCTGCAGGAGGGGTGAGGGGACTGGGCGGGCGAATCACGAGCCGCTGAGCAGCTCACACTGGCGGCCGCTCAGGACTTGCCGGTGAGCAGGGGAGCGAACCTGATGGCAGGGGAGGCAGTGTGGTCTAGTGGCTAGACTAGAGCACAGGGCTGGGAGTCGGGACTCCTGAGTTCTATTCCTGGCTCTGGGCCGCTCTGTGATCTGGGGTCAGTTGCTGCCTCGCTCTGTGCCTCGGTTTCCCCAAACGGAGGCAACGATCCGTAGCTCCATCGTAAGGCACTTGGGGGGCCCCCAGAGGAAACGCGCCCTGTCAGAGCCAGGGGCAGACTCAGTCCCTAGCCGAGTGACTTTCTTGACTCCAGCCTACAAAGACGTGGTCAGTGGGGAGATCATGCAGGCTAGGCAGCACCGGTACAGGCTCCTTGGGCGCTTTAAGGGGAGAGAGGGCTCAGGCCCCCTGCGGCACAGTTAACCCACCTCCCCAGGTGGGGAAAATGAAGGTCATGTGCTAGGTGGGTCATGTGACCCAATCAGGCCCCTGGGGTAGATAAGGGAGAGGGCTGGGGGCAGCTCTTGAGAGCCCCAAGTTGTCTAGTGGCCCCAGCTCTGGCACCTCTGTGGGGGGAAGGACTCCAGGTAGGAACACTTGGGTGTAGCCATGGCAGGGTGAGGGGCCCCTGGATGGGGCAGATGGGGCCATGAACTCGGTGGTGGCGGGAGATTGCCTGGGGAGCTGGAGGGTTACGTTGACCGGTTTGGATTAATAAACCAGCCGCTGGCTGGGCTGTGAGAGCCTTTGTGTGGCTTGTGGGGTGCCCAAAGAGTCCCTCTGTGCCATGCGGGGGCGGGTGGTCTCCCCTCTGACACTCCTGCTTTATTGAGGACTGTGGGTGGCAGGTTTGTAGAAATTTTGGTGGTGCCCAGAACCCACTCTGGCCCCCCCCCAACTCTGCCCCCCACCTGCCTAAGGCTCTGGGAGGGAGTTTGGGTGGGGGGAGGAGGTCTGGGGTGCAGAGCTGGGGATTTGGGTGCAGGCTCTGGGATGGTGTTTGGGTGGGGGAGGGGTCTGGGGTGCAGGCTCCGGGCTGGGGCAGGGGGTGGGTATGCAGGAGGAGGTGAGGGGTGCAGGCTCTGGGAGGGAGTTTGGGGATAGGAGGGGGTGCAGGGGTGAGGGCTGTGGTGCTGACATTTCATAGCTGGCCAAGAGCTGCTGCCCCTTCCCTGGGCTAGGCTAGGAGCACTGGGCCAAGCTGCTGAGAGAGGCTGTGGGAATCCAGGCCAGGGAAGGCTTTTTAAGAACCTGTTAGATCAGGTAAGGACCTGTCAGGTAAGGGGTGCTTGGTTTACTTGGTCCTGCCCCAGGGTGTGTGGGGGGCCTTGCTGGCCTCTCGAGGTCCCTGCCAGACTAGGGTGACCAGATGCCCTGATTTTATAGGGACAGTCTTGATTTTTGGGATCTTTCTTATATAGGCTCCTATAATGCTCCCCCGTCCCAATTTTTCACACCTGCAGCCAGCCTGTTATTTTGCTCCCATTTGTCAACTCCCGAAGCAGCTTCCGGCCGACTCAGGCGCTGGCGAGGACGGGCCATGGGAGCGGACCTGCCGCCTAGCGATTCTCTCGGGGAACAAGCTGGGAACAGCAGATTTGCCTGTCCCAAACCCTAGCCTGCTCTGGGCTTGCAAGCCTCACTTGGCGCGAACGACTCCTGGCTAGCGAGCCAGACCCTGAGATCTGACTGTCTCTGGCCTTTGTCCATCTAGGCATGTCCTGGCTGCCCCCCGAAACTGCCCTGCGGCCCAGGGCTAGCACTCTGATGGCCCTGCCATTTCAGCTAAAGGAGAATCTAGAGCATATGACACACAGCAGAGCGGTTCTGATTCTATCCAGCAGGGGCCGTTGCATGTACACTCTTGGTATGTCCCTGAATTACTCGCTGCTCCCCGAACTCCCTTCTCTTGCAGTTACCCGTGAGGGGAGTTAGAAATGTGCTTGACGTGCTCACATCAGTGCCTTCGCTGACGCACTGAGACTGTCCACCCACGTAAAGCAGGAGGTTGATTCTCCGAGATCCCCCTGCGTCTCCTGGTGACTTCTGAGCGCCCGCAGCACCCCTGCGACTCAGGCCCATAAGAACCAGATTCCAGGGAGCGGGACTTTAGCTCTGCCTAGCTGGCTGAGTGCCTGGGCCAGCTGCTATTGACCTGGGGGTCGCAGGCTTGAGCTCAGTGTGTTTATTGCATGTTTACTCAGGAGAGATGCTGGGAGGGGGCAGCTGGGTCAGGCGAAAGGTCCCCCCCAGGCGTTGGTTTCTGAACCATAAGACACTGATTCACAACAGCACTCTGCTCCCGGAGCTATGTCCACAGCACCAAAGAGCTGTTGTGTGCTGATAACGCCTTGAGCCCGGGAGCTCGGCAAACATGAATTCATCCAGTCTTTCCATCTCCCCTCTGCAGACGCCCCGTCCGATGGGTCAGGTCTGTGCGATTTCCCCAGCCAAGCTCAGTAAAAGAGCGAAGACTAGAACCCAGGCGTCCCGGCTCCCGGAGCGGGGCCCCGAGCCACTGGAACACATGGCTGGATCTGTTGAGACGGCGGGGTGACGATTAGCCCCTGTAGTGGAGTCATTGCCACCAGCCGAACTGGCTTCTCTATCTCTCTGCTGTGCCAGGAGCGGGCCCCCCAGAGCCCGGTTCCTTTCCGGAATGACCTCATTGACAATCGATCCGGTTGCTTTGGAAGGAGAACTCAGCCAGCGTGTTTATTAAACCCCTTTGCAATAGGGAAGCAGGAAACGGTCTGCATTGGCAGCCTGCTCTGCTCCCGAGCTCGGAGCTGCAGCCAGCCGAGCGGGGCTTTGGGTGACTGCGGGCGATTAAGTTTCGGAGCTGCTGTTTATGTTGTGTGGTTGCCACATGTTCGCCTGGGTGCTTCCCTTTCATGTGGAGGCCTGGGCCTGGGTTCTGATCTTGCTCACAGCTGGCGTAAGCCCACTGAAGCCCGTGGGTCTCAGGATGATTGGTGGTGGTAACTCCCAGCCACGGAGCAGGGCCCTGCTGCGCTGGGTGAGGTACAAACCGGACCCAAAACGCTCTCGGACGCTGAGGTAACTGCGCCCACTGAAGTCAATGATGTTGCTTTCTATTTACACCAGTCCGTGGGAGCAGCATTTGACCCCTAGATGCCCTCCTGACCCCTCAGAGCTCCCTGCCAGGCAGGTCCCTGTCCCTGGCTTACTTTGGTTATCCTAAATCCTTCCACTCATAAAACAATCCACTGAGTCCCAGAGCTTCCCGAGGCCAGCCGTTCTATTTGAAATGCAGCGATTTCTCCCCGTGCCCTGCCTGGTTAGGCTGAAAATGCCCCGTGATCGTGGGCTGAATCCAGCCTTGGGATCCCCCTGAGGGTGCCAGCGGCTGCCACATACCTGCCGCCGAGTGCAGGAAAGGACTAAGATGGGCATTCTGGAGTGGTCGGATCTGGGGTTAACGTTTCAGCACGTGTTCAACCCTCATGCTTCAGGACACCAAACAATCCCCAGCAGGGGGCAGGAAGGAATTGTGCCTGTGCACCTGGCTGGTGCTACACAGCTGGAGGAATTATGGCGTTTTTCACGGCTTCCTCTGGCCAACTTCCGATGCACTCTCTGGGGGTGAGGAGACAAGTCATCGGTCCCTCCTGGGCAGCGGGGGCGCTACGCCACATATTTTTAAGTGAACTATCAATTCAGTCTTTTATTTCACTTTCTCTTCTGCTCCTCCTGTGTCCTGGCCAGGTTTCTTCCTGCCAGCCCCAGCAAGAGCAAGGAGGGTTAGCTTGGAGGACTACCTATATCCCAGGCCGGGGAGAGGCGCTGTCTGCCTTCGTGGGCTGGTGGAACTGAGCAGGAGAGGGCCGTGTGGTCTGTTAACCCCAGATTGGCTCACCTGCCAGGGGTTGGTAGTGGAATGTAGGGGAGCTGGGGGTAGCCCCTGTGACACTGCACCCCGTAGTCTTCACAGCAGTATTATTATGGTATGATTATGGCATAATAGCTCATGTGACAGATGGTTGGAAAGGTTCTGATTTACTGAATTGGATTATTCTATTTGTACGCATGTCTCATTTTTGTATCTGAAGTTAGGAATATTGACTATGTAGCTCTATTACAAATGTGTTTACACTTGGGCAACACCCACCAGGTAAAAGCCTGTCGGTCTAGATGGCCGGCTGGGAGGGGCTCATTCACGTTAATGAACCGTTAGGGAGAACAATAGGCCTTGGCAGAAGCTTATTTCCCCCCCCGCCCCCTCGGGATCTTCCTGAGGACACTACAGACAGGCTCCGAGCAATGGCAGCTGTGACACTACCGGGACATGTGACCTGGGGCTGGACTCCATCTTGGGATAGGCGTGTGTTCCCACTGACTGGCGTGGGAACCAAGCTTTGGAACCAAGGGTTCCCACCATATGCAGAAGCCACATAAGGCAGGGGAATGATATGGTGGTTCTTCACTGACTCCCCACCCAAAGAGACTCCTGGAAACACCTGAGGACCAAGGACTGACCTGGGGGAAGAGCTGGAGCCAGGTTAGAGGGATTTTTAGCCTGTGAAAGGAACACCCTGGGGGGTTTAAGCTGTAAACCAGTGCAGTTGGCCCCTGACCAATCTCTGCAGCCTGCTTGAATCATTATTTAGGGTGACGCTCTGCTACTCATATCCGGCCTATGTAGTATATTAAGCTTGGTTTGCGTGTTTTGTTTATTTGCTAGGTAATCTGCTCTGATCAGTTTGCTCTCCCTTATAATCACTTAAAATCTCTATCTTTTGTAGTTAATAAACTTATTTTTGCTTTGTCTAAAACCAGTGTGTGGGAGTCGTAACTCAGGGCAGAAAGCTGTTGCATATCCTTCTCCACATTGCGGGAGGGGACAAATTTCATGAGCTTATGCTGGACAGATCTGGGCCGCGCAAGACGGTATCATTTTGGGTTTACACTCCGGGGGGGGGGGGGACTTGAGTAGCTGGGTAGTTCCTTAGCTGTAGCTGTCTGTACCACAGCATCTGTAGGTACTGCAGTGGGGTGTGTCCCTACCTGTGCGTGGGCTTGGCAGGCTGGTCACAGGGAGCCCAGGCTGGTGGGTCAGAGGGCTCAGTGGTACCCCAGTCCCAGGTGGTACCTCAGCCCCCTCAGTCCTTTAGGAGCCCCCAGAACATAGCAGAGCAGCTGGGTACGTCGCTAGGCCTGCCGTGCCTGTGTATAGTGAGGAAACACGGTTCTCCAGAACCCAGCTGTGGCCTGGAGGCTCCCTTGTGTTCTTTATCATAGAATATCAGGGTTGGAAGGGACCTCAGGAGGTATCTAGTCCAACCCCCTGCTCAAAGCAGGACCAATTCCCAACTAAATCATCCCAGCCAGGGCTTTGTCAAGCTGGGCCTTAAAAACCTCTAAGGAAGGAGATTCCACCACCTCCCTAGGGAACCCATTCCAGTGCTTCACTACCCTCCTAGTGAAATAGTGTTTCCTAATATCCAACCTAGACCTCCCCCACTGCAACTTGAGACCATTGCTCCTTGTTCTGTCATCTGCCACCACTGAGAACAGTCTAGATCCATCCTCTTTGGAACCCCCCTTCAGGTAGTTGAAAGCTGCTATCAAATCCCCCCTCATTCTTCTCTTCTGCAGACTAAATAACCCCAGTTCCCTCAGCCTCTCCTCATAAGTCATGTGCTCCAGTCCCCTCATCATTTTTGTTGCCCTCTGCTGGACTCTTTCCAATTTTTCCACATCCTCCTTGTAGTGTGGGTCCCAAAACTGGACACAGCACTCCAGATGAAGTCTCACCAATGTTGAAAAGAGGGGAATGATCACATCCCTCGATCTGCTGGCAATGCCCCACTTATACAGCTCAAAATGCCGTTAGCCTTCTTGGCAACAAGGGCACACTGCTGACTCATATCCAGTTTCTCGTCCACTGTAACCCCTAGATCCTTTTTTGCAGAACTGCTGCCTAGCCATTCGGTCCCCAGTCTGTAGCAGTGTTGTGTAGAGAGCGAAGACTCACGAGCTGGAGGAAGAGACCTTAGCTCCAGGCCCATCTCCAAGAGATTCCCCAGCCATTCCTCCTACAGGCAAAATCTTTCAGTGGTGCCCAGTGCTGGAGACCAGGATCCTGGTGGACATGGTGAAATGGGCCAGCGGGAGGAGCCGAGAGCTGAACCTCCCATGTGGGTTATCTTAGAACTAGTAGGGGGGACAAGACGGGTTAAGCCCCTCCTGGTAGCCAGGCCAGGCCTCCCGCCCTAGCACATTGCCTAGCATTCGGTGGGGCTGTGACCCCTTCCCGGGGGAAGGCGCCTGGTTCAACCTGGAGAAGAACAGAGGTCAGGACTCCTGGGTTCTGCCACTGATGCACTGCGTGGCCTTGGGCAAGGGGCTTCTTTCCGTGCTCCGTTGGGCTGGGCACGCCTACAAGGAATGGCCGGTGCGTGCCCCGAAGAACTTGCTGTCTGTGACAACGCTGACCCATTTTACAAAGCGCTTTGAAGCCGAGCGGGGGGCGGGGGGGGAATAGCAGTGGGGCCCTGCTCCAGGGCTGAGGTCTGGCTGCTCTGAGAACACAAATAGTATCAAAAGGCTGAGGCTTGTGGCTAAGAATAGATGCCCTTTGCAAAAAAGGTTCCTGTTCCTCGGTCTAAATTTCCCCTTTCTTTACCGTGTCCCATTCTTCCGTCTGTCAACACCCACTAAATTCCCTCGCCCTCCTTCAAATATTTGATCACTAAGGGGTTAGGTTCATCCTTCCTGTAACTTTGCTGCATTCCAGGGAGCTGCACAACGGATCTGTTTGGCCCTCACCTTGAGTCATCATTTAACTGTGTATTTAGCGCTCAACTTTTTTTCTTAGTTCGCTGGTGAACAGACCAGCTAAGCCCCCGGAAAATCACTGCACCCTTCCAAAGCACACATGGGAGACAAACCACCAATTGTGCTGGAGGAACGAGGAACCTGCTTGCACTGTAGTTTCCCTTTAGCAATAGGGAGCCTGCTCGCATGTCTTCAGTTCTTTCAGGAGCTCGGAGAGCTTTGGTGGTGAATTCTGTTGCTGTCATGCAGAGCCGGGGTAAACACATGCACGGCCATTGCCTGCTTTTACAAACCATTGCCTCCCGCCTTCAACAGCAAGACTACGCTCGCTGAGCTGGGATCGGAATTTAGCAGGCCTTTGTCTCCAACCACTAGCCCGTATTCCCTGCCAGAAACAAACCCAGGAGTCCTGACTCCCTGTTCCCTTAATTAACCACAAGCTGGCATCCCTCCCCACCAATCGGTTATAGGTTAGAGTTCCTCCAGGAAGTGGTGACCCTCCGGATCCATCGGCTTTGTGGTCTGTGGGGACACAGCATTACTTCCCTGCCCCCTGGGCAATGTGACAGCGTTTGTGTTGCAAAGACCCGCCGGCGTCTTGTAAAATCACTCTTCCACCCTGGGCACCCTGCTCCTGAATGCAGGCAGCCCTGCCGATTAAGGAACCCGGTTTTTCCCTCTACCACATGTCAGTCTGGGTGACAAGGATTTGGCAAGCAGTGAGCATTTCTATTGTTCCAGACAGGAATAATTACGCAAAACATCCCTTCCATGCAAATGCCTGAGAATTGCACCTGACGCGGCGAGGCAACGCCCTACAATAGGGCCGGCTTATCAGCAGAATGTTCTACACATATTGGCTTTGTGGTCAAGTCCTGTTTGCAGCAGTGTGATGGCCCTTGCAGATACCACACAAGTAGGGTGGTTAGCATTATGCTTCAGAAATAAGGGACTGTTTTCTTAGTGCCCCCGCCCCACCCCCCTTCTGATATTATTATCACAGGTTATTAGTATCAGTACTACTAACCAGCACTCCCCTACGCTCGCCAGGAGTATTTCTTGCTGCTTTTCATGGCACTCAGCAACTCCTGATCTTGTACAGAGATGAAAAAATAAGGGGCGTCCCTTGTAATAAGGGACTGTTGGCAGCCCTAAAAGTGAACCCTTGGGCTAGAAGTAAACCCAGATCCTCTGAAACAGGAGGTGCTTATTACAGAAAACGAGGACGATCACCATGCAGCCAGGCTCCCACACAGCTCGCATTCCGGCATGGTCTCTCTCGTTTACCAGACAACATACCTATGCAGCCCCCAGGGACAGCTAACGTACCATTACACCTCAAAAAAGAGCAAGGGCAAAGTACCAGATGTTGGTGTTGGAGCTTCAAAATTTTGCCAGCCACAAAGGAAGCTAGACAAAAGCAGAGAGGAAATAAGACGTAGGTTTTTAACAGTGAGGGTAATTAACAATGGAACAACTTACCCGGGGTTCTGGTGGATTCTCTACCACTGGCCATTTTTAAATCAAGAGTGGATGTTTTTTAGAGAGCTGGGATTAATTCAGGGAAATCCTATGATGTGGAGAAGGGCTGACTAGATGATCCCAGTGATCTCTTTGGGCTTTGGAGTCTATGAACTCTCAGGAAGTGTGTGTCGGCAGCTAGGGGACATGGGACGCGTGAGGCACTGGCGAGGGGGCAGGGTTGTGGCAAATAGCCCGGGTCACACTCAAATCAGAAGGCTCTTGCCTCAGGTGGGTAATCGTTATCCCTGCTCTGTGGAGGGGGAAAGGGACTTGCCCAATCCCCCAGCCCCGCCACCTGCATTTGGTGTCTGGCGACGCACTAGCCAGGAACGCGTGCACTTGGCAAACGTGAACCCAGTCTTGAGGGAATGGCTTGATTGGCACATCTGCAGGGAAACAGACCTGTCTTTCTCCAGCTGCATGTGTCTGGGAGGGGCTGGCACGATGCCACAACACATCCGGCCCCATCAACATCTCATTGCACAACGAGAACTGCTGCAGTCTTCCTGCCCCACAGCTGTACAGAGCTGACAATGCGATGAGAGATGCGAAAGTATTTACGGCCTCTGCAGACTTTGTCCACATGAAGCCGCTCCCCGCCGAACCTCGCTGCTGAAATGCATCCACTTCTGGGGTGGCACCAGCTAAGGGAGCTCAGCAGCCCTGGAGGACAGGCGGTGAATAAAGAGCTGAAGTCACAGGGGAGATGTAGGGAGGCAGAATGTAACCGCACCAGCTGGAACGGGCTTCCGTTACTCAGGTTAACACTCCATCTTTTGGAAGTCGCTCTCTTCCTGTTTCTCCGATGATTGCAGATTTCTAGGTTCTGTGTTTCCATAGATTGGGGTAATGCAGCCCCCTCTCCCTCCCCAGATTGATCTGCCCAGCTGGACTACAGAGCGAACGTGCCCACGTGGAGGATAGCGCGTTGCCAAAGATGAGGGGCCAGGGCCCATTTGCCTGCAAGTGTCTTTCAATAGCTGTTAATATCTGGGCCCTCCAGAAAGCGAGTGTCCCATTGTCTGAGGCTTGGCTGCAGCTGGATTCAGCGCCGGGCACGCAGACAGAGATGCAGGAGTGATTTTGTGCGGCTAAGAATAGATGTTGGAATCAATGACCCAGACTTGGGAGGCTCCTGAGGGGCTGGGAAGGTGCTGAGCTCGTCAGAGCAGCTCCAGGGACAGACTGAGGCAGGGTGGGAGGTTCCTTAAAAAGGAATGAAAATAGGGAACTTCTGCGCCTAATTCTCAGCATAAAGAATAAAGGGGTGTAAACGCCATCCCTGAGCATCTTCTGTCTGTGACGGGGGCCTTCCTGCTTGCAGCCCCTGGCGTAGGGGGCATGTCGGGCATGTGGCCAGAATGCATTGCACTACAGCAATTCTCTGCTCCCCAGGGGCCATGGGATGCAGAGTGTAACTTAGAGCAGCCTTTGGGCTGCTCTAAGTTACACTGGCGGCTGGGGAGGGCCCTGCACAGCCCCCGAATGCAAAGCCACCTTAAACCACCCACTCCACCTCTGTCCCCAGCAGAGGAGCTGAGTAACTAGGACCCAAGCTCGCTGCCTCAGCATTGGGATTTATTGAAATCAAAGGGGCCAGGCGGGAGCTGAAAGTGTTAACCACTTACCTGCTTACACTTGCTTATCCAAAAGTTGGGCTGGCGTCTTTGCACAGACAAGGCCTTTGGGTTGCCCCTTGCTGCGAGGTTAACCCAGACTCCCTGTCCTCCTCAGAGTCCAAACACAGATAACAGCTCTCCAGGGACTTTTTAAATCTCTCTCTCTCTCTCTCTCTCTCTCCCTTTTCACCCAGTTTTCCAGTGGCTGCAGTGAGGCCGGACCTGGATCTGGTCAGGAACCCCCCCCCCACCACCCGTCAGTGAAAACGCCTCTAAAAGGGACAGGCGCTCAGTGTCACAAAGCGAAGGGCCCGACAGAGGCAGTGGTGTGAGGGGGGCTGGGGGGAAGATGCACTGTCCCAGGGGAGGGCCTGGAAGGCTTATAACGTTGGAAAATGGGTATTTGCCACAGGAATGTTTGGCTTTTTATGGAATTTATTTTAAAAAAAAACCCTGAAAACAAAATTATTATAAACATAAAAAGTGTGACAAAACCTGAAACGTTCCAAGGAGAAAGAACGAGGCGTCCTTGTGGCACCGTAGAGACTATCAAATTTATTTGGGCATAAACGTTCATGGGAGAGCAGCGGCTTCCCCGGAGAATTTTCATCTCGTCGAAACCCCCCAGTTCTCGGTATAAATTAGGAGGGGAACTTTTCGCCCAGTGCTGCTTGTTCCGCCTGCACAGGGGTGGCTGCGGAGGGGCTAGCCAGGGAGCCCGCCATCGGCACTGCAGAAGTGCTCGAGCCATTGCCCTACCCTGTCCTGACATGATCCACCAAGGCGCTGCCAGTGGAAATGCGCAGGCAAAGTACGGAGCACCCCCCTGTAGAAACTGGTCTGTCCGGGGCTGGATGGACACTTGCTGTGATGAAGATCTTGGATTCAAGGGCTGGTCAATTTTCGTCTCTCTCTCTAGTCAGTTTCACGTTCTGGCTTTGCATGGAGCTGCACCAGGTTGCTGGGTTTCCTCTCTGCTCCCTCCCCGGCCTGTCTCTCTTTCCACTCCTCCCCTCTCCCCCGCATCTGTCTGGGATTTACTGGGTGGGGGAGGGGTGACATTTTGACTCCTGCCCCCTTGGGGTGCAGTTGCGCAGCAGGGCCCTGATATCTGTGATCGAACAGGGAGCACCCACGGTCACTCAGTGCCTCTCTGCCTGCGCTAAGGCATTGCAAGCAGCGCTTTGGGCCCCGGGGCCTGGCCCTGCAGGATTGGCGATGCAGGAGCTCCCCTGGGGAAGCAGGCAGCCAATGGGCCTTTGGGGCATCATCCATCGCTGCTCACGGCCTCCTGCGGCTGTGTGCGTGTGTCCCTTACAGCCCGATGGAGTCGGACAGCTGTGCAGAGGGCATGGGGAGCTCTCTGCTCCCTTCTCCAGTGGCAGCGTTTTGCAGCCCTGCTCAGCACGGCTGTAAATCACTGCGCCAGTGCAAGGTGGTGGGGAGTCCCTGGATTCTTTTTCCCACTCACTTATTCCTCTCTTCTCTCCTCTCCCCCATCCTGTGATCCCTTACCAGGAAGCACCTGAGACTTACCGCTCAGAACCAGCCCCAATTCCCCTTTGCTAATTACACTTTCTCCACCACTGTCAATGCATTGCTCATAACCTGCCACCACGCCCTGAGCCCTGAGCTGGAAAGTGCCTTTAAAAACTTCCTCCTTACAACTTCCACCTGCTCTTTTAGCCCCAGCACTGAAAGGGTGCCTGGCATTGGAGACACACTCCTTCAGCCAAGCCTGGGTGACCTTGGTCTCCCATCAAATAAATCAACACCCCTCTGAGAAACTCTAAGCAACCTCCTCCCTTATCGCAGTCCTGCTGGCTAAGTGACTCCTGAAAAACGCTCCCAGCCCAGAGCTGCCCAGGTAGACTGAGACGCTGCTTCATCCCAAAGGGATCTAGGATCGCCAAGGAGTCTCCCAGGACATCCCAGCTCCTGCCAGCAGCAAACTGTTTGCTCCTGTCCTGCTCTTGTTTTCCTAGCAGTTTAGTGGGGTTGGATTTAGTTATTTATTTACCTGCTTATGAAATGTACTGTAAAACAAGGCTTTTAGGAATCTTATATATATTTTTTTAACACAGGGGAACATTTTGCTGAGCACAGCACAGGTTTGGAACCTCCTGCCTTTTGATCGTCTCACCTGTAGCAATTTAACGGGTCGCTCTTTTTGATTTTTGAAGCTGGGTATTTTCTTTCTCATGCCATCGACCTTTCGGCTTTCCAGGCACTGGGTGGGAAGTGCTGAGAGTCGTTGGCATTGTTTTGAACAGACAAAACAGGTTTGGTTTACCTTTTTGATCAGCCTCAACTGGACTTGCTTTAATTTCTAACCACGTGTTTTAAAATATTGAAGCTCTCGTCCGTTTCAGTTTGTAAAATATTTTGATTTTCCAGAAAGGATCCAGGCCAGAGGTTTTTGTTTGTTTAAAAAATATTTGTGCCCCGCTGATTCTGACACCGTGAGTGTAGAGACTTTTCTGCAGTGTGGGCCTTTCTGTGTCCTGGATCCAAACTGTGAATTTTAGTTTCTGAAACATTTTGATTTTCATACACAATTTGCTGTTTTTGTTGGTTTAAATAATTATTATTTGTTCCTCTCTCCCACGGTGAAATTCACGTGGTGAATTGTAGGGTTTTTTTACAGCCTTTTGCTGCCTATCTGCGTGTCTAGATCTGCAATTGTCTGTCTGTGGCCCTATCTAGGCGCGTTCCAAGCTGCCCCTGCCTTGCTAGCCGAGCTCTCGGGTGGCTGTATTGGGCCAGCAAGTTACCGCACAGGGCCCCCTTGCAGGCCTAGCTGCTCTACCAGTTGATTTGCTTGTGGGGGGAATATTGTGGGGCTGAGGTCTGGGCGTGCCTGAGGCTGGACCGATGTCCCAGATGGGCAGCATGGAGGTTTTCATACCGGAGATGCTAACGTTCAACCTCTGGGACTACGGAGTATTTGGTCTGATGCTCCTGATCTCCACGGGGATCGGGCTTTTCTACGCCCTCTCCAAAGGCGGGCAGAAGACCAGCGACGACTTCTTCACCGGGGGGCGCCAGATGTCGGCCGTGCCTGTGGGGCTCTCGCTCTCCGCCAGCTTCATGTCGGCCATCCAGGTGCTGGGTGTGCCCGCGGAGGCCTACCGCTACGGCATGAAGTTCCTGTGGATGTGCCTGGGGCAGCTGCTCAACACCCTGCTGACCGCCTACCTCTTCCTGCCCGTCTTCTACCGCCTGGGGCTGACCAGCACCTACGAGGTAAGGGAGCCTGGCGGGACACAGGAGAGAGGCCTGGGCAGACGAGGTGGGTTTGTTCAGGGCCACGCTCGGTGCTCGTGAATTTGAGGGGCTGCTAGGATTGGCGAGGGGCATTTATGGGGCAGCAGGAGCTGGGCAACCTTCCCCTCCACAGGAACACAGCCCTGGTGGTGCCCCTCAGTCCCGACCCGCAGCCCCCCGCTAGCCCAGCCCTGTGGCTCTGCTGACCACATTCTCCTAGTTGCTGAGTGGGAAAGGTCAGGAATCGCCTGCTCTCTGCTCGCCATGCAGAGTCTTATCATTACAAACAGCATGGATAACAGGAGCTGATAAATCCACTGTCCCCAGATCTCAGGGTGCCGGGGGTGGGGGTGAGGGGCGTGTCAAAGGGTGCCCCCTGGGATCACAGTATTTCCCCTCCCCTCTTTCAGCCTGAGAGGCAGGCTTGTCCTGCTCGGGGGCGGATGTGGTTAGAACAGGGGACTAGGAGTCTGGTGTCTGAGTGCCGAGGGCCTGGCCCCGGAGAGCAGCTGCCTGGTTTCCTGGCCCTGCTATTATCCCTGACAAACTCCAGGGCTCCTCACTGGGCTTCCGGGGAGTGCAGCTGCCGGGACCCGCAAAGGAGCCCCCCCCCCCCACGGTGTGGAGAGGGCTGAGGTCAGGCATGCTCCCTCAAAGGGCTGGGGAAGGAGGCGGGGGCACTGATCGCCTTCCAGAGCTGGGTGGGTGCAGATCACAGCTTCCCTAGAGCTTGGAGCAAACTGGCCACCCATCTCTAGCTATGTGACTTGTTCCCCTCGACCACTGGCTTCAGTCTGGGGGAGCGGATGGGGAGGGTCCCGAATCAGAGCCCCAGACCCAAAACAAGTCAGCTTTGGGGCGTTCGGATCCCAGCAGAGGTTCCCCCATCCAGGAAGAACATGGCACCCTGGTGCCAAACCAGAAAGGGCTCCGGTAACTGTACGGCCTGCGGGCAAGCGGGCGTGGCACCAGAGGGTGAAAACTCCCGGGACGCTTGAGTTGTTGGCACCGACGTGCAAACTCGGCCAGAGCTGCCCTGGAGCTAAAACTGAGGTCGGAGAAGTGAAAACAACCATGAGTGGCTGGGCCGCTGGGAGCTGCAAAGCATTCTGGGAACCAGCCCAAGCCCTTGAGGCTGACTCTGACCGTTCCCGAGTCTGGGGGGGGGCTTGGAGTTGGGGCTTTGTTCCACTCCAGTTCTGTGCTGCCTGCCTGGCTGCACGCTGCCTGCGCTGTTCTTCATCCCTTCACCGCCCCCGACAAGTCTCGAAGCTCGGTGCCAGCCTGTGAATGAGCCTCTCTCATCCCTGGGCTCTCCACACCCAGTCTGCAGGCACCACAGGCTTTGGGGAGCTGCCCGGCTGCCTGACCACCCTGGAGGAGGCAGCCCTGGGGGGCTCAGGGGTCCCTCAGTGCTCCGGGTGCTTTATTCTGTGTCTGGTTCCCACTGGCGGAGCATAACAACCAAAGCTTTCCCGTGCCATGCTCAGACTGTCTGGGAAGCTCAGCCCTTAAAGGCCCAGGCCCCAGGATCACAGGCCCTGCTGGCCAAGTGCCTCATCTGAAGCCCTGGCATGGATTCCTGCTCTTGGCTCGCTGGAGCATGTGCTGGGACGTGTGTTAGCTGCGTCTCTGAGTGGTGTTAACAGCGCGTCCCAGGAGAGGGGGCATTAGCGAGCCATGCAGTGACGCGCAAGGCGGAGAGCTGGAGCCACCTGCGAGGGGCAGCGATCTCTGTGGAACCCGAGCTCTGCCAGCTCCTATGCTATTTGTTGGGGCGGGGGGGTGGGGGTCCTGGAAGGAGGCCTTGTGGCTCAGATGCTGTCGGGGGACACGGGAGATCTGGGAGTTCCTGGCTCTGCCCCAGACCCCCTTCCTCTCCTGTTGCCTCAGTTTCTCCTCTGTCCAATGAGGCTGATGTCACATCCCTGCCTTGCTGGGGAGCTGTGAGGACAAATGCATTGGGAGGAGGAGCCCCTAGTTCTAGTCCTGGGACTGGAGTGCTGCCTGCCTCGGGGCGTCCCCCACAGAACAGCGAAGGAATTCAGGTGCCCAATTACCATGAAACCGAATGGGATCTGGGAGCCTGAATCCCACTCTTTGCCTTAAGCCACGGTGCCCGGGACCGGCTCTGCTCAGGGACGTTCTCCCCCTACTCACGCCCATTTATGCTCTGAGGCCCATTCGCTGTGTGGCGGTGGAAAGGTGGCTGCTCCCCAGAGCGCCAGGGGCCCCCCTCTCTGTCCCCCCCCACACACACTCTCTGGCTGGTGACTCCACGGCACCCTTGGGCAGCCAAGCCCCAGAGGCGCTGGGTCTGTGTACTGGCCCCTGAGCGGCCAATGCTAATCTAATCGGAGGGGTCAGAGCTGCGGTTTGAACTCTGCTCTGTCCAATGTTGTGACCCTCCAACCCAGCACTGCTATAAATCGGGGGGGAAGAGGGGGAGAGCTGCTCTGCAAGGAGCAAAGGGGTTTGCAATTCTGCACCTGTGCAAGGTGATGGGGGGAGGGGAGGGGGCTGCACCGACCGGCTGAGACAAACCACTGCAAAGGAAGGGAACGGGTTAGATCAGGTCCCTTGAGGAACCGGACTCCTCCACGACCCTCAGCAGCGGCTGGAGGTGCCTGTCCCGGCGGGCTCATGCTGGGGGTAGCCAGGCGAGGCCGGGGAACTGCCCTGAGATGTGTTGGCTTGCTGAGCCCCCTCCTATGGAGGAGATGAGCAAAGAGCTCAGCACCTCCCCCCCAGCCATATCTCACCCCCCCCCCCGTTCTCTCTTGCAGTACCTGGAGCTGAGATTCAGCAGGAAGGTTCGCCTGTGCGGGACCATCCAGTACGTCATTGCCACGGTGCGTAGCCGGGGGTCTGGCGGGGGCGGAGTGGCGTGTCTGGGGGTGGGGGCTGCACAGACAGAACGGGCTAAGGACATTGATTCCACGTGGACAGACGGGGGGGTCTGAGCAGACACCTCTGCCGGGGTCTGAGGTACAGGAGCCGCTCTGCAGCGTGGCCTAGTGGGTAGGGCACAGAGCGGGGAGCCAGAGCCCGGGGGAGTCTAGCCAGGGGGCAGGTCGTGTCCCGCTGGGGGGTGCCCACGTGAACGGCGTGACAGTCGAGCTGGGCCTCCTCCAGCCCCGGTCCCCATTGTCTGACGCCCCCGGCCGTCCCGCTGGGGGCTGCGCTCTTGCTGCCAGGGGCTCGGCATGCTCTGTGCTGACGGTGGGGTTGGGTCGCTGTTTGTTCCGCCTGCAGATGCTGTACACGGGGATAGTCATCTACGCCCCAGCGCTGATCCTCAACCAAGGTACGTCCCAGGCCCCCCGGTCTCAGGGTCCCCAGGAGCGAAGCCTGGAAAGGGGCCTGGCCGATGTTCTTTAGTATTTCTGTTCCCATAGCGCCCAGGCGTGGCCCAGCCCCCCCTCGCGCCGGCTGCTGCCCTCTGGGTCCTGCCCCAAGCCGCTCACAATCAAAGCCCTTCCTCTATTGCCTTTGCTGCGGCTGCAGGGGCTTTGTCCTCCCAGTCCCCGATTCCCACTGGCCCCATCGACTCCCGTGGAGCTCTGGCCGCTGTACACCGGATGGGGATCCATCCCATTATCTCTTGTGAGCCGCCGTCTGACTCGCTGCAAACGTTGGGCCTAGAGCTGACCCAGGCCCCGAAGTTTCTGTGTGTGGGGGGAGTTCGGGAGTTCTGTGCCAGGCCCGTCTCCCTGCGAGCCGCACGGCTGGGTCAGGGAATGTCTCCCCTTAGCTGACTGGCTGCTTCTTTGGTTTAGTGACAGGGCTGGATATCTGGGCGTCTCTTCTCTCCACTGGAGCCATCTGCACCTTCTACACCACCATAGTGAGTACCAGCCCCCGCCCGCCCCCCGCTGCTGGCACGTGTCCTCCAGCTGTTCGCTGGTTCCAGCAGAGATCACAGAGACGAGTGGGATGGGGCTCGCCTGGGGTATCCTTGCGCTGTGTCCAGTGCAAAGCCTCCAGCAATGGGGCCTCCATCCTGTGTCCTGCGGGTCCCTTCCACCATCTGCTGGCAGGTCAAACCAGCGATGACAGGAGGGGAATACTAGCTCGCTGACCCATGTCCCTACCCTGGTTGGGACAAGCTCTCCCTTGGGGCCAGGGCAAATCCGTGTTGTTTCATTTTTAATATGGAGATATCCCTATCTCATAGAGCTAGAAGGGACCTTGAAAGGTCATTGAGTCCAGCCCCCTGCCTCACTAGCAGGATGAAGTACTGATTTTGCCCCAGATCCCTAAATGGCCCCCTCAGGGATTGAACTCACAACCTTGGGTTTAGCAGGCCAATGCTCAAACCACTGAGCTATCCCTTCCCCCATTGACATCAATGGATCTCTGATTTGCTCCAGCCCAGGCTCTGGCCCCTGGGGGCTCTGTGATGTCACTTTGGTACTGGCTGGCCAGGGCGCTGACCCTCCTCTTCTCCCTCTGCAGGGTGGGATGAAGGCCGTCATCTGGACAGATGTGTTCCAGGTGTTGGTGATGCTCTCTGGATTCATCGCCATCTTGATCCAGGGGACACTGCTGGTGGGCGGCCCCAGCGCAGCCCTGGAGATCGCATCCAACCACTCCAGGATCAACCTGGCCGAGTACGTGCCTTTCCCAGCATGGGTCTTTCCCACCAGAAACCCACTAACTCTGGGACACACCGACCCCTACCTCCAGGTCCCACTCCCTTCCCAGGGCTGGGAAGAGAACCCAGGAGTCCTGGCTCCCAGTGGTGTCCTCGCGGAGCAGGGCTGCTGTCTGCCCCAGGGCTTTTCCCAGCCAGTTTTCATTTTTAGTGGGGTGATTCTCTGGGCTGGCAGCCCGTGTCCCACACGGGATATTCCCACAGCAACGCGGTGTGACCCTTCCCGGCCGTTCATTGTACCATGACAGCACCGAAATGCCAGCCCATGACACTGAGATGTCCCAGCGTGACTGGGGTGGGAGGTGGAATTGCCAAGATGGTAGCCTGGGCCCTTCAGCCCCCCCAACCCCACACATTTATGGGGCTGGGTAAATAGTCTGTGTTGGGAGACTCTCCCCCTGCATGACTGGCTCAGTCTGTGTCTCGCCCTCCCCTTCTGCCTGCAGCTTCGACCCAGACCCCAGGAGCCGCTACACCTTCTGGACCTTCACCTTTGGGGGCACCCTGGTGTGGCTCTCCATGTACGGTGTGAACCAGGCCCAGGTCCAGCGCTACGTGGCCTGCAAGACAGAGAATGAGGCAAAACTGTGAGTTCCCACTGCCTAGGGGAGGGAAACTGAGGCAGGGTTTAGCTTCCTAGGGAAGCGAGAGCCTGGCTGCTGGGGAACTCAGCACAGAGGGATGGAGGAAGAGGGACCCTGGTTGAGTCCCCTCACGGTGGCTGTGTCCAGTGCTGGAGGCTGCAGGGTTATGATCCAGTGTTGCCACGTAAAACCGCACGTATGGAGCAGATAGGACTAGAACCCTTGATCTTCTGTTCCAACGGCACGAGCCTCTATCCCCTGACCGGTGCTGTTGCCTCCTGGCTGGCATGGGAAGCCCAGGGTGCGGGTGGAAAGAAGGTGCCCTCGTCCCTCCTGATCCACCACTGTGCCGGGGGGCAATTCGTCCAGGGTTTATTGGCTCATGCAGGCTACTATCTGCCCCGATACCGGTATCTCTAATATCAACATGGCACTGCCACGCAGCCTTACGCGCCTTCCCCCTCCTCCTGTGTGAGTCTATAGACACAAGCCATGATCCATCAGCCACCGATAACCCACCCTGGCCTCCTCCAGTGCTCTGATAATGGCCAGGGGAGACTTTACCTGCCCCACCCGGCTGGCCGTGCCAGCGCTGGGACCAGCTCGCATGTACTTATCGGTGGCCGAGGTTGTGCCTGTTCCAAGAACCTCGTTTCGTGCAGGGGCAGAAAACCAGCAGAGATTAAAGCTCTTGGCCGCAGCGATCTCTTGTGGCAGTGAGTTCCCCAGGCCACTGCAGTAAAGGATGAACTGTGACCATGGGGACTTGCTGGCTTGGGGTGGGGCTTAGTGAGGAGCCACTTGGGTGATGGGGAAAGGAGGTGGGGGAGAGGCTGGAGCTTTGTCAGGCTCTGAGTGGGCAGTTGGGGGGGATTGCGGCGAGGAAAGTGTCCGAGCTCACCAGGGTGAAGTGTGGGAGCCAAGAGGGGAGGGCTCTCCTTGGAGGTCGGGATCCTGCCCTCGAGCTGGGGCAGGTTTTGGGGAGAGCAAGCGGAGCCCTGTGTTGAGGAGGGTGAGGCCGGATACAGGCCCGACCTGCTGTGCCCGGGCCCTGCCCTCCAGAGGTGCGGAGCCCCTGGGGCACCCACTGGCTTTGGCTGGCGTGGGGGTGCTCTGCCCCTCTGCAGATCAGGCCTGGGGCGTCTCAAAGCAGGCTAGCTCCCCGAAGCACCAGGCTCTGTCGGCTCTAGTGCCTCGTCTGGGTCAGGGTGAGGAGGGCACATTGCCGGGGGCCCCTACGACGGAACCTCTGGGAGTTAGGCACCCAAGTCCCATTGAAATGGGGCACCTCCCTCCCAGCCTGAGGGCCTGGGAAGCTTGCCCTGTCTCCGCCGCAGCAGGGGGAAGGGGGGGACATGGACTATTGGGGCTGCTGACGCAGCACAACGGCGGGTCTGCCCCGGCCCGGCGGAGGGGAAAGCCGGCTCCTGGCCGGACGTCACCGTGCGGTGTTGGCTCTGTCCCGGTTGTGATCTCTGCTGCCCGTGTGTTCGCAGGGCTCTGCTGGTCAATCAAGTGGGCCTCTTCTTCATCGTCTCCAGTGCGGTGGGCTGTGGCATTGTGATGTTTGTGCTCTACAAGGACTGCGATCCCCTCCTGGCCGGTTACATCTCTGCCCCCGACCAGGTACCTCCGCCCCCGCTGCAGGGGAGCCCTGCTCTAGTGAACCGAGGGCTGTTTGAGCAGCCAGGGGGAACTGCCCTGTTAATGATCGGGTGGAGGAGCTCAAGGCAAGAGGCCAAACTGAGGGAGCTTGACGAGTCGTCTGGTGAAGCCCCTGCATGGATCGTTCATTCTTTAGAGGCTGTGGGCAGAGCACGGCCTGGCAAGCAGGACACCTGGGTTCTTTCCCCAGGTCTGGGAGGGGACTATTCCCTAGTGGTTGGAGCGTGGGACTAGGAATCAGGACACCTAAGTTCTAGTCCTGGCTTGATCTGGGGTGGGTCCCTGTGCCTTTCCATGCCTCAGTTTCCCTATCTATAAAGCAAGGCTGATGCTTTGCAAAGTGCTCCCAGACCCTGGGATGGAAGGTGCCATGCCCGGCGCTCGGTATTATCCTGTTAACCCACTCCTCTGAGCCATCGCCTTCTCTGTGTCCTGTTTGACGGGTTTAAGCTGCTCTCCGAGGAGGAGGCAGCGAGTGGGAGGAGCGGGGGCCTTTCCCCCAACCCCCACCAGCCCGCCTTAGAAGAGAGGGTTTATTCTCACTCTGGAATAACCCCCCGGGAGCTGCCTCCTCCTCCCTGTCTCTGACTCCTCTGTAACGTGGCCGTCTCCTCCCTGCAGTACATGCCCTACATGGTCCTGGATATCTTTGAGAAGTACCCGGGCGTGCCCGGTCTCTTCCTGGCTTGTGCGTATAGCGGGACCCTCAGGTAAGGGGCAGAGCCCGACCCCCCCCAGCAAAACAGCGCAATAGTGGCTGTAGCCCTGGGCTCCGTTTGGGGGCCCAGCTATCCCACCCCCGCCCCACTCCCCTTTGTTATTCCACGGCTCGGAGCTGGCTCTGGGGTGGAGCTCGTCAGCTCTTTAAACCCCCTCCCCAACCGTTTGGGACAGGAAGTGAGCAGGAAAGTTGCTGTGCCCAGCTGCAGCTAAAGGGGCAGTTCCAGGTGCAGATTGGGGTCGCCGGCACTGGGGATGGATAGGACTGTGGGGCAAGTGCCCCGTATCCTGTGGCAGGGGCAGTCAGCACTGACTCCAAGGGGGAATGCCTTTTACCGAGCCACCCACCCAGCTCCCTGGGGCACAGCGCCCCCTAGCAGCGTGCTGGGGCATGAGCACCGACCCAGAGGGGAGCGCACCCTCTACATCACGTCCCTGTTGGTCTCCCAGCCAAAGATCCCCCTGGCCCAACCCCACCTAGCCTAGGAGACCGGAGGATGACAATCCCGTCAGCCCGGCGTGCATGACTCTCCCCTGCTCCCGCCCTCTCTCCCCAGCACGGCATCCACCAGCATCAACGCCATGGCTGCCGTCACCGTGGAAGACCTGGTCAAGCCCAACATGCCCTCCCTGTCGCCGCGGAAACTCACCCTCATCTCCAAGGGACTCTGTAAGTGTGGGGCTGGAGGGGGGTGGGAGGGATCCTTGCATTTGGCTGCATGGCAACGGGGCAGCCGCACATTTGGCGTTCGGCTGCCCGGGCCCGCGGCCCAGGGGTGCATTTCACCCTGGCTGCTTAGGGCTCCATGGCTAAAGGGGGGGACACATCAAGGCGACCAGCTCCCCAGCCCCACGCTGCTCCCCGCCCCCCCACGATGCCTCAGCCCCCTGCAGGGTGTGGGTCTGATGCGGCTGTTTCCCCGGCCTGAGGCTGTTTTTTTCCTCCATTCCGCAGCGTTAATCTACGGCACCTCGTGCATCACAGTGGCTGCCTTGTCTTCCCTGCTGGGAGGCGGTGTGCTGCAGGTAAGCTCCCTCCCCACCCCACCCCGCCAGATAGGGCCATGCTCCGGGGTTCTGGTTTGATATCCGCAGGCTTTGTCCCTGGGCCCCGTCCAGCATCCGCTGCCCTGGGTCCCCCGGCTCCAGCTTGTTTCACATGAGTCGTGGAAGAGCTGTCGAGGTGGCAATGACATAGGGGTCTGCCAGCCCAGGGCTCTGTACCCTTTGCCCACCCCCTAGCCCTATGGTCCTGCTCCACCCCATTTCCCACGGAGTATCAACCACTCCAGCTGAAGTCAACGGAGCCTCTGAAAAGCAAGCTCCGGCCGTCTCCCATTGGGCTTCCAAAACTAGCCGCTTCCCAAAGCATTTGGGAAAACTTGGGGGCTGTGTCGGCACCGATGACGAATATATTAGTGCCAACACGCTGGAGTTTGGGATCGTGGCTCACAGGTGCCCCTCAGCGGCAGGATCCCACTGCAATTGCTGGGTTGCAGCTACATAGCCTGGAGATGGATCAAGTTGAAACTCAAGTCCCCTCTTTGAAGTGCATGAAGGCAGGAGAGACCTGTGGCTCCTGGCCAGACCCTGCTGATGGGAGCTGGTCAAAAACCTTGTTTCTTAACAGAAGATGAAAGTTTCCACAAAACCCAACTTTTATTTTGTGATGTTGGGGGCGAGGGGGAGGGGGAAAACCACTTTTGGTTTTCCATGAAAATGGAAATTCTCTCCCGAAAACTCCCCTTTGTCGAAAAGCTTTTTTTCATTTAAAAATAAGTTGAGCTGGGAAAGTCTTGACTTGCTCTCCTCCCGGGACCCCGAGTGCCAAACCCCCTCCAGATCCCGGCTGACCCCCCCACCCCGTCTCCATCTCTCCAGGGTTCCTTCACCGTCATGGGAGTGATAAGCGGCCCTCTGCTTGGAGCCTTCATCCTTGGGATGTTCATACCCGCCTGCAACACAGTCGTAAGTCCTGCCGGGGCAGGGGGGGAATGGAGGCTGCTTCGGTGCATCAGAAGTGGGAAGCTGGTGCTCACGTTGGCTCTGACCCTGCAGCAAAGGGAGTGGGAGCTCGGGGGCATCCGTGGGCTGTAGGTGCGGTGTGGGCTGCCAGCTGCCTTGTTCGACGCCAGCGGCCTGTGCCTGGCTCAGGTTGCTCCTGAGAGACACAGAAGATGCTGGCTCTAGGAGCAGGCACGTGGCTGTGTGTGTGGAGGTGCCCGAGAGCCATGGGGAGGGGGATGTCTATTGCCCAGGCTCTGGCTGAATCCTCGTTTCTTTTCTGCTTCTAGGGGGTTTTTGCAGGCTTGGGGGCTGGTTTTGTCCTCTCCTTCTGGGTGGCCGTGGGGGGCACGATCTACCCACCCAGTGAGGACACCATGGGAGTGCTGCCCTACTACGGAGACCTGTGCCCGCTCTACAACGCTACTGAGGGGATCAACAGCACCATCGTCCTGGGACCCCTGCCTCCGCGGAACGTCTCTGCGCCCCTGGAGAGGTGAGGCCAGGAACGAGGGAACCAATCCAGCAGGGGCTGGCTCCCGGGCAGAATATTCCCAGGGCTGAGGGAATTGTCTGGGTCGGAGGCTGTCCAAGGAAAGAGACGAGGGCCAGCCTGTGGCTGTGAACTCTCCCAGAGCCTGGAGGTGTTCGGTTCAGACCCATTGTCCTCTAGGGTTTGAATGGTGGTGGTGGCGGGTGGTCACGTGTTAGGGAGTCCAGTTTGGGGACAGAGTTGCTCCCTGATGCTGGGCAGTGGTGCATGGGCGGAGAGCTCTGGCAGAGGGGCTTGGCTGCATGTGACGGCTCTGGGGATAGATCGGGTAAATAAACCGACAAAGTATGGGACACTGATTTCTCCTCCTGCAAAGCCCCGACCTCATCAGATGGGCAACTCTGTTATTGGCAGTATTTGTATTTCGCACTGACAGCGTGGTAGGACCTACAGACCTCAGGCATGTGGGCCACAGTGCGAGTTCAGCCCTGACCTGAAGACGTTCCCTTCTACGAGCCCAGAGGCACAGGGACTGAGCCAGGCCGGTGGGCTGGGGGAAGGCAGGGCAACCAATATCATAGGGGGTGAACAATTCTCAGCCGTGGTGATCCCCAGGAATAGAACCGCCCTTGACCAGCCTAGATGTATCCGGTCATGGTTTCCTTTAGCCAATCACCATGTCCTTTCCTCTGCTTTACTACGATGTCACTTCCTTCGCAGGCCGGCCATTGCCGATGACTTCTACGCCATGTCCTACCTCTACTATGGGGCTTTGGGGACGCTGTCCACCGTGGTGGTGGGGGTGCTGATAAGTTACCTGACAGGTAATGCCAGCTGCAAGGTGCCAGCCCAGCCAACGGGCAGGGGTGCCATATGTTGGGTTGGCGCCGGGCATCCCATGGAGCTTCAGCCTGGGTGGAGGGCAGGAGAGAGAGGGGCAGATTTGGATGAACTAGTGAGAATGTGGCACTGGTGCAAAGGGCCAGACGAGGGCGGGGAAGAAGCAGGTTTCCCCCACGTGCTGTCCCAGCCGTGACCTCTCGCGGTAACCGGAAACTATTGGCCTCTCTGCCGAGCCTGCCAACGAGTGACAATACCACAGACATGTGTCCACGGGGAGCTGGGCTGAGCCCTCCCCGCAATTCGTGTCCCGTAGCCCACCAGCCAGCACTCGGACAGCAACAGCTTTGTCGCCGTTGGCAGCTACGAAGGATAGGATCTGTGTCCTGTCACCCCCACGGCTGGACCCAGCCCCCATGCATGGAGAGGGTCAAACGAGCTTCTCCTGGAGTGTGGAGGCCCCGGGACAGCGAACTGACCGCAGGCCTCCGCTGGGGGAGGGAGGATACTCTTGAGATTAAACTTTGGGAGGGGGAGTCAGGACTCCTGGGTTTCATTCCCAGCTCTATCATGGACCCGGCATGTGACCTTGGGCAAGTCTGGGGTCTCCGTGCCTCAGTTTCCCCATCTGTGACATGGGGAGAATGCTCCCTGGCCTCATCAGTAGGTGATTCAGCGTCCGCCAGGGCTGGAGGGTGTCGGAGGTGGGCGAAGGATTGGCACAACCACTGCTCTGCCCTGTTCCATGGTGTTTTGTTTAGCCAGAGTTGTCATTAGACAGGGACTTGGCCCATCTGGTTTTCATTGTTTTTCGCTAGGTCCTACCAAGAGGAGCCAGATGCCCCGGGGAGTGCTCTGGTGGGACATTATCAAGGAGACGTCTTTGCCAGAGGGCAGGAAAAACCCCTTTGAGGACAGTCTGACCAAGGTAACGGAGTCAGGGTGGGGCCTGGGGCTCGGGGGGCGGGGGGGGGCGGGGCAGGAAGGTTCTTTGTCCCTGTTCCCTCCCAAGTTTCCGCCAGCCCAGTTGGCAGCCTGGTGGCTGCCTGGGCATCTCTGGGCAAAACCGCACTTCAGTGCAAAGCAGGGAGCCAGTGCGTCCCTGGCCAGACACCAGAGCCGGGCGTCCCCAGCAGGGACCCTCCGCCTGTCCTGCAGGGCGTCTGCCCCTGGGTGTCCCAGGGCTCACTTCATGGGAGGCAGCTGTCACATGGTCTGTCTGGCTTGGGAGGCTGACAGCGGGGTCGCCTCCCCCCCCAGGAGCTGGACTGAGTGTGTCGCTTGTGGCACACGGCACGGCTGGTTCGCTGGCAGGGCTGGCAATGCTGCCGCGACCGGGCAGCCGTGCTGGGCAGGAGGCTCACACTGGACACGTAAGGGCGGCGGGAGGGGGGGTTTCCAGCGTCAGCCCCCACGTCAGCCCCACCTCCTCCATCTCCGCTCTCCCCCCGCAGGACTCGGAGGATTCCCCCACTCTGCAGGAGAAGCCGTTCAGCTCCTCCACGTTCCTGCTGGCAGGGCTCACGGGCAGCGAGGAGGCCGACCGGGCGCTGCTGGCGAAGCAGACGGAGGCGGGCGCCCCCTCGCAGTGCGACTCTGAGGAGTTCCTCTGGCTCTGCCACCCTGTCGACACCGGCTGCTGCCACCTGCTGCGAGAGACCAACGTCTAGGGCCGGGCAGCGCCGTGGGGCTGGGCTGACGCCACTGAGCTCCGGCCCAAAGGGGTTCAACCAGCCATGCTCACCCCAGAGCCAGCATGGGGAGAGGGGAACGAACCCAGCCCCCGCCCCAGTGAGGGAGCAACGGACAGAGCAGCCCTGGGCTGGCCAACCCCCCAGCAAGGACATTCGGGGGGGGGGGGTATTCTCAGCATAACCAGGTGAGCAGTTACAGCGCCCCCCGCCCTGCACTGGCCCCCTCCAGGGCGTGCCCGGGGCTCTGACTGGCCGGGCAGAGGCTGACACTGCAAAGCGGCTGCACGAAGTCACCTGGAGGCTGCAGGCGCCAGCCAGGCCAAGCCCAAGTGGGTTTGGGAAGGCAGTAGCCACACGGGGGGGGGGGCCAAGCTGCCGCCGGTGCTGAGCCCCGTGGCCGTGACAGAGCTGGGCCTTGTCTAGAGCTGCCCAGCCCCTCCTGGCTGCTAACAGAGCGACAGAGGGAGCCCTGGGATTTAGGTCGGTGATTTATGGGGAAACTGAGGCAGGGAGCCGGCAAGGGGCTTGGCAAGTTGGAGGAAGGGCCATAGATAGAGCCCTGGAGTCCTGTGCTGAGCACCAGAGCAGTGCTCGCCACCTCTGCTATGTAGGGGGCACCGGGGGGAGAGCCCCGTGCCGCCTGCCCCTCCCTTCAGAATCCCTGTCCCAGGCTGCCCGCGCCCTCACCTCTGCACCTGGCAGGGGATCGTCTGCGCTGTGGGGCCGATAAACCCCCGCTAGGCCAGCCCCCATGCAAATTCTGCCTCTGCCCCCCGAGCCAGGACCAGCTTCTCTGCCCCCCAGCCCCACTGCGGCAGCAACCGGCAGCTGAAGCCACCGGGCACCTAAGTGCCACATCCGCTCATTGGAACCGGCGTGGGGCAGGGTTAGGCTGAGCTCGGGGACAGATGGGGTCGGGTCAGCTCTGCCCTGGCCTCTCAGGCCAGCAATCTCCAGCGGCGGTAAACAGGTGCTAGTCCCGCTGCTGTCCCGATGTCCAGCTGGGGCTGCGGGACGAGCTCTCTCCTTGGGCAGGCTCGGGCGGTGCCGGTCAGGCCCGACCTGGGGTTTTTCGGGAGTGTTTGGAGTTAACAGTGACTCGCTCCAGGCACCCTCAGGCAGCGTATCAGCCTGGCTTCAAGACTCCTGCTGCTTGCATAACTCCTCTGGGCCCGAAGAACTTTATCGACCCATCACAGACTGGACCTGCTCACGAACTAGCTTATCGGCCCACGCTCTATCTTATCGGGGGCACACAAGCGCCTGTTGACTGCAAACACCTTGCTCCAATAAAGATTGTGAAGGAAATAATGTGTGTGTGTGTGTGTACGGGAGGGGGGTAATGCTGATTCTAGCCAGAGCAGGCCAAGGGAATCCCTATGGGGAAGGCCTCGTGGCTGAACAAACTGGCTGCTGAGGGCTGCTCCAAAGTGCTAGGAGATCTCAGGGGTCAGGCCCCCACAGCCAGCAGGGTCCCTTTACCCCAGGCTCTGCCCCGACACAGGGGGAGAGACAGCTGCTGCCACAAGGCGCTGACAAGCGAGAGGAAGGAAGCATCGTTATCCCCATTTTACAGCTAGGGAAACTGAGGCAGGTGCAGGGACTGGCTCAAGGTCACCCACCAGAGCAAGGACGTGAACCTTGATCTCCTGAGTCCCAGCTCAGGGCCTCAGCTACCAGCCCGCCCTGCTCACGCACGCCTTGCCAGGGTGAGTGTGTTGTCCATGATGAGGCCTCACCTGCTCTAGCCCCTGCGGTAGCTTCTGTCTTTGTGTGCGGATGGGATTTTCCTGAGCCCCTTTCGAGACGAAACCTGGCTCCAGACGGCAGGTTTGGTCCCTTCCGGGGCCGTACTCCTGTCTAGGTGCTGAAGCTCAATAAAGGGTTCAAGCAGCCAGGAGCTGGCCCCAATCCCCTCCCCGTGGTTCTGTGTCCCCTCTGCTGCGGTTCCACCACGAGGAGCCCTGGCTCTGAGCGAGCAGCCGGCCGGGGCTGAGAGCACAGTACCTCCTGGGCGATGCAGCGCCGGCAGAGGGAGAGACATCACACTAAGGCCCCTTGGTGAGGTCCCAGTTCTGGGCTGGCTGGGGGCCGTGGCTGGCTGATCTCAGTTACCGCCATGCACCTGGGCTGCCCATCTAGCCAAGGCTCCTCTGGGGCCCCCTTCAACATAACATCTGGGCACTTTGCCAGCCTCAGGGTGTTTGTCCTGGCAGTGCCCCTGGGAGGCACTGTTCAGATGGGGAAACTGAGGCCCAAAGATGAAGCAAGTTAGCCACAGACTCTTTGGCACAGCAAGGTCCCAGGTACAGGCTGTAACCCCACTGCACTGTCTTCTGCTTCCTAGAATTGCTCAGAAATAGAAGGGCCATAGTGCCACATCCAATGGCTCCACCCCCAATAAGTACCGCCCTGATCGGCCCCACCCCTTAGCCCAGGGTTTGCTGGGAAAGCTCACGATGCATTTCCCCCCAGGTGAGCCGTGGCGGGGTGCACGTCTGGGGCTGTTGCTTTCTGGGGCAGCACTCACTGGCGGTGCAATGGGGGTGAATCAGCGGCGGCTCCAGGCACCAGCGCTCCAAGCGCGTGCCTAGGGCAGCAAGCCGCGGGGGGCACCCTGCCGGTCCCTGCGAGGGCGGCAGTCAGGCAGCCTTTGGCAGCGTGCCTGTGGGCAGGGCCGGCTCCAGCTTGTCAAGCAGGTGCTTGGGGCGGCCGCTCCGGAGAGGGGCGGCACGTCCAGGTATTCGGCGGCAATTCGGCGGACGGTCCCTCACTCCAGCTCAGAGCGAAGGACCTCCCGCCGAATTGCCACCGCAGATCGCGATCGCGGCTTTTTTTTTTTTTTTTTTTTGGCTGCTTAGGGCGGACAAAACCCTGGAGCCAGCCCTGCCTGTGGGAGGTCCACTGGTCCCGCGGATTCGGCAGCAATTCGGCAGCAGGTACGCCGAATCCGCGGGAGTGGGGACCTCCCGAAGGCAGCCTGCCTGCATGCTTGGGGCGGCAAAAAAGCTAGAGCCAACCCTGGGGTGAATTACAAATCCAGAGAACTAAAAACCAGCTGTGGGAAGCAGGATCAGCCAGCAAAGGCCCGGCTGCTCGCGCCCTTGGAGGAACACCGTTTGGGGCTCACGGGCGACCCCTCAATGGTGGGGGGCAGACGGGATCCTGTGACATCCAGCACCAGCTGTGGTTTGGCAGAAGGCCCTTTACCCCTCCAGCCTTGTCCATATGCCGCATGCACCCACCCATGCGTCAGGCGTAGCATTTGATGTGGCCTCGACAGAATACCCAGAGGGGGAAATTCACTCTCGTGCACAGGCCCCCACCCGTGGCTGTGTATTGCATTTGGTTTATCACCCACGGGAGCTGGCTGAGTTCTGAGCTGGGACTAAATGATCCCGCTCGTTTGGCCCTTTCCAGCCGATCCTGCTGGTCCCTTCGTCAACAGCCGGCAGGTTGTTGGGAGACCCCCGTTTCAGCCTATCGATTCCTGCTGCGCCACGTCACCTGGTTGTTGTGGGTGACGGGTCACCGAAGCCAGGCGGTGTCCAGTCAGGGAGGCTGCCACACAGCCCCGCTAATGAGCTGCTTTGTGGGTGAAGCTGCTTGGTTGGATGTTTCCTTGATCCCTCGTGCGAAGGAAAACCCAACCGTGCCGATGTTCACAAGTGCAACAGGAGCACGGACGTGGCTGAGTTGAACGGACATTGGCCAAGACCCTTTGCAGCTTCCCAGCGGCTCTAGGGCCCCTCTATCCACGCCGCAGACACGACTGCCGCGTTGGCTCAGAGCTGACCGCTGGGAGACCGAGTGGGCCCAAGGAGACTGGATGCAAACAGCCCTTCTCTACCCTTCGCTCCAGCTCTGCCTCTTGCATGGGACTCCGCTAAAAGTGCCCGGTGACCTATCACTGCCGTAAAGTGTCAGCCACCTGCCTCCGGTAAATTATTGCTGGATCTGAGTAATCTGCCAGCCCCATCATTGCATAATGTTAGCACTGCCGCTTCCTGATTCTCCACGCCCCCTCGCTCGCGTCTCTCTGCCGCGGATGCTCCTACATTTCTTAAGATGGGAAAACCCACCTCGTGGCAACTCCTTGATTTGTCCTTATCACAGCAGGTGAAAGGAGAAGTGATGCAAGTGTGGGATTATCAGCTGCTGGGAGTCCACCCTGTTAAGTAACTACAAGATTTGAATTCAATCTCTGGGGAGCTCTGAGCTGTGATTTTATTCCACCTGCTTGATAATCTGACATTCAGAGGGCTAATCGGGACAGGTGCCTTGTCTAGCGCCGCTGGGAGCTGCGGACTTAAAGTGAGCTGGAAAAGGGGTGTGGGGATTGCGTAATCTCTGGCTGGGTTTTGCTAGCAGATAACAGCTCGATAGGGCTGTGGGGTATGCCAGGCCATTGGGCAGTGAATTGCAGGCTGGAATGACCCCAAGGGGGACTGTTCCAAGGACAGGGAGGTCAATCATAGAACTGTCTGGGAAACACTAAACTCCCTTTTTTAAAAAAAAAAGGTCAATGCTGGTTTGTGTCCCAGCGTTTGACATGACTCGACTGCTCCTTTTTTAACATTTAAACGAACGTTATTGATTTCATGTTTCTGATTAATTTTTTTTAAAGGAATGAATTTGTTTTGCACATTTTTTGGACAATTTTCTGCCCCCTAAAAGGCGAAATCGACTCCAGAATAAGATCCCAAGGGGGCAGCAGCGAGCAAAGTAAGATTAAATCCAAACCATGTTATTCTTCAAAACCCCACCTACAAAGCGAGCCCATCCATTCATGGCATCAGAGTGAGACACTGCGAACAGCAGACTGGGCAGATCTCTGTCCCTTTCCTGTCTACACTACACAGCTTTTGGTGGCATGGCTGTGTCACCCCAGCCATGCCGCTAAAAGTCACGCAGTGTAGCCACTGTTCTTGGCTCTCCTCCTGACAAAAAACTTCTACCCCCAACGAGCAGCGTTTGTGTTGTCGGCAGGAGTAACAACACACTGTTTACACTGGCATTTGTCGCGGCAAAACTTTTGTCTTTCGGGGCGGGGGAAGGTTAACACCTCTGAAGAACAAAAGTTTTGTCATTCAATTGCCAGCATAGACATAGCCATGCACTCTTTGATCAGTGGTGAAATCACTGGCATTTACCTTGTCATCACTAGGGTTCAGGGTAAACACCCCCATTGACATGAAAGGGACACCACATTCCTCTCAGAGATACTGTTTTAAACTGGCCACAGACGGACAGCTGTCATTGCATCGGTTATATATGGGTCACACTGAAGAGGTGATTTTTTTGCATCCACAAGAACTGGAGAGGGACACTTTTTTTTTTTTTTTAACCTGAAAGCAGATTCTGAAGCAGAAAAAGCAGCCACCAGAAAACAACCCCGGATGAATGAACTGGGATTTCTGCAGACTTGTGCTCATTACTAATTGTAACGTAAGCCAGGCAGGTGGCCGAGAAAGCCTCTGGAGTCAGGCTGTGGCTAGTCCCCCTTCACTTTGTTGTGGCCACCTCTAGCTCTAGGAGCTTGTGATGCTTTCACCTAAGTGCACCTGGGCTGATGAGAAACAGCCACCAGGGAAAGGCAGGAAGGAAACTGGAGGAGCTGCTGACTCTTCTACAAGCTCCTTTTCCTCCCAGACACGCAGAGATGCTGCCCAGAGACGGGGTCCGTGACGGCAAAGCACCCTCCGGCCACAGGGCAGGCACCGGCTCATTTAGCGCTGGGCACTGCTACTTCAAACAGAGCTCGGCTGGGGTTCTCGAGTGACCCTTTCATGCTGATCGCTCAAGCGGCTTTTCAAACATTTCTGCCGCATGATTCCATTAAATAAACCGGCCGGCTCACCCGTTGTGCTTTGCCTCTCTGGGAAAACACCAAATAGACCAAAACGCAGCCTGGTTTAAGAGCAGAGAGAGGAAAAAGCCTGATCTGCAGCTGCTGCTATCCCCGGCCTCGACTCCTTCCACACACAGCTTTGCTGATGCCCTGCAAGCCTGACCCGCAGCCCTCTGCCATGCCCACTAGCTCGGTCTTAAACTCCCTACATAAGACTCACAGTGCATTGCAAACCTGGCCTGAGGCCCCCCCTTGCCAGTTCTGCCTGCTTTGAACTACGACCACTACGTTACCCCAACTTGCGTGGCAGCTTTGCAGCGCCAGCCATTGCCTGCTACGGCCAGCACCGAGAATGGTGAACTCCTGGCACTCGGGTATGAACTCAGATTTCAAAGAGGGTTTTTTTGGTGGGGGCGGAGGGGGAATTTGGGGTCAGTAGGGAATTGTCTGGAGGGTTTTCACCTTCCTCTGCAGCTGGGATCATCTGGGTAAGTCAATTCCCTGCCACGGCAGGGGCCTCGGGCCCTGGTGCACCTCGGGGCTTGTCTACACTTGAAATGTACCTATGCCGGCGCGAGGCGTTTTCCCTTTGATGCAGAAAATCCACCTCCCCGAGAGGTGGTAAATTCTCCTGCTGACCCAGCGCTGTCCACATACGAGGTTGGGTCGGTATCCCACGGCACTCGGGGCTGCAGGCTTGTCACACCTCTGAGTGCCGGAGCTGTCCCGATGCACAGTGCCAAGGCACGGGGGTCACCAGAGGGGTAACTGGGGGAAGCGCTGTGCTACAGAGGAGGTTGGACGAGACTGGGCCCGTCTGGCCTGGGACCGCTGTGGTATTCCTGTCTCCTCTTGCTCGGTTTCTGTAGCAGTCCGGGGACTTTTCAGAGAGCTGGGATGGCGAGACGTAGCCTTTATCGCCCCCTGGTGCCACAACGGCCACCAGCAACGCGAGCGAGACTCAAACTCTGTTCTGCTTGGTCGCTGGGCCGGTCTGGCCGCAGCACCCCACTGGACCGTCACTCACCCCACATCCCGAGGTGGCTCCGGCAAGGTGTGATGGGTGCTCAGTAGCAGTACAGACAGCGGGGGCTGTGTTACTGGAAGGTAGCGTGGTTCCGCAGTTAGGATTGGAAGCACTGGGTTATAGGGGCCCATGGGCCCACCAATATTCTGGAAAGCAGGCCCAGTCCCTCCCCTGCAGTGTTTACACCAGGGGCACAACCAGAATTGTGCTAAGGAGGGACCCAGGGTCACCTGCCCACCCGTGGGCTTGACCCCATCTAAAACATTTACAAACCTGGTGCCTATGGTGGGGGCAGTGAGAGTCAGGGGACCTGGGGTCTATTCCCGGCTCTGCCATGGACAAGCTGGGTTATCTTGGCAAGTCACTGCCCTGCTCTGTGCCTCAGTTTCCCCTCCTTTCCTTTGTCTGTTTAGCCTGTGAGCTCTTCAGGGAAGGGCCTGTCTCTCACCATGTCTGTCCAGAGTCCAACATAATGGGGCCCTGAGCTCTGTTCAGTTTCCTAGGTGTTCAAGATACATAATAACATTCTCACTTCCTGTCTTGGATTTTCAGCCTAACCACATGGTGTTAATGCTGGGGACAGGGGAGCACAGGGGACTGGTTCGATTTCCCTGGGGTTGGGTGGATTTTATGTGGCCAAGTGTTAATTTAACCCCTGCCCTAGGCTAAAATCACCTCTACCAGAGTAGCAAAGACCAGCTGGATAATTTTAATGACCCCCTGCTGGCCTCCCCCACACCAGTTGTAGCTGCTTGGATCATCTCATTTCAGGCTCCAGGGCATGAGTTAATCCTCACAGAGGCCCGGGATGGAAAGGTTGCCGGGGGCACAGAACTCCACAGCGGGCTCTTTGCGGGCTGCTCCCACCCTGCCATCCACAGAAGTTGCCCATGGAGCGAAGGCCCCTCCTGCACTGCGTGGCAAAGCCAGCGGGAATACCGCCTCTCAACCCCGGCCCCAATTCCCCACCTGCAGATCTGATTCCCTGTCGAAGTCAGAGGCTCAGAACGAGCTTCCTCTGGCGGAGGAAGATGCTGACTAAGCCTCTGGCCCTAAAAGAGGATAACAGCCTACTACTGCTACTAGTGGGACAGCAGCATTGCCTAGTGGGTAGAGCATGGGACTGGACTTTTGGGCACCTGGGTTCTATTCCCAGCTCTGCCACTGACCTGTTGGGTTATCTTAGGCAAGTCACTGCCTTGCCGCGTGCCTCAGTTTCCCCATCTATAAAATGGGGCTAATAATACTGGCCTGCTTTGCAAAGCGCTCTGAGCTCTACTGCTGGAGAGCCAGTGATTTGTATTCCTACAGCTAACAGAGCTACTCCTTGAGCTCAAGAGGCAGAGTGGTCTGTGAGTGCTCAGGAACCCCGGAGTGAACATGGCTGCGCAGCCAGAGAGAAGAGACTTGGACATAGAAGTCCCTGCCCTGGTCACTTTCTCTGCAAGGGTGAGTGGGGTGGATACAACCAGTCTAGTTAAACACCAAGCAAAGAGCAGCTTTGGGAGCCCCGGCACCTCTGCAGCTTCTCCTTAAAGCTGCCATGGTCCCTAGTCTAGAAAATCTGAGCACTGAGAGGACTTGCTGGTTGGAAGGCTGTGCACACGCAGAGAGGTGGGCACACTCCATTCCCCAGAAACAGAGGAGGATTCAACCCCTTTGGCTGCAGGTTAAGGGGGTCAGACAGGCTGGTCACTCTTGGGGCTGATTCAGGAGGGGGTCAGGCGTTTGTTGTTGTTATTATGAACAGTTTAGCAGCTCATTTAGCACAGAGACAAACAGGGCCTTTCCCCTCAACAAGCCAGCCCTGGGAGTCACAAACAGGCTCCCAGCTCTTGTCCCAAGACGACCGGTGTGCTTCCTGTGACAAACAGGGGCCT
Organism: Trachemys scripta elegans; assembly: GCF_013100865.1. Classification (NCBI taxonomy): domain Eukaryota; kingdom Metazoa; phylum Chordata; order Testudines; family Emydidae; genus Trachemys; species Trachemys scripta. Next base: position 3,480,192 of record NC_048319.1, on the reverse strand, counting down.
GCATTTGCCCCACTTGAGTAACTCCCATTCGCTGCTCATCCCCTGTAGGCTGGAGTCCAGAGACCTCCCCATCTCTGCTGGTCAAGTCTCCAGGTCAGCTTAGAGGGCAGGTGAGTGGAATCCACTTTTGAACCAGAAGCCCTAGCCCTTGCTTTCCCAGCAAGCACGGGGTTAACAGCCTGATTTAATGTCACACAGATGCAGTAATGTGGCAGGGCTGGGGATGTGAAGGCTCAAGCAGGCTTGCCAGGAGCATACAGGGGAACCCTGTATAAACAGCTGTTTGAGAGACTCCTGTAGCTGTCCAGGGCTGATTGTATTCCGACTGCCTAGTCTCTGGCTATCCCCCACGCCCAGCTCTACCCTAACCCAGTGCCTGATGCCTTTTGCCTTCACCTCCAGTCAGCTGGCCAGGGAGCCTCGTTTTCCCTCCCAGCCTCTCCTCTTCCTGATCCAGCTTACTGCAGAGCAGGGTCTATGACACAAAGCGTTCTGTGCATCTGGCTGGTGATGATAACCAAGGGGCAGCAGCCACCATGCACCTCCTCCTTAGTGAGCAGTGCTTCAGTGGGAGGGCAGGTGGCAGAGAAGAGGAGCTGGAATTCAGAAATCTGAGGCAAGGTTCATGGACATACGAAAGAATAGGGAGGGAGGTCGCAGCAATCGCGGCTTCGCCTGGGCTCATGCATGACACAGAGCAATCCTCCATTTGGTGCACAGATGGAACGAACGTTCCACAGGTAAGGACGGAAATCAACTCCCCTAATTGCTCTCACTCAACGTCCACACCAGCGTCTCCTCCCCAGTACAGTTTAACCACATTATTGCACGCCTCGCCTGCCTTGGGTTTGGGATGCGACAGACCCCAGGGCAGTTTGTCAAGAGATTCTTCATTTTACATGGGCAAAAGAAAAGGTTGCTTTTGATGCGGTGGGAGGCAAAAGCTTGAACAGATGTCTGCCAAGCCAGGAACCGACTGACCGACCGACTCTTGACGTATTTTTTCCTTTCCTAAGATCACATGAGAGCAAATGGTACCCAAAGTCACCTGATCTCATCAATGTTACCCAGATCTACAGTACTTGCATCTTCACAACTCTTGAAAGTTCCTCAAAGAGGCGTGGGAGGGGAAGGAAACTGACCAAGGTGCGAACTCAGCTTTTATCATCCCATGAACAAACAAGTCTGACATTTTAAAAAGCGGGTTTTAAGGGGGAATCCCAGCTTGAGAGGGGCTGTCTGGGGGGACATCTACACTGCGATAAAAGACCTGCGGCACGGGCACGGCTGGCCCAGGTGAGCTGACTCGGGCTCATGGGGCTCTATAAAATGACAGTGTAGACGTTCAAGGTCAGGCTGGAGCCCAGGCTCTGAGATCCTGGGTCTGAACATCTAGGCTGCTATTGTATGGAATACCAGGAGTGGGGGAAGGGGGGTACACGGCAGCCTGGGGGGGGAATGGGGGGCGCATGGCAGACCGGGGAGAATGGGGGGTGCACGGAATACCAGGAGTGGGGGAAGGGGGGTACACGGCAGCCTGGGGGGGGAATGGGGGGCGCATGGCAGACGGGGGGGATGGGGGGGGCACGGGAGGCGGGGGGGGGGGGGGGGGGGCGGGGGGGGGAGGGGGGGGGGAAGGGGTCCGGCTCTCGGTCCCAGCGATGGATGGGCTCGGTGGCTGTGCGATCCAGGCGCAGCCGCCCCTCCAGGCCTCTCGCTCGGCCCGCGGATCCGGGCTCAACATTCCCCCTTCGCCCTGTTGTCCTGCTCCGGGGCCGGGCTCCCCCTCGGGCCGGCCAAGCCAGTGTGGAAGGAGCTCCAGCTCCATCTCCATCTCCATGGCGACGGGGCGGGGCGAGACACGTCCAGAGAGAACCGGGGAGGGCGCAGCCGCTATGCCAGTAATGGGCAGCCGGCGGCGGCCATCTTGGTGCGGGGCAGCACAGTGATGACGTAGGGAGGAGTCCACCATCTTTGTGCGGGGCAAGAGGAGGAGGGGTATGCAACGGGGTCTTTCCCCATTAGCCGCCCCTCGGCAGCCGCCTACGATCGGGCTGCTGGTCGCGTTCCCCCGCACGACGCTTTCAAGGGGTGAGCCGGCGAGAGAAGGGGGAACGACAGAGTGCCCCGCACAAAGATGGCGCCCGCCCGGGAGCGCGTCGCGGGCGTGGAAGGACCCAAAGGGTGGAAGGACCCAACTGGGCCCCACCCACGGGCCTTCGCCTCCGCCTCCCCCTCCCCAGGCGTCCGTGCTCCCTTCCCCCAACCCCACCGTTCACGGCGGCAGGGGCCCGGCCGCTGCCCCTCCCCTCAGGCAGGGATAAGGCGCCCCGTGACGGGCAAAGCGAGCGACAGCCGGAGCCGGCAGCAGGTCAGAGCAGGGAGGGGGGAGCCGCTGAGCCGGGCCCCGCTTCCCCCGGGCTCCCTGGTCACGGGGGGTTGTGGACCCATGGGGGTTACCCCCCCCCCGGGCTTGGACCGGGGGGAGCGCAATTCTGTGGGGCGGAGGTGGGAGGGAAGGTTTGAAAGAGGTGGGGGGGGGAGCTGGGTGTCAGGATGTTGGGGGGAGCCTGGGGGGCGGGGCCCCCACTCCAGGGTGGGGGGCAGGGTCCATTCTGTGGGGTGGAGGTGGGAGGGAGGTTTGAAGGGGGAGCTGAGTGTCAGGATGTGGGGGGCAGCTGGGGGGTGGGTTTGGGGGGATGGGAAGCACGGTTGGCTGGCTGGGTTTGGGGGTTCAGCGTATTGGAGCTGGGGGTATCTGGTGTGGGGCACAAGGGGTGGGATGGGGGGCTAGGCCTACTCCAGCATGGGCCTGGCCTGGGCTGGGTTCCTTGTAACCATTCTTTCAAAGCAGTCTGTGCTTTGAGCGGGAGGAGGGGTGGGAGTTGACCCCCATCAAGAGCCATGCGACTCAGAGGTCTTCCCACCCCCAAATGACTCTAGGGATGCTGGGTTTGTCAGGCCTGCCCTGGGGCTGGTGCATAGTCTCAGCTCTCCCTGCTCAGGAGGTGTCATCTTCAGTTCAGGCAGGACCAACCTGGGCTCATTAAATCTTTAGAGCGTCTTTGCTTCTGCTTTCCGAGAAGACTCCGATAATATCTCCTCAAGCCCTGGTTTTAGTACTACTTCCCGCGCGTGTTTACTTTATGCCAGTTAAATGTTTGCACAGTGCTTTGGAAAACGGGAAGTGCTTCATAAATGATGACCAGGTAACCGGCTTCACACCTCTCTGTATGCTTGTACCCTGTTTTTCTAAAGAACTCTTTTCAGCACACAAGTCATTCTGTCTGCTGAATCTTTACTTGGCAAATGTATATAAATTCTGACAAGGCTTGTATCAACTGACCCTGTAACTGACACAATACCATTGTCTTGCCTAGAGTGAAATTTAAGTTGTGATGTTAAATATGTTGGGCAACATGCTTCTGACATGGTGTAGTCATGATAGTGTGCCTTAACATGTGTTTAAACTTTGAGTTAAAGCGTTCCCCCTAGGGTTCACCCCCTACCAGCTAACACATGTTAAAATACAACTTGTTTTCTGTAGAGTTTTAATGTGTTATCTATCATGACTTCTTTTATTCTAGTGAAGATGAGGCCTGTGTGTGCGTGTGATGCTTGTTTTAACATAAGCCAGGGTCCCTGACCTAAGGAGTTTCATCTTTAAATTAGATATGATAGTGACAAGAAGTTAAGTTGGGGTCCGGAGCGGGGAGGGGAGAAGAGGAAAACAGGGTTATACAGGAATGGTGGCTTTCTTGGGATTTTGTTTATATGCCTTGTTGTTCCTATTTTAACTTGTGTACAAAGCTAGATGATCTGTGTTTTGTGAATGTGTTTGAGATGCTCTGATAGAGGAGGGTCTAGGACAGGAAAGACACTTGTGGGCTTTTGTAACTTTCCTTTGTCCCATAATCTCATTTTTGTGGAATCCTGTTAAAATCACTTGAGGCAATTTAATAAAAGCTTTGAGGTTAATGTTGACTTATGACGTGGAAGGCATGATGATATAACGAACATTGCCAGTGGCAGACCTAAGTTCTTTAAAGGCTATGAGAAAACCCACAATGCAGTGGGGTAGGAGGGAGAATGCGTAGGATGAAGCAATTGCTCCTTCTGTCTGCTCTACATCCCAAAATGGTAAAGAGGCTGGTGTTAAAATGCAGACCATGTGCACTAGCTGTGCTATTATTGAACCAGAAGGTCTCTTGCTTTGCTTCCACTTATGAATTCTTGTAGAACAGGAAAGCTGTCATGCCTTTTCCTCTGTGAGTGACTAATAGGGAGAATCCTCACCACAGATGCTTAATAGTCACCAGCGGCTATGTGCACGTACGCAGGCGTGGATGCACTGTGTCTGTCAGTCGTATCTGAGTGAAGGGCTGGACTCAATCCTTTTGTTGTATTTTGGAGGTTGTAGTTTGCTCTAAGAGAGGAAATACTGGTTTTCTTCAGAATGCACAAACAGGACCTCTAGTGCAGTAACAACCGCTTACATGACAAAAAAATCTTTGTTTTTCCAGACCTTTGGCTTTGTTGGATAATTGAATTTTCTCTGTAAGGGTCAAAGTCTCTAAGGAAAGCTAGAATTTCATTTTGCAATCATAGCAGACTGTTTTTTTTTTTTTTTTTTTATGTAAGTTGGGTGGCTTAGCGGACAGGAATAAGGCCAGTCTGTCGGTCTTAAATCTAAATTGTGACGGAAACTAAATATTCTATGCGGCGGTTTCTCCACAGATCAAGCCACACTAATGTTTGACATACATGTTGCACTTTTCATTTTCTAAGCACTTTACAAATCTTAACTAGCCCTTGCAGCATCCCTGTGAGCAAGTTAGTATGGGTGCTTGTCCCCACTTTACAGTGGTGGGGGAGAACTGGGGTTAGAAGTTGAGTTCTTGGCTCTCAGTTCTGCTGTCAGCCACCAGTCTGGCCTCTCTGTGATTTCGAAGCAGTTTGGCTCAGACTTGGTCTACACTTAGAAGTTCTGTCAGCGTAGCTACGTTATTCTGGGGTGTGAAAAACCCCACCCCCCTGACCAACATGGCTGTGCTGACAAACCCCCCAGTGTGGCTGCAGCTATGTCGATAGGCTGCTGCCGATGTAGCTAAGCCGGTGTTCCTACGCTGACAGACACTCCATCAGTCAATGCAGGCTGCATCTCTGCTAGGGAGCTCTACCAGCCTAGGCTCTAGCATAGACAGCCACAGCCGGAAAAAGAAACTTCCTCGATGGGATTTGGGATCAGAGCTGACCCTGTCTGTCAGGGGATGTCCCCTGAACCCATGGCCCAGGCAAGCACTTTGGCAATGCTTTTCCCCCTCTTCTCCGCAGTGCACCCTGAGGGATGCCCAAGAAGTTCCAGGGCGAGAACACCAAGTCGGCTGCTGCCCGCGCAAGGAAAGCCGAGGCGAAGGCAGCAGCCGATGCCAAGCGGCAGCAGGAGCTGGAAGATGCCCTCTGGAAGGATGAGGACAAACACGTCCTGAGGAAGGAACAGAGGAAGGTAAATGGATGGGTGGTGTGGTGGGAGGGAATGTGTGTGTGTAAGGGAGCCTTGTGGCAAGTCCTTGCATTCACACCTGGGAACCCCAACTTCCCTTGCAGGGGCTGCTCCTGTTCTTCTGTTCCAAGGCTACCATTGAAGCCAGAAGCACTGTCCTGGACTCTTTCAGGAACGGTAGCTAGAGCTCAGTGCTACCCTAGGAACGAACAGAAGCAGAATGTACTGAGGAGATGAATGTTAATGCACAACTCAAAGCTGTGTTAGATGATAGAGCTGCTCCCTCAGGGAAATGGTGAGCGCCCCATTGGAATAATTTAAACTGAACTGGGTAAAGTGCAGAAGAACATATAGGGAATAGTCCTGCAGGAGCCTGGACTACATGGGCCCTAATCTTTTGTCCATCTCCTGCAAATCAAAGAAATATATAATCCACAAAGGATAGCTTCTGTTTGCTAGAAGCTGGGAATAGGCGACAGGTGGTGGATCACTGGATGATCACCTGTTCTGTTCATTCCTCTGGGGCACCTGGCATTGGCCACTGTCAGAAGACAGGATACTGGGCTAGATGGACCTTTGGGCTGACTCAGTCCAACCATTCTTATGATTGCACATGACTTTTTTTCTTGCCTTTTTTTCACACCTTTGTAACATTGGGAAAACTCCTCTTTCCCAGAAAACCAATTAGATTCTAATCCACTTACTGTGCTCTGTATGTAAATCATTTAGCTGTTCGATGGGTGGAACAGTTCAATGTTAACCCCTGGACCGTTCAGACTTGAAGGTTGTGTTGTATGTTGTAGGTCAGGTAAGTTTCCCTCCCATTCCAGTAACATTTTTATTTGACCTACCGTGTCAGTTTGAAGCTATGAAGTTCTCACAATCCCCATGCAAGCCATACACAAGCAAGTGCACATCTTACTACTTCCATGGGTTTCCTAGAAACTTAATTGCCACCATTAACTGCTAGTAGAACTTGCTTTTCTAAAACAGGATTTGGTTACCCTGTTGATATCCTTTCCTAGCCCAGGGAGTCCTGGAAATGAAATGCCCAATGTGTGTAGGTCTGCTCCCACTGTAAACTCCATCAATGGAAGCTAAGCGGGTGTACTGAATATATGGGGCTGGTCTGATCTCTGCTCTAGTTTGCCCATTCATTTACATAAACAAAAACATTAAAGGCCTTTATGCTCCTTTGGAATAATGTATTTTGGCCTCTCCATTGCAAAGTACATGTTACAGCTTCACCATTGTTGCAAAAAAGTAGAGTACTCTCGTTCATTTAGGAACCCTGGATACATTTTTTTTCAAAAGCATCTTTTCTTTTCTTTTTAAAGATTTGGGGTTTTGCTATTTTAATTTTGCTTTCAGCTGAAATGGCTGATCATAGAATCTCAGGGTTGGAAGGGACCTCAGGAGGTACCTAGTCCAACCCCCTGCTCAAAGCAGGACCAATCACCGACTAAATCATCCCAGCCAGGGCTTCGTCAAGCCTGTTCAACAAGTCCCATAGGAATCAGAGTTAAGAGAAAATAGCCACACAAATGGGTTAAGTCTCTTCTGTGGCTCTTAACTCACTGATTGAAAAACTTGTTTTTATTGCATCCTGATGCTTTTTCCGACCTAGTTTAAAAATCCCCTCTTCACCACCTCCACCCCCCCCCAAAATAGCAGTATTGGAAAACGTCGCTCTTGGCTGGGATGCCAGCGCAGAGACTGATTTCTAGGTGTGCCGTCCCAGTGGGGTAGCTCAACTGTCTTTCTGAGTTAGCGCCCAAAGGGGTGTTTATGCCTGGCCATCACTTCTGACAGTGAAAGGCCTGGCGTCTTGCAGCATGGCAGGTGGCCGTCTGGCACCCTTCGTGCTTCAGTAGCATGCCTGCATGCGGTGCCAAACTCTCTCCTGGCCAGCCATTGCTGCCTAGTGGCGTAGAGCCTCGCAGTTGTGTTTACCCTGAGATCAGGCCATAACCAGGTGTGGGGAGCATTGCAGTGGGAAGGCAATAAAGCAGAAGGTCATTGAGCCAGCGGCTTTATTTAAGTTGCATCCAATGTGCAGCACAAGCTGATCACTGGGATGGTGATTCTAAGTTACTGAATTGCAAAGTGGCTGAGCTGGGGCCTCTGTTTCTGCCGTCTTGGCTGAAGCAAAGTACTGGGAAAACCAAGTGAAGGGAACAGTCCCCCGTTGCCGAGGGAGATGGACTAAATGGTTGGTGTTCTAGGCTTCCTCTTGCGACCTGATGAGCTGCTGTGGTGGTCCACCACAGCCAGCTTCCTGTTCAACTCATCATGCAGCGTGGGCCGTTGTGATCATGAGAGTGAGGGTTGGCGCAGATCCGTGCTGGATTAGAGTATGCACAGCAGACTGGGTGGCAGAGTCCTTGTCTGATCAGGTTGGGGGTGCTAGGACCAGTGGCTGGCTGCTGTAGGAATACCTAAGAGTGAATTTCCATTTCTAGTGTCTCTGATCTGGAGATATCAGCTTTTGCTCTTTAATGCCCATCGGTTCATCTCGGGTCTCTTTCCTGCTGTCTTCCATGGCATGCTGCACATTGGGCATCAGAATGAGAAATAAGCCCCATGTGTTTCATGGAGCAAGAGGCTTGAGAAGCCTGTCTATAAACACTTTTTTTTTTTTCCCTGTAAAGAAAATGTTAGCAAGGAATTGTTTGACCTTCTCAAACTTGGGGGCGTTGGCTGCACTCGGCATGTGTAGTTTGCTTTTTCTTTCTCTGCAGACAGAAAATGGTTACTGAAGTAATCATAGCTTAGCGAGCCGCTTGGTTCAGCTTCCCTCTGAAGTCTTAATGCTGCTAATGTACTTTGACTGGGGACGTGGCCATGAGATGCGATCTTCCTCAGCCGAGCTGAGAGCGCGTTAGACAAAATGTAATATTGGAGTCTCTTGGCATTTTTCCCCTCTCCTCTTTTGTCTCCTTTCCTTCACCCTTCGAAACGTCTCTTTGCTGAGCTTAATTTAATCGCGATCTGCGTCACATCTTAATATGTGCAAGCATAGCCTGAAGATGCTGCCCAGGCCGCAGTCTTAGGAAGCCGCTAATCAGTTGTGAAAAATCTAAACGAACGCCTGGCTCCATGAGTATCTGAAATTTGTGGCGGCGTCGACCTTCTGTCTCTCCTTAGGGAGAGCAGACTGTGCACTTTCCACAACTGCAGCATTCTGCTGCAGCTTTAAGATTATCTGTCGCAAATGGGGACATGGGGTAGTATTCGCTATGCACTGGGGTTGTAGTGTGCAGTCACTGCACATAAAACAGACCCCTCGATTTCAAGGCCTGGGCATGCTCCACTAAAATGTCATGTCTTTGCATTTTACTCAGTGGCCTTTGATGGATACTTTGCCCTCCTCTCGCTGCCGTACTCTTGGGGATTCTGGAAATGTCCCATGAAATCCGTGGTGCAGTTGGAAACAGAACCTACATTTCTGGAGTCCCTGTCCAGTGCCTTCACCACAAGGCCTCCTTCCTCTCTCTTATTGTGGCTGTGTGGAGACCTGTCCACTAGGAGCTGGACTGAGACCATCTCTCTTTGGCCTGGTGTACTCCTGAAACGCTTCGCCGGTATAGATCTATTCCAGGGGTGGCCAAACAGCAACTCTTGAACGGTTAAAGTCTGGCTCCCGGAGGGGGCCCCCCTTCCGCCTAATAGACTGGTGGGGAGGAGAGCTCGGGGCTTCTGGCGGGTCTCAAACCTGCCAAGCCCCGGCAGGTGCGCCCGGCTCTCGAGGCGATGAAGATTATCGTATGTGGCTCAGAGTCAGTAAGTTTGACCGCCCCGATATGTTCATCGAGCTAAACCGTCCGTCTCCCTCGTGGTGACGCAGCGTATAAAGGCAAGAGTTCCATTGCTGGTAAAGCTCCTCCCGTGCCCCAAACAGGGTCCGCTAGCTGGGCAAAAAGCCTCTTTTGCCACTATAACTGTCTACGCTGGGGCTTTTTCTGGCCTGGCTTTGTTGGGCGGGGGGGAGGAATCGTGCCCCGATGACATAGTTTTGCTGGCAAAGCTTTGTATGTGTCGCTGAATAGCCATCAGCAGTTAATGACTGAATTGTCTGGGCAGGATTGGGGTAAAACGGAGAATTTATATGGACTCTGATTTTAGGAAGGCAGGTGCCCAAATAGGACTGAAGAATCCATCAAACGTGTTTGGACGGGATGTGCCAAAGGATGGTATCTAGCAGGGGAATAGCCTCCCTCGGTGCAAAAGGGACTTGTGCTGCTCTCAGTTACAGTGCGTGTAGGGGACCGTCTCTAACGGTAAGTCTGCATTGCAGTAAAACACCCCCGGCTGGCCTGGGGCAGCTCACTCAGGCTGTGGGGCTATACAATTGCAGTGTAGACATTCGGGCTGGAGCCTGGGCTCTGGGACTCTCCCCCCTCCTGGGATCTCAGGGCTCAGGCTCCGAATGTCTACACTGCAGTGTTCTAGCTCCAGTCAGCTGACTCGGGCCAGCCCTGGGGGAGGGGGGGCGTTGCAGTGTGGACATGCCCTTAGCACCTTCTTCATTCAGGACCAAAACGACTCTCCCCAAATCTGTCCAGGTGGTGGCAGTAATGTATTACTGCATGGGGCTGGCACAAAGACCCATTACCTCCTGATTTCCTGCACAATAACAAACTTCCTCGGCTAGAAAGAATGAATGACAGCCGTGGGGATAGAATGCTGCAGGGTGTGTTGGGTTTTTGGATTTTAAAACGCCCCTTCTCCCTCCTGTCCCTGGCAGATGCTGACCACCAAAGCCCTTGTGTTGTGAATTAGGATGTAGCGTGCTATTTTCCTCAAGCTGCTGCCTCTCTGAGTCATTTCAGGGTTCAGTGACTCTCTGCACAAAACAATTTGGTGGGCTCGTTTAAGCACTATAGACACAGCCCGTACGGTGGCACCTTAAGATCTGGTCATTAGGAAGTTTAATGTCTAAAAGGCAACATCAAGGCTTGGCTGATCGGCTGGCGCCTGTCATTGGATGACTCACCTGTGGCATTTGTCTTGCTGTGTCTTTAAACCTACAGCGTTTTGAGATGATCTCTGCTAATGGAGAACAGTGTATATATATCCTGGCTTTGCTGCATAACGGAGTGTCTGAGCTAACATCAGGCATCAATTTCTAGTCTCCAGTATTTCTAGCAACAGACCACTTCTTGTCACTCGCCATAGGGGAGTCTGGCTTTTGTGCTCATGCATGAGGGGCAAATCGTACAAACTAGACCCAGGCAGCAGGGCCCAGTGGGTAGGGCACTGAACGGGGACTTGCACCTGGTTTCTGTTCCACTCTGCAGCTGCCCTGCTGTACGACCTTGGGCAAGTCCTGTCTCTGCATCCCTTCCTGTCTTTTGTTGTGTCCATTTCAGATTGAAGCCCTGGGGGTGCAGTTTGTCTCACCATGGCCAGCGCAAGGGAGCCTGGACGTGCAGTTGTCCATAGTATAGATTGTGGTAGTGCCCTTACCCCTCTAAACACCGCTCTGTCCCATGCCTTTCAATCTTGACCTGGCTCCGTACCCTGCCATTCCCGATCAGAAGGCCGGAAATGGAAAGGCCCATTGTGCAAGGTTGGGGTGTAAATGTAGACCAACCAGGTAAAACATGTCTGTTCTACGCCTCTCTTTCGTCCCCCTCCTCGCTCTCCCCTGCCCCCAGCACAAGCCTCCTCATCTAAAAGCCAGCCTGTTGCCTCAGTGCATTACCTTAGCCCCGCCCTGCTAAAGTGTCATGTGTTTTTTCCTCTTGCAATTAACTAAAGTGCAATCTGGCTGTGGAATACCCTTGAATGCTGAAGCAAGGGGTGAGGTGAGTCTGCAGGGAGCTCTGAACAGATCTACCAAGTATTCAGGGAAGAGTCGGCAAATTGACTAAATGTCTAAGGCTCCTATGACACACATAATGTTGCATTTGCTGAAAGCACAAAGCGAATATTCAAAATGCTGTCCAGATTCAGAGGGTTTTTTTTAATACATCTCTTGAGAGAAAATGTTCTGCAAATAAAATTATGCTTGGAGGTATGGAGACACGGCAAAAGGGAAAATGAGCACTAAGTGGTGGTCTTGCATTAATCTCATTTACAACTTTGTACATCCAGCACCGCAAAAATGCGGCTGCTTCTGAGGTGGAGAATAACACATGGCAATGCTGCACCACTGTTGAGTGGGGATAGAAATGGTAGCAAGAAAGCTTCTCCTTCCCCTGTTGGAGGAAGATGCTACTCAGACATCCAGGAGATCTTTTAAATCTGCTCTGTGCTCAGCCAAATGGTGGGCTGCCCCAGCCCTCATTGCAGATATGATTAAAGCTGGCTGTGTGTAGGAAACTCAGCTGTGGTCCTGTGCCATCTTGGGAGAACCATGCATTGTTCTATGGGGAAAAAGATCTTGGCTGTGAGCCGGTCTATCAGTACCCTCACGGGGGTGTCCTCTCTGCTGGGTGGGAGTGCCCTTTGGAGACTGGCCAGACTACCCCTACTCACTCCTCCTAGGTGGAGTGGAGCCTGCTCCTGGGCTCTGGGGAAAGGGGGTGCGTGTGTCTGGGCTGGTGGGGTGCTCCAGAACCCCCAAAATACTCCATGCCAGTACACACGCACACCTGTCTTCATTCCTCCGGCACTTTCCTCTATTTGCGAACTTGACATATGGTAACCCTACAGGGGCAGGGTGAAAAAATGAGAATCGACTAGAAGACCAGAGGGGCAAAATTGTCCCCTAAGATGTGCCCAGTTGGCATGTGACATACCCAGACTGAGACGCCCAACGAAAGCATAACTGAATCAGGAACTGGGTTGTAGTAGGGGTTTCTTTAACTCACTGCTCTTGGGGGAATCTCTTTTGTTGTCTGTATTGTTAGACACTTGCTGACCGGTATTTTGCAATAATAAATTACCAGAGTAATTGAAACTGGCGTGATTATATTGTGTTGTTTTGAGAAATAAAATAGGCAGAATTTTGCAGACTTTTAAAATATTGTGGGCAGAACTTTTAATTTTTTGGTGCAGAATTCCTCCGGGAGTGATAGCTGTCCTCTCAGCAAGGGGAGGGGCCGTTTAAAGGGATTCAAATAGTGTTTTGACTGGTCTTCCACTTACTGGCCGCTTCACGCTGTGCTTCAGCTAAAGGCAGCTTTGAAGTGCCAGGAAAGCCATTACCTGCCATGGGTGACCTATGTAGCCAGCTGCCTGGAATCCCTTTTACACTCTCCCTCCACAGCGCGTGTCTGGAAGTGGAAGTACCACGCTGTGTCCCTCCACTTCTCTCTCTGCTTCGCAGGCCTCTTCAAATGTCAGGCTTCAGGAGGTCTCTCCTGTTAGCTTCTGCACCCCAGTTGGAATGGAGGGAATCCGTGGCCACCTCTTTTCAAAGAGAACAGGCTTATTGTGAGAGCCAGCAAATTAAAGGTCTGTGCATTTAAGACCTCTTTCCGGTGATGGATACAGTCATGTGTTAGAAGGGTACAGATGTCTCCCAAAGCTCTGCTGGCATCGGACTCCTCGGACGCTCCTGGTCATATTAGTCTGAATCTTGGGGTACAGGTTGGCCCCTCTGTACACTGATCTCCTCCTCCTGTAGTGTTATCGCAGGCAGGCAAGTTTTGGTTAAATGGACTGTTAAACCGATGGAGTAATTAGGCCCCACGTCCGGGTGCTGAGGCGGATGCTCGCCGCAGCTACAGGAGCGGCACTGAGCTTGGGGGTGAGTGAGAAATGAAGGGGGAGTGGGGTCTGGTGGCAAGAGCGCAAGAGGACTAGGAGATCTAGGCTCAGGCCTAAGTGCTAATTCCAGCTTTGCCACTGACTTGCTGTGACTTCCATCAAGTCCTGAGACCTTTACCTCTGTTTTTCCCCCCCATCTGTAAAATGGATCTACGTTGGGGGTTTTGAGGGCTGATCAATCTGACCGACGTGGAGAACCTCAAAGGCCCATATGCACGCTCAGTATTCTTATTCCAGCTTGCTTATACGCCCCCCCTCCTGACCGTATCCGACTTGGCATTGCCTAGTTCTTCTGCTCTGTGAGAAGTAACGACTTTGCCCTTCCAGCAGAGATCTCTGTGGTGTGCCTCCGAGTCTCCCGCGAAGAGGTTGATTGGGAGCACAGCCACTTCATTTGACCATTGCTCAGAGCCACACGGCTGTGACCTTTCTCCCTCCATCTAGGAGGAGGGAATTCATTGTGAAAGTTAATGAGTCGGTTCTCGCTTGGCCAGTTCTTTGCAAGGCTGGAAATTTTATTTTGAATCGCTAGAAAGGCGTGTGAGCGGAATGTCCGGCCAAGGAAATTTTCCTTTCCTGTGCCCTCTTGACTCTGATGTTGTTGGGGGTTTCTCTTCCAGCTGGCTGCTTGCTTTGCTTGTATGTTTCACTTACAAAAACTGGAATGTCCCTTTCATTAGAGCACTCCTGCTGATTCATTGCGGTGATACACACAACTAGGAGTTACTTCTGACTCAACCTGATGAAGGAATTTAAATACTTTCTTAAGGAGCTCCTGTGAGTCCAAAACAGAAATATAAATTGTACATTGTCTCTAATGTAAGAAAAGCCCCCTCAATGGAAATGAGACAGCCCCATAACTATTTAAACACTCATTCTTGGCATGGAATTTCAGCTGTTGCCAATCTGTAGAGACCTCTTCCATAAAGGCTCCTTCCCCTGAACGACTGACCTCTGCGCTGTCAGCCCATTAAGGAAATTGACATTTGTACACTCAGGAACTTGCTGTGAATTGGTTAAACGCTGGTCCTCATGTGCCCGCAAGCCTTATTACTCAGCCGCCCGTGATTCAATTCCTGCTGTTGCTGCAGACTTCCCGGCGCTGCAACAGGGTCTTCCAGCTTTGAACCCTACTAAAGGCCCAGAGCAGGGTGGAAAGCCAAGTGCTGATAGTGAAATCTGATCGTGTATATTTTGCATGCCTTGTGACAAATTAGTAATGATTTGGGCTTGATTACTTTCTGGAAGTGGAGCCTCTCAGTTGTAAACATTAGAGAGCAGGGAGTAGTGTTGGCTAGTGGTCAGAGCAAGGAACTAGGAGTCGGGATTCCTGGGGTCTGTCCACTTAGCTACTAACTTGCAGCATGAGCTGGAGGGAAGAGAGCACAAGTTGCTTCCCTTCTCTGCCTCATTTTCCCCATCCTGTAAAATGAAGTGGGCCACTTATTACTCGAGGATCCTATTTTGAAAAGGACTATAGGAATGCAGAGAGACCAGTGGAGTCGCAGTGTAGAAACCCGTGGCAGAGCTAGCTGTCTTGTAGAACAAGTTACCCTACTAGCAAAGGGAATAAAACATACGTTTTCTCTAACTACAAATAATGTTTCTGTCCTGAAATGTCGGGGTTCCCTCCCTCAGCTCATTAGCACTTGTATATCCGCTCCTTATCCGCCTCTTGAATTATTCATACCTACAGCCAGGCTGGTAGTATCGCAAAGGTGCTTACTGGGCCAGGGATTTCTTTTGGTTACCTTGTTCAGTCACACTTGCGCATCAGAGAGAGGACAAAGCGGTCTGAGAATAGTTTCGCTTTACAGTAATCCGTGTTCTAGACACACAACACCAGTATCATGAATACTCTGCTGGTTCTCCTGTGTTCACTATAGGTCTAATTAAATTACTTACGCACGCTCTCAGGTGGCTGTTGTGGTCAGTGATTTCTTCTGCCTCTGGTGGCACTGTAAGACGGTGGTTCCGAAGATGTGATATTGATGGGGAGCAGAGGGAACCCTTGAGTGGTCGTTTAGGCAGGCGGCAGAGAGCACACAGGGCTAAGGCTGCCACTGACGACTGCTGTATATAACCTGCGTTGTCCTGCCATGGACCCACCTGTCCCTTCTTGGTACGTGACGTAGTGTTCGAGGTGGCTCCGGCAACGGTTCTGCCAACCCTAATCCATGCTCTTGGACCTTCGCCTAGATGAGGGGTGCGTCTGACCAGGCTCTGCTCCCCGAGCCTCTGCGTGAAAATATTGTTGAGAGACCTTGGAGCTGGTGCATGTGCAATGAAGAGCTAGGAAAGAACAAACACAAGTTGCATCACCTCTTAAGCGGGCGTGCCACTAGAGTCTGCGGTCTCTCGTGATACCATTGCTGTATCTGCAGCCCTGCCCAGTTAGCTTTAAGAGGAGCAAACGTCTGTCGCTCCGCTTTTATTAGCAAGCGCATGAAATGGAATTGCAGCACTGGCCGAGTCGGTCTATTTCATGCTCAGCAAATCTGTGTCAAATGGGGAGTATGCGTGGCTCTTCTTTATTCAGAGCAAATACCGGGATGAATCTCTCATCTTCGTGGTTTCTCCAGATACACTAACCTTTTAAAAGTGAATGGAAGGCTGTGAACAGTTTGAAACAGATTCTAGCAGGCTAGTCAGGACTCCCAGTGTGAGTCAGCTGTCTAACAGAGCTGCCTTACCCCGGAGAAGTGGAAAGATGCAACGGGAGACTTCTGTCTGTGGTTACTTGCTCAGCTAGGCTTAGGAAGTGCTGTGGGGGGAAAACTTCAGTGAGTGGCATTGCAATCCGGCACATAGGGTAGCAGTACCTCTCAGGTTTGGCCCCGCAGCTCCTCTGTCATGGTGGAGGGGCCATGGGGCCAAATTTCAGTGAGTGGTGCTGTGACCCCCACCTGCCACAGGGTTTGAGGCCCCCTCAAATGGAGGGCCTGGGGTAAACCATCCCTTTTTGCCCCCCCTTGCCTCCAGGCTGCCTTGTTGAGAGAGACACAAGCACCAGGACGGGGGGCGTTGAGAGATGCATTTCATACGGGACCTGCTCATCAAACTGTTCCCTGCAATTAGAGAAAGTGCCAGATTGCTTGTGGATTTGACAAAGAAACGGCAGCTGTAGCAAAGCAGGATGAGGGCTGCTGGATGCAGCCCAACGCTGTCCGTTCTCACAGCTGTGGCCTGGAAGCGTGGCTTTGGATGCGCTGTGGTTCACCGACAAACTGCTGTTTCAGGATGGAGAGCTCCACTTGTGTTTAACGGTGACCATATGTGGGGGCTTTTAAATCCAACTGCAAGTAAGATCTCCTACAGCGGAGAACATCAATGTGTAATAGACTCTTCATAGCGTAATCTGAATTTGTAATGAGGGCTTTAAAATCCTCCGTTGTGGCAGGGCCAGGCTTCAGCTTCATAGTAAGCAGTTGGTACTTGTAGGAAAAGTTACTTAAGATTTTTAAAGCTTTAAAAAAAAAAAAAAAAAAAAACCACAAAACCCCCCATAAAGCAGCCCTGCAGTGAATTCTTCTAGCTGCCCAGAAATACAGGGGTTTGGGCAGGGAAAATCCCCTACAGGAGGGTGTGTTGAATGGGACTTGCACGAGAGCAGGCAAGAATTGAAGAGATTTGAGCTTGCAGAGGAAAGGGCAGTATCAGGGCCAGAGAGAACAAAGTGTAGTGACAGCAGAAATAGTACCTTTGTGACACACCTACTGCCACAGCCCTTCTTAGCCGTGTCCACTCTGCGGTGGTGCGGTACCAGGAGAGCGGGATTTCATTCTGTCATCTGTTAATGGGCTAAATGCTGATGGGTGAATCTGTTCTTGCATCACAGCCAGTGGAAAAACAATGAATGGCTTTTGGTTTTGGTTGTTCACCCTGAACTTAAAGCAGGGGTCGGCAACCTTTCAGAAGTGGTATGCTGAGCCTTCATTTAGTCACTCTGATTTAAGGTTTCGCGTGCCAGTATTACATTTTAATGTTTTTAGAAGGTCTCTTTCTATAAGTCTGTAATATATAACTAAACTATTGTTGTATGGAAAGTAAACAAGGTTTTTAAAATGTTTAAGAATCATTTAAAATTAAATTTAAAATGCAGAGACCCCGGACCGGTGGCCAGGACCCAGGCAGTGAGAGTGCCACTGAAAATCCGCTCGCGTGCCACCTTCGGCACGCATGCCATAGGTTGCCTACCCCTGACTTAAAGCATTAATGCAAATGACCTGGAAAGACCCTTCTATCTGTGACGCTCTACCCTCTTTAATGGAGTCTGAAGAACCTGCTCATCTAAGGCGGTTGATCAAATAAGATCAAGAAACTGAATGGAGAGAGGCAATGTAAAGCAAGTGGGCTCCTCCAGCTCTTGTGGGAGCCAGGGAACCTACTTAATGTGTTATGAGGTGACTCATGCTGGGACAGGCCAGGACTGGCTGAGCCAAATGCTAGAACAACGTCATGTCATCTCCAAAGGCATCGGAACAAAGCACTTAGTGAGCAAGAATTTGCAGCCTGCCAATTGTAATAAACTTCATCCCCATAGTGGCTTTTTTCCATCCTGGATCGGAGCGGCTCTAAATCTGAGGTATGCTAGTAGGCTACTTCCCAGCCTGGATTGAAAGGCTTATCTGTATTGCATCAGACTGATACGGTGGCTCCTGGGGCACATTTTATATCGCTGTCTGTCTGATCTGAAGCTCCTTAAGTTCCCAAGCTGAGGAATGGCTTAATGAAAATTGTTTTTCCAAAGTAGCTCTAAAACCCAGCCGTATTTACAGTCTCTAAAGTGGGCATACATAATCCCATACTCCTTAAACACAGTGAACAAGGCAGGGTGCATTACTGCTTCAGTTGTTCTACTCCGCAGCTGCCTTTCACAGCAAAACCCATGATTAGTTAGCTGTACCGTCCCCGTGAATAATGGATGAGACCCATAATTAAGAGTGGCCACGGAACTAACCGAAGTACTGGGCTGCTATTTGGGAGTGGAGTCGCTTTGTGACCCTAGCAGACAAAATCAAGCTGGACAGAATGACGGTGCTGTTGGCTGTGAAACTCTCTGGGGCTTTGACTCCACTATGAAGATAAAACTCAAAAGCTGCTAAAGTCTTAGTGTCTAATTGCACTATTGTCTCCTAGCGGCGCCTTCGCCAGCAAAACGGAGGTTCAATGTCTTGAGTGAAATTGGCAGTGTTTCTTGCTTAAGGACTACAATAATTGCTTCAGTTTAGAGATTCAGATTAGCCTTTTTATTCTCTCTTAAAAAAGGAGAACGCCGAGAAACTGCTCAGCCTTTTGATCTGAATGTCAGGACTTCTGAACTTTCAAACTCTGACCCTTTCACTCTTATTAAAATTAACAGTGGGAAAACTTATCCTGATTGTTAACGGTCTTGGTCGGCATCTCTCTCCTCCATTGACGGGTTATATTTCACCACGCTGACATCACAGTGAACCAGTTCACGATTACAGATGAAGGGGGGGGGGGGGAATTGGCAATCGCACGGGGAGTGTGAAATTACCTCATCTAATTACTATTTTGAGATGGGCTTTGAAATCCCAGCATGATGGGCAAAATTCCTGGCCCACTTTTTGTGAGGTAGCCTGGGGAAGGGGCCTAGAATATGAGTCTAGCAGGGCTTAAGTGAACTCTGCTGCAAACACTGGTGGGGACCCCATGTGCCGGCCCATGTTGCATGTCCCCTTATTCTCATGACTGGATGGGCTGAATGAACTCTGTCCCTCCTGGGCAGCCAGCAGGGGTCGTTGTTATGGTGATTTAGCAGCAGTTGATGGGAGACCAGAGTTTGAAACTAAAAGGTTACTGAGCAAACATAAAAGCAGCAGTGTGATAAAGAGATGCCTTAACACCCCTCCCCTCCGGTCCCTTGCACTGGGGGTGATGCACTATTGTAATCCTCTCTCTAGTGGAAAGGCTGGGTACCTTTGTGTTCCCATGTTTTATTACTTGTCCTAAATGCAGACCGGCGCCAATCTCCTTCGGCCTGGTGTTCCTCCTCCAAATGCAGCGTGTGCTTATGGCATGCTGCCCTAGCAACTAAGGGGGTCTCTGGATATAAACAAGGGATCTCTCATGTTCCTGCATGTAGTAGCAGAGCTACCAAGTCTCGCTCATGTTCTGGCTTCGCTCTAAAGCCGTTCTTGAGCATCTTGCTCTGAGTGGAAGAGGTTCTGGGAAGATGACTCCATTGTCCATGATTGGTGGCTCTGGTGTATGATATTGGAGGTGAGGGGCAGGGAGAGCAGGTGGGCTGAGACTATGAAGAAGCTAGATGCCCATCTCCATACAAGTCACTTTCTCTCCGGTCCTAGCAGGAGGGTGGACTTGATTGAATCAAAATGTGTCTCTTCCATCTGTCTCCTGTGATCCTAAGTTGCTATAAAGTGGCTGATTTGATGGTGGAAGTGGGCATTGTGGGACAAGAGGCCTGGGGCAGGAAGTGACCTCACATTGTCTCTCCCTTCCAGGAGGAGAGGGAGAAGCGCCGTCTGGAGCAGCTGGAGCGCAAGAAGGAGATGCAGCGCCTGCTGGAAGAGGAAGATGCGAAGCTGAAAGGGAAGTTACCGAAACCAATCACCCCAGGCAAGATCACCAGGGCTCAGATTGAAGAGACCATCCGGAAAGACCAGCAACAGAAGGAGAACGGAGATGAAGGTTTGCTGCTTCTCCATCATTATACCACTGAATGTCCCCTACTAGCACAAGGGTTTGGTATGCCTCACAGGCGGGCTGCTCAGGCCCCATGAGCTCCCCAGAGAGCAAGCCACATCTGTCTGATTTGGCAAAGTGCAAGATGTCCTGAGGACTAGAGAACCCTGACTTCCCATGTCCCAATGATGCACCCTTGTTGCATCCCTGCTAGGGACTCCTAGCTGCTGTGTCTAACTGGTCCCAGTATCTCCAAGCCCCAGAGAGAGAGGAGAGGTTCCGATCCTAGGAGGCTAAACTAGCATTTCACTCTAAGTTGCTGTTGTGTCACTCTGGACACCAGACTTGTTTAAAGCTTCAGGTATTGGCCTTCTTCCGAGTGCCAGCCAAATGAATACTCCTGCCCCGGCGTGTCCGTACCTCTCAAAGGCTTCATCTAGCTGCGAGCTGAATTTTTTTTCCCTTCCTATTCCAGTGGAGAAGCAGAAGAGCCACCTGGATGTTCCCTTGGAGGAAAACATCAACAGAAGAGTGTTGGAGGAAGGCACGGTGGAAGCCAGAACCATTGAAGATGCCATTGCAGTCCTCAGGTATTTGGCCATAGCTTCATGGTGCTTCCCTTGGAAAGGGACTGGTTTCCTTAGAGATTCCCCAGAAGCAGCCCTGCCCTGGAGGTGGCAGCCCAGGCACTTTTGGGTGTTTTACCACTAAAAAATGTAGCTATCCACCTCTGATGCAGCAAGAACAAGGCAAATCCATCAGCCTCCTGCTGCACAGCCTCTAATCCCTGCCTAAAAAGCGAAACTTCCTGAAAGCGCGTAGTGGGTCACCACCGAGGATGCCAAATTCAGGACGAACTGCTGAGAAATGGGGCAAACGCAACCCAAAACTGGTGGTTAATCTTTTATAAGATATACCAAACAGCCACAAAATAAACTCCTGTTTCACCACACTGGCTAACAAGAAAACAGAGAGGCAGTTTCCTCAGGCATTCCGGTTCTTGTGTCGCCACCAATAGCACTGGGTTCAGAGATGAATGGTGCTTTACAACCAGTCTTATCAAATAATAGGTTCTTCTGATCCCAAAGGACCAGCCACACACCCAAGTCAATATAGAACGTAGATCTTATCCAAAAATCACGCTGATGCCAATCCTTTAGTATCTAAAATCTAAAGGTTTATTTATAAAAAGCGAGAGGAAAAAGGTGAGAGTTAAAATTGGTGAAATGAAATCAATTACATCCAGTAATGGGAAAGTTCTTGGTTCAGGCTTGTAGCAGTGATGGAATAAACTGCTGGCTTAAGTCAAGTCTCTGGAGTACATCCACAGCTTGGATGGGTCCTTCGTCCTTTGTTCAGAGCTGCGGTTTGTAGCAAAGTTCCTCTAGAGGTAAGAAGCAGGATTGAAGACAGTGGAGATGTTTCCAGGGCCTTTTATAGCTTTGTGCCCTGTGGAGGGCATCCCGTTCTTACTGTGGAAAACTACACCAGCAAGATGGAGTTTGGAGTTACATGGGCAAGTCCCATGTCCATGCATTTTGCCTAGTCACAGCAGGAAATTTCATTAAGTGGAGATGGGCGTCTCCCATGGTCCTTTGCCTGTTAAATGTTCTTTCGATGGGCCACTCCATTTGAATAGTCCCCTCCAAGATGTGCTGGGTGCTACCTTCTGGGCGGTACCCCAGGAGCCAACATTTGAAATCCAGGTATAGAGCCAATACTTACAATGTCACATACAAAAATGATACATGCATACAGATAGCATAATCATAACCAGACAATCATAACCTTTTCAACCTCACTCAACAAGATTTGCTGCAGATATATAACAGTGGTTGCAACAACGGTCTATATAGTCGTATTTTAATCAGGTAACGTCACACACAGTCAGTCAGAATAACGAAGGGGGAGCATCATTGCTTTTTCTGTTTGTCCTTGGAGGTATTTGGTTTGCTGCATTTACAAATGGGGCTAAGGCCTCCTTTTGAAACTCCCCTGGGATCAGAAAAGCCAGCTGTCCTCTTTCTGCTTCCAGTGTCCTCCTGAACTCTGCCAACCATCCTGTTTGATGCGGGAGGCTTTCCCGGCGCGCTATCTACTGTTCTGCGCAGGGGTTAGAGCTGGTGTGTCTGAGTGGACAGACTGGAGATGCCTGGGGAGCAGAGCTGGCATGTGCCTTTCCAGCACCACTCTTCTGACTGAAGCATCCTCCAGACACTGTCACTGCTAAGGACACTCAGCCCTAGATGACGTGGTTAGAACTGGAACTGGCCAATGATCTAGCCCAGCCTCTGACCGGGATAGGGTTCTTCCCAAGGGCCTGGGCTGAGCTGGTGCCAGCTAGAAGCGACTGAGGTTCTTATTTCCAATATTCTTCTCCCAACAGCGTTGCTGACGACCTGGACCGTCACCCAGAGCGCCGGATGAAAGCTGCCTTTGCCACATTTGAAGAGATCAACCTGCCACGCCTGAAGCAGGAGAACCCCAACATGCGCCTCTCCCAGCTCAAGCAGCTCCTCAAGAAGGAGTGGATGAGGTCCCCAGACAACCCAATGAACCAGAGGCACATGACCTACAACAGCCAAAAATAGAACTGGAAAGAAACCAGCCCATTCCCCCGAGGCCAGGGCTGAGACCTAGGGCTTCCTTCAAACACGTAAGAAAACCAAGCCACCCAAGGAACCTTGCTTCATTTATTCCCCCACCCCCGCTCCATCTCTTTTGTGCCCTCTTGTTGGACTCCTAATTAAACGTGAGGCTTCCTGATCCAAACAGATGCGTGCGGCTCTTCTCGGGGCGCCCCAGGGAGCCTGGCTCCCCGATCTTGGCTGGAGCCTTGCCTGCTGCAGATGTTCTGAAACTGTCCGTTGCATACAGACCTCTCCAGAGCAGCCCCTTGTTTTATATCCTTGGGCAGCTGGGCCCACGCAACCCAGATGGATTAACTCAGTCTTTAACTTTTAAAATCGTGGTCGTCAGTTTAGAAAGGTCACTCCTGCCCACCCTGGAGCGCTGAGAGTATTGTACCAAATGGGGCACTGCCACACGGGCATTCCCATGGCCCTCCATGACTGTCTAGACACCTGAGCTGCCTCGCACCACGTTTAACCCCCATTCAAACTGAAGTGTCCTCTTTTTATCCCTGTCTCTGCTGGAGCTGCCCTAAGACCACCTTTGCAATGCAGAGCTGGTGACCCGTGGCAAGAGAACAGGGTGAAGAAGGCAGGTCGAGCAGCACTAGATTGTTCTGGGAGGAGGTAATGGGCTAGGAGTGGGTTTAACCCTAAGTGCTAGGCCACTATCCTGCCTGCTGCTGCTCCCTCGGTGTCAGTCAGTGACCCAGCGCGGGGGGAAGTGGAATCGAGGCTGTGGACAGGATTAGCGGGAACTCTTCCACTGCAGCCACTTGTCGTTCTCTGCCCTCCCTTCCATCTCCAAGGGAAAAGCAAAGGATCAGTGCAGCATGTAAGGTGCTATCGCTTCTCCACGCAGCTTTCCCCACGGCCCGTGTGCGGGAATCCTAGGGCTTCGCAGCGGGAGATCAGAACGGGACTTCAGAGAACGCTCCGCATGAAGAGCAGGCTGGCGCCTGGGGTGCGTTTTGCCCCTCGCAAGGGGAATGTGGATCTTGTACCACGGCAACTAACGCAAGGGGTCACAATGACTTTCTCCCACCTTCTGCGTGAAGGCAGCAGTTCGACACCCTGCTCTGCGTTGCTCCAGCCCTTTAAACGCTGCTCGCTGGCCCAGTCAGCAGTGCCGTTGTGTTTTGTGAATAGTCCTAACCCTCTCCCTTCTGCACGAGTGGAGCTAGGGAATCAAATATCCACCGTGAAACACCAGGCTGCGAATTCCCCTGCGAGCCGTGCAGTGCTCCTGGGAACACCAGCAGCCCAGCACCAAGGGGCTAACATGGAATTCTAGCCCTCACATTACACATACAATGCTTACCTCCTCCCCCCCGTCCTGCCACCCTGTGCTCTAACCCCCTCCTTCTGAAATTAAAACCTACCGAGGTAGGTCCAAGGCCATCACCCTGACTTTGCGCTTAGGCTCTAGGATTGCAATCAACTCTAGCCCCTCACCTGTGCATCGTCTCTGCCATGTCAGGCCTAGGCTGCTGTCATCTGGCATTTAATCCTAACCCGCTAGCTGGGTGAACGAGGAGACCGTGCTCCGCTGGCGCTGACATTCTTTGTAAAGCTGCTCCGTGAGCCAGCTCATAACCCTGACTTCCATCGCCCCCTACCCCAAGGCACTAGCCTGTAGGCAGCCTCCCCAAACTTCTTTGGGTAAAAGTCTGCCTGCCGTGGATGGAAATCTGACTCCACAGGTCAGGTTTAGGGCTGGCCTCCACTGCAGTAGGAAGAGGTGGGGAGGTTTTCTGTGGAGTCCCTCGTTGCCAGACCACAGCGGTGGGGGTTTCCTTTAATGGCAGTAAACACAGAGAAGAAGCTCCCCACCCACTGCACTGATTGGGGGTGGCCTAACCGTGCCCACTTGCTGTTGCGTTTGAAGTGGCTGCTCATGCACTGTGGTAGCTCTGGTTGGAGCTCGGTGAGACAGTCGGGTTTGCATTGAAAACCCTTTTCGATGTGGCTCCCCTCTTGCTTTGGCTTCATATCCAGCCAGGTATTCCCATCAACCTTTGCCCTCTTCACACCCTACTCAGACTTGCTTCAGAAACCGAGGATGACCCAAACCATCCTGCCCCTTCCACTATCCCCAAGAGTTCAAAGAAATCCAGCTGGCACAAGGACTGGGAGAAATACAAGATTGCGTCTTTCCCTCCTTTTAGTGTGAAAAGCTCCTGTTTTTGTTTTAATCTAATATTAAAAATGGAAATCCCAACCTGTAAACTATGGAAGAAATAAAGCCTTTGAATCATGCTGGCATATCTTCCCCCTTCCCTTCCTTTGTATGTATCTGTTCCAACTCAGCTCACCAGTCAACACTGACCACTTCCTGCCTGGATTCTTTTTGGGCCAAGCACAATTGAAATTCTCTTGTCTTATTCCTCTGTCTTCCAAGTGCCATCCAGGGCTTGCACCACTGCATTCCATCAATTGAGATTGGTCCTTGGGGGGGAAAAAAGGGGGGAGCTGAAGTGGTTTGAAATCTCCCTTAAGTGTGCCCAAAGATGTTTCTCTGTTTAATGAGCCTTCTCTTAGGGCTACATTCAGGGGGAAGTTTAGAGCCTCCCCACCAGCACTTGCATGGCACAGATCAAATATGAAGCTTTTGGTTCCTATTTCAGCAGCTGTTCATGGGCTACTGCTGTGAGCTTTACCAGCAAAGCATGAGTTGCTTTCTGAGGGCCAGAGAGAAATGGCCGTTTGACCGTCCGCCCCTGGAGGGGCTACCCAGGATGGGGAAATAGGAGAGAGGCTCATGCATTTACACCCTTCGCTCGAGGTTTAGCTTCCAATGCAGCTTTGGTTACAAATTAAAATGAGTTTTTGTTTTCAAGTCGGGCCCTGGGAACCTTTGTCCTGGGTCAAAAAGCAGAATGGGGGAGTGTGTTCGGGTAAATTAAGAACTGCCAGAGCTGATCCGTCCCGTGTAAAGGTCTGGGTAACGCTTCCACATCCCTCTCCCTGCTAGGGCCCCTTGCTTGTCTGTCTCTGCCAAGTAGCAGAAGTGCTAACCTGTGTTCCTGGCTCGGCCAGAGATTTCCAGGCCAGTTCTGCAGCACTGAGGGGTGTGGAGAAAGGACTGAACGGGCTGAGGCCTGGCCCTGCCCAGTGCTAAAACTCACCTGAGCGGGCGTGGCGGTCTCTGCCACACCTAGCCCTGCAGCAGCAGACCCTCGGGATTGAGGAGCGGAGTCGTGGGGGCAACCCTGGCCTGGGCCAGTCGCGGGGCGTAGAATTACAGTGCGTTGGAAGAGAGGGAGGGTAGCAGAGAGGGCTGACGCTCATACACTAGTCCCAGAGCTGCCCTGGGGCTCCTGTCTACCTTCTGCAGAAACCGGGAAGTGAACAATGGTGAGTGCTGGTCCCTTCCCTACCATGGGGGAATATCAGTCGCGGTGAAGTAGGGAAGGGACTGCTGTGCATGGGGGGGAGGAGGGAGAGAGCGGAGGCCAGAGGTGGTGATATTGTCCCTGGGCTGCAGCACACGAGGAGTGGGATTCCCCCCCTCGGCTGGCCCATTAGGGATGACTGACCTGCTTTGCTTTGCAAACTCAGCAGCACTGAGCAAGTGGAGAGGAAGCAGCGGGGTTGGGCTTCCCCCGGCACTGCTCCTGGGGCCGGTCTCTGCTGCGTCCAGCAAGGCAGAAAGCTCACTGGAGCGGTGCTTAAACTTCACTGCTTATTAATTGCAATTTATCAAGGCGGTTAGACAGACGGGCAGAGCGTGTGCTGTGGCTGAGGGGAAGCTCCACCCGTTCAGCTGGGGCCTCCACATCGCCTCTGGCTGGACTTGCTGCAGTACTTTGGAAGTGAACTCGGCACAGGTGGCGCCCCCTCCAGGAGAGCGGCATTAGAGCGGGGCAGGAGGAGAGGACCCATGGCCTGGCCAATCTAGGGTCCCTGGGCCGTCTACTCTAGCCCCGTGTCTGGCAGTGGCCAACACTGTGCGCGTGTGTCCATCCAATGACTTGGGCCCTTGAGTTGTCCTGATCACCCGTGTGGGTTCTGGTAGCCCTAAGCTGTCACTTTCAGCCATGGGACCTCTGCCGTTCAACAGCTGAGTGTCGCCTCTTCCTGCCAGAAGATGAATGTGACGGGTTGGATCACAGAAACCCCCGTGGGAGCTGCCACCTGATGTGCCCAGACTACTTCGACCCCTGCTTTCCCTGCCAGCTCAGGACTCCAGCACCCTGTCTTGCTGAGCCAGACACGCCCGTCTGCTCCAACAAACACCCAAAGCTGCAGGTTTACCTGAAAGCAGCTCACAGAAGTGTTCCTGTCTTTAACGCTCAGCTACCCAACTCCCAATGGGGTCTAAACCCAAATAAATCTGTTTTACCCTGTATAAAGCTTATACAGGGTAAACTCAGAAATTATTCGCCCTCTATAATGCTGACAGAGAGATATGCATGGCTGTTTGCTCCCCCAGGTATTAATACATACTCTGAGTTAATAAGTAAAAAGTGATTTTATTAAATACAGAAAGTAGGATTTAAGTGGTTCCAAGTAATAACAGACAGAACAAAGTAAGTCACCAAGCAAAATAAAATGCGCAACTCTATGTCTAATCAAACTGAATACAGATAAGATTCTCACCAGTTCCAGAATGTTCCCTTCTACAGACTAATCTCCTTTTAGCCTGGGTCCAGCAATCATTCACACCCCTTGCACACTGTCCTTTGTTCCAATTTCTTTCAAGTATCCTTGGGGGTGGAGAGGCTCTCTCTTTAGCCAGCTGAAGACAAAAGGGAGAGGTCTCCCTGGGGGTTAAATAGACTTTCTCTTGTGGGTGGAGACCCCCTCCTCACTCCTATGCAAAGTCCAGCTCCGAGATGGAGTTTAGGAGTCCCCTGGGCAAGTCACATGTCCACACGTGACTCACAGTTTTTACAGGTAGCGTCCATTATTTACATGCTACCTTGAACGTCCTCAAGGAGTCTTCTTATGTGGATTGGAGCATTCCAAGATCCATTGTCCTTTGCGTGTTTCTTGATTAGGTCCTTAATTTCAACATTCCTTTCTCCAGGAACTGACCAAATGCTCTACTAAGGTTATCTAGAAATCAAGCCAGTACACAGCCAACATTCATAACTTTGAATACAAAAATGATCCATGCATACAAATAGGATTAATACATTCAGTAGATCATAACCTTTGAGCTATGTTACATGGCATATGTAGCATAAAACACATTCTAAGCATATTTCCAGAAAGCCTTATGGGAGGTACTGTCCCAGTGCAGACACCCTATTCACGGGTGAGCTGGGCTGCTACCGCCACCTCTCTTCAGGGCTGGGGGTGGGTGAGAGTAGCAATGCCTCCTGGGAACTGCATCACAAACAGCTCTAGAAGCAGGCTCAGAAACCCCACTCCTGCGAGCTTCTTGCTTCTCCGTCGCATGCCTTGCACTATGGGCCTGACGTCCATTGCCCCAGCTGCTCTAGGCAGCCGCTGCCCCTCATGGGCTGCAGTTTGGCTTGGCTAGCTGGGATCTGGCCTCGAGTCCTGGCCTCCCACACTTGATCCTGCACCCAGTGCTTCCTGCCTCTCTGTTCCAGAGGCAGGTGGGGGCCTGGGGCGCTGCTGACGGGATGGGAGATGGGCTTCTTTGCTGTGGCAGGTGCTTGTTTTGCTGGGGCCTGCCCCTGGCTCTCAGCTGTGCTTCTGGGCCAGGTGGCAGTGAGTAGCTGCACCATGGCGGGGAAGAGGCTGGGTGTGAGAAATGTCGTTGCTGGGGGAGATCAGTGGAGTCACCGTAGCCTGTCTGCTTCCCCAGCGCGGAGCCAGTCAGCCCCGGCTCCACCCTGTTTGCTGCTTAACTAACACAATGAACTGCGTCTCGGGGAGAGCGTCCGCCCTGGCTGGTTGAAAGAGCCGTGCTCTGACTGCACAGCCATGGCCCATCCTACGCTGTGTAACCAGAACACCCTGTGATGCCTGGAGCAGGGAGCTGGGCCCAGCGCCGTGCACCAGGGCACAATGCCGCTCGGTCTGGGGGCCCTTTCAAATGGGGGGTGGGGGGGAAACTGCCACTTTTGCTCCCCCGGGGCAGCCCTGCAGGCCAGTAACCGCCCCATTCGTTTCCCCGTTGCTGTTCAAACTTGGCTGCCTGGCCCTGTCGTGACTCAGGTATTTCTCCACTGGCTATTTGATCCTTAACTAACGTTCAGTAAAGCACAGGGACAGCACCCCAGCCCTGCTCTATCCCCTGCGCTCCGGGCTCCCATGTCTCCTCAGCCTGGCAGTTACTTATTGACCCCCCCTGGCCCCCATCATTCCTGGGCCCGTCCCCAGAATCCTCCCAAAGCCGAAAGCACAAGAGCCTAGTCCTGGCCCCCCTATCTCCCAACTCTGCTGATGCCCGTCAGTCCCAGCCCATATATCTCCTGCCCCCACTCTCCCGCCCCCACTCTGCGACTGCCCCTGGGTCCTTGCATCCTCTCCTATGCCAGGCTGCCAAACCCCATGGAGGATCAGAGGCACAGACACGCCCCAGAGACTGGAATGAAAGCGACAAATTCATTTCATTTCTGATCTAAATGTGGGAGAGCCTGCCCTGCCCTGCCCTGCCCTGCCCTGCCCTGCCCTCCCACCCGCCCACACCCCTTTTGCTCCCTGCCTCCCCAGGCAGGAGTCCAGTCCCAGCGCCGGCAGCTGCTCCGGCTGGGCTCTTGGCCAGACCGAGCAGCTCAGACGCCCTGCGGGCCGGGAGCCCACACCCGGCTGCATGTGTGTGCGCCAGGCTCCTTCCGTGACCTTTACCCGCATCATCGCTGGCAATCCTGGGAGCTGCTGGGATGCTTGGGCCCAGTCCCGGGGCAGCAAGCGGCAAAGCCACCAGGACGGAGACCCAGCACCGAGGGGCACTTAGTGACGGGGCCCAGGGAGGGAGGGTGAGGAGCCAGCAGGAGGAAAGGGAGCAGGGCCAGACCTGGAGTCTGCAGGGCGATAGGGGCTGGCTGCTTTCTGCCCCATCCCCCGGGTCTCCCCCAGCCCTTCCTTGGGAACCATCAATTCTGGGGGCTGCCGTCCCTCCCGGTGAGCTGGGCTGGGGAGACTGGATCCAGGAGGGAGGAGGGCGGGCTGGGGAAGGGCCATGGACAGGGAGGCCCAAAGCAGCTGTAGCCCATGGGTCATTCCCAGCGCCCCCTCCCCAGCTCAGATCAGCTCTGCCGCCTTGGGAGCCTCCACCGTGTCAGCTGGACTGGGGGCTCTGCCCCCCTTCCCAGGTAGCTCTGGGGAGCGGTGGGGCAGGGAGCGCCAGGGCCTACGCAGGGGGCTCCCCGGCCGGGCAGAGAGAGGCTTTTCTGTTAGTTCCCCAAGGCTGATTGGTGGAGAAGTTGCTCAGTGTCAGAGGCTCTTCTGCAAACACCTGGCCCACCCCATGTCAGCAACAACGGGGCCCCTTGGCTCCCAGCCTTTCAGGGACCCTTAGGAACGGGGCTGGCAAAGCCCTGTTAGCTCTTTGTAGTCCAGCCATACCAGGAATCTCCTTGTGTTACATTCAGCAGGGCCTCATCTGGGATCAAGGGACGGGGGCTTCCCTGGAGTCGCTTTCACAGCCTGAGCGATCACCATCTTCCTGGTACCCAGCCCAGCAGCCCGCAGCCCCAGCAGGCTTTTCAGATGGGTTCTGGATGCTACCCAGGGGGCATTGCTGATCGGAACGGTCCCTGGTGGATAACAGCGAGTACTGGTGGGTATTTCTGGGCCAGGGTGGGTACTGATCGGAACGGTCCCTGGTGGATAACAGCGAGTACTCATGGGTATTTCTGGGCCAGGGTGAGTACTGATCGGAACGGTCCCTGGTGGATAACAGTGAGTACTGGTGGGTATTTCTGGGCCAGGGTGGGTACTGATCGGAACGGTCCCTGGTGGATAACAGCGAGTACTCATGGGTATTTCTGGGCCAGGGTGAGTACTGATCGGAACGGTCCCTGGTGGATAACAGTGAGTACTGGTGGGTATTTCTGGGCCAGGATGGGTACTGATCGGAACGGTACCTGGTGGATAACAGCGAGTACTCATGGGTATTTCTGGGCCAGGGTGGGTACCAATGGATGCTGGTGGGATTAATACCCAGTGGGTAGAGTACTGATGGGTGGTGTTATTGGTGGGATACAGAACTGGTGGGCAGTGGGGGGTACTGGTGGGTATCTGGGGTAACAGTGGATGTGTTACCCTGTGGGCATTTCAGGACTGGAGTTCTCACCACCCTGACTCTCCGGTCGTTCCCAAAAGGTCTTTGCGCTTCCAGACACACTCTCCCCTGAAGGGCCTGGGGCTGCTCCTTCCCTTTCTAGGGTCCCCCTCGTCCCTGCCCCATGAGTGATCCTCGTTCATTAACCCCTTCACTGCTGCAGGCCGGGCCATCCCACAGTGCCATCTGCCAGGAGGCTCCCGTTCCCTCCGGACGATCTACCCCGAGGAACCGCTGCTGGGGCACAGGGACAGCCGGGGAGCAGCAAAGGGGTTAACGAGAACGAAGGGGTTAGGAAATTCCCCTGCTGCCCCCACCCAATTAGAGCCCGCGATCATTCCTGTCACCCAACGAAGTGGTGGCTGGGCCGTAATCCTGGCAACTTAACAGGGCTTTGCACCAGCCCGGGAAGTGCCCCTGGGACCTAACTCTTCAGGGGCCTAATTCTCAGCAGTCCCACTTGGGGGGCAGGTGCCCAAATCTGTATTGGCAGCAACGCTGGCAGCGGCAGGCCCCCTGAGTTGGGGTGTGAGTGGCAGTGGGACCAAGGCCTGGACCCTGGGTGTGGATTCCAGCCAGCGCTGTGCTGACGGCCCTCGGATCACATGGGCAGCTTCTCCCACCCTGCCCTGCCGGTGACGGGGGACGGCAGATGCCACCCTTGGCCCTCCGAGGCCTTGGCATCTGCACCGAGACAATGGGATGGGGGCCAGATCACTGCAGTGAAGGGCTTGAGAGCTACACAGGGACAGGGCCACCGAGAGCGGGTTCGGGCCCCGGTGAAAAAAATTTTTCAGGCCCTGCAGCAAGGGCGGACTGACTAAAAATGGGTGACAAGAAGGGGGGGAAGCTGGGCCCCGGGTCTCCTTCCAGACCACTGGGCCCCGGTAATTTGTACCGGCTTCCCCCCGCCCCTCTCGTCGGCCCTGCATGTAGATAGTGCTAGAGAAGAGCAGGCCGCCGGGGGTATAATTATTTGATATATTTGCTACCTCGGCATGTCGGGCCAAGCCAAACGGCGGCGTAACTCCCTTGAATACAGGGCACAGTTCCGGTTCTGCGGCTGGAAATCCGCAGGGAGGTGGGAGTTTATCCCGCTTCCCTAGCAGCTGTGGTTGCCTCTGTGACCAGCCCTAAGTCTGCACTGGCCCTTTCCCAGCATGCTCGCTGGCCCTTTAAATCTGGGAGACAGGCGCAGCTGTTGCCCTTAGGGTGTGCTTTGGTTTCCCCGGTGCAGCGAGATTGCAGCTCCTTGCCTTCCTGCTCGTGAGTACTTGGTGTGTTTGTGTTGCTCTTGTCTCCCGCTTTGCAGCCTCTCTCCAGCGCTGTGCAAAGCTGGGGCTGCATGTGGGGGCTGATTCATGCCTCCTTTTGCTCTTCGTGGCTCCAGACCTGTGCCCCATTGAAACCGATGCCTTAGCAACAAAGGGCACTGGTTCCCCAGAGCTCTCTGAGCCCTGAGGTTGCAGAATTGTTTCAAACCACAGCGGGTCTCCTGCAGGGCCCTGATCTTCTCCTGGTGCCTTTCACTGGGTGGTTTTAACAGGGCTGTACTGGTGGGGAGGTGGACAAATCCCCTGAGTGGTTCTAATGGACAAGAGACTGGCTTCCGCCAGAGAGCCATGCCTGCTGGGGACTCCATGGGGTCCTGGGATGGACTTGGCCCGAGGGTGCTTGGGTAGGGTGCCATGTGGATACCAGACTTGGCCGTTCTTTGCCTTTCCCCTGCTGGGATCTATCACCCCCATTTAGCAATGTGGGGAGGACAGGGTGATGGTGAGCTAGCGAGCTAGGACAATAGCCCCTTGGTACCACAGCCCCCCTTGGTATGGCGCCCGGCTTCCAGCTGCAGCACAGGGCCCGGGGTGTTTCCGTGTGTGGAGGAGATTTCAAAAGAAAGGCGAAGGCGTCGAGTCCGTCCCAGTTAATCGCCATCTCCTCTGCCATGCTCGTTCTCTGCCAATCTTCATTTTAAATCTTAATCCCGAATCAGGGACCCGGGCACTTGGCAAGGCACCTCTGGCCATTCCCCACTGTGGCAGAAGAGAGACAGGAGTGGTCGAGAGCACTCTGAGGGTGGGGGGCTGCGACTCGAGCTCAGCCCCTCTCAAGGGAGTCTGGTTTCTCCCCACTTTATGCCTAGAATGGTCTTGTGGATAAGGCACCGGGCTGGGACTCAGGAGATCTGGGTTCAGTCCCCTGGCTCTGCTGCAGTGTCCCCATCTGACCTTGAGCAAGTCCCTGCACTTCTCAGGGTCTCCAGCTGTAAAATGGGTTTAACAATCCCTCCTACGCCCATTCTGCCGGTGAGCTCTCTGGGACAGGGTCTGTCTCCCCTGCGTCTGGGCAGTGCCCTGGTCTGGCACAGGGATTTTAGAAACTCTTGGAATATAAATAATGCTGCTGTGTAGATGCCGCTGCAAAGGGCGCTCTGTGAAAACCTGTAGGGGGGCGGCTGGGCTACAAAAGGGACAGACCTTGCTGCTGGAATATTGTTCCTGATCGTCTGTACTGAGGCCCCCTTCTGCTGGGTGCTACAAGCACTGGCCAGTCTGTCCCTGCTCTCAAGATCTTCACAGTTAAGGCCCTGATCCTGCAATGACACCGGCACGTGCTTCTCCAGCGTTCGAGTTAGGCACATGCACGGCTGCCTGTGATGCTGGGGCCTGCCTCGCCTGAGGGAAGCAAAGGAGGCTGCATCTCGTGCAATGGTTAAAAGCTACCAAGGAAAAGTCCCCCTGACCCGACCGGGGACTCAGATCACAGGACTCTGATTTTCTGCTTTGGGTTCTATTTCCCACTATGGGAAGGAGTATTGTCTAGTGGGTACTGGGAGTCCGGACTCCTGGGTTCTCCCCACAGCGCTGGAGGTGGGAGGTAGAATTTAGCTGAGTGCATAGAACGAGGGAGACCGGGAATCGGGATTCCTGGGGTCTCTCCCAGGCTCTGCTACCGACTTACCATGCGACCTTGGGCGAGTCATGTCCCCTCTGTGCCTTGCCGTCTCTCTCCCTCTTCTGTAAAATCTTTCCCCTCCAGCTGAATTTGTTGCCTGAGCGCTGAGATTCCCAGCTGGCAGGTGTTGGGCCAGGGTGGGATAAGGTCAGTAAACAATTGCTGGGGGTCTTTTAAAGGGCGCTGCGGCCTTTGCTCTGCGGCTGGCGTCTTTCAGCAGCCGCCCTCCGCCTGTTGGGCTCGTGCAGGAGATAACCAAGAGGAATCTGATGCAGAAGCGATAACGATGCACCAAAAGCGCCGCCTTCCCAAAGTCAGGCCAAGGACACGTTCTAATCCTGGAGCTAGACCGGGAGGATTTAGAAGCCGTCTCGCCCCGGGGGCTAAGGGCTGCAAGGGGTTAATGCCCTGCCTCCTCCCACCTGGAGACCCGCCTTCAAATCTGGGGGGAAAGGGTGTAAGTGAAATGAGTTTGCAGAGTCTCAATGCACTTGGGCGCATGGCATGAAACCAGCACAGATGAAGTGCCAGGACTGAGATCAGGGGAGGCTGCAGGTCAGGACTGCGGAGCTGTGTGTGTGAGGAGCCCGGGGTGGGAATGTGGTTCGAGACTGAATGGCGTTGGCAGGGCTGCGGGTTGGGATTGAAGGGCAGGGAGTGGGCAGAGTGCGGGGGGGTCTTACTTCTTGCTTCTCCCAGCCCCAAATTTCCTCTAGCTTGAAAAATCTAGACAGCCCAAGCCTGGCCCCCGGGCGTCAGAGAACTCAACGGGCGACCTGGCTGTGGGGCAGTGTCAGCTGCTGGAGGGGGTTCCCTTTACCGGTGACGAAGTGGGAATGTTCTTAATGTTTTCTTTGAAGAGCGAGTGGGGAGTATTGACCTGGGAAGGCAGGGGAGTTTTGCTGGAACTGGCTGCATCGGGGATGGGAAACTTTCCTTGCGGGAGGAGACCTGAGCACGTACAGGAGAACCCAGGAAGCGGGTTGGAGGCCAGGTGACCTTGCCGCGCCAAGCCAAAAAAACCCCCTGCGGCACAGCTGGAGCCAGGGTGCAGGGGGACTCCCTGCGCTGGTGCCCCGGCTAGCGGGGGGGGAGGGCGAGGGAGCGGGGGGGAGAGAAAGAAGGGGGCGGTCAGGGCTTCAGAGGGGCGCTGCCAGCGGCCCCAACCGCTGCGCCGCCTGCCGGGAGGGCTCCGCGCCGCGGTCGGCTGGGAGGGAAGGACGCGGGTTGCCCTGCCGGGCTTGCTGCAGGGCGCTCCCCTCCTCCGCACCACCGCCCCCTACAGGCGGCCGTGCCGCCCGAGGATTGGGCCGAATGCCGCCTCGTACAATCTGCTGCCCCCAAGCACGAGCTTGCTTGGCTGGTGCCTGGAGCCGGCCCTGCAGGTGACACCTTTGCCCACAAAGGCTGGGGGAGGAGCCAGGAGAGGCTGAATGAGACGGCTGGAGGGAGTTTCAGTTTGGAGCTGGCTGGGAAAAGGGAGGGGAGCCCAGATGAGGCTCTGGCCTCCCAGTTCCCCCCTCCCTCTCTGGACCTAACTGGGGGGTGGGGGGTGTCCTGTTGTCTGTACCTGCAAGACCTTTCTTGGACGGTGTTCCTGTCGTCTAAATAATCTTCTGTTTTACTGGCTGGCTGAGAGTCACGGTGAATCGCAGGGAGCCGGGGGTACAGGGCCTTGTGCTTCCCTACACCTGCCACGGTGCCTGTTCTGGGAAGTGGCAGGGCCCAGCGGGCGGGAGCAGCCCCGCACCGTCAACCCTGTTCCCCCCGCTTTACCTTGTGTCCCTGCTGCTTGTGCCAAACACTTCTGAGCCCGCCCGGGGAGGCGCAGCCCAGTACCCCGGGGACGCAGCACAGAAACAACGGGTTCCCGTGCAGCGGGATGGGGCAGGGGACACATTTTTCAGACCACTTTAAGCACCGCCTTATGCGAGGCTTTGAAAACGTCTGGTCCATTGCTTGAAGCAAAATGGCAGGTGGGGAGCATGCGGGGGGGAGGGGGGGGAACTGATTAGTTGGAGGGGGGAGTGCAGGGTGGGCAGAAGAGGCTGCCCTGCAGGGGACTTCGGGGTAGGGGAAAATTGTTTTTCCCCCCGTGCCCTGGGGCTTGGAACTGAAGGGGTTAAACTCTGCAACACCCTCATACACCCCCCCCACAGAGTGAATGGCTTGTAAATTACACTGAGATCAGCAAAGGGAGCATCCTATGACCCTGAGCCCCAGAGCACTGACCCTACCCCAGGATTGGGCCCCCGACGCCCCATTATTCTGGCCTGGGGTTGGGGGCGGTTGCTGTTGGTGAAGGCCGTTAATCTGCTGAACATCTCGTTATCCACCTCGTTATCCCCAAAGTGAGCTGCGCCTCCGCAGCGTGATTGATGGGCCCCGTGAAGCTTTAATCCCCCTTCTTGACAGCAGTGAAGGATGAGCGAGGCCTGGAAGCGGAGAGCAGCCTGGCTGGGCTCTCTGCTTACCCTCCTGGCTGTACACGGGGCAAGTCCCCGGGGCAGCAGCCTGCTGGGAATCTCCCAGGTATTTAACACCTGTCTCTCCTGCAGCGGGGGCTTGTGCATATTACTTGTATCACAGCAGCATCTGGAGGGTCCCAGGGCACTGCTGAGACACGTAGCAAGAGACAGGCCCTGCCCAAAGAGCTCACAGTCTGATAGATGAATGGTGGGAAGGGAAACTGAGGCACAGAGCGGGGAAGTGACTTGCCCCAGGTTACCCAGGAGGCAGTGGCAGAGCCAGGAATAGACCCCAGGTCTCTTCTCCCATTTCCTCGTCCAGTGCCCCAGCCACTAGGCCTCACTGCCTTGCTTACCATCTCCAAGGGAGATGCTTTTCTCCCAATGGCTGCTTCTTTAAAAGCTCCAGATTTCACTTTTCACTGTCCTCCCTGCTGCTCCCACCCTCCAGGAGCTGGGGCGTGGCTGGCAGTTGCTGGGAGGTTTTGCTTCGCTGCCGTCCTCAGTGGGATTCGACACCATGATCTGCTGCCCTTAGCTGCGGGAGTGGCTCCCTTGGCTGGTAGCAGTAGTAGGTTGTTATCCAGCCACTAGGTGGGGACCCAAGCTGCTGTGCTCACATGCTAGGTGGGGTTTGTGGGGTGTGCAAAGCAGCTCCCCAGGGCCTGGGAACAGGGAGGATTTTTGGGGGGGAGGGGGACAGGAGCTCAGTTCCTCCCTCCCGCTCTTGCTCATTAGCCAGGATTTGCCCTTTGGGTAGGGGAGCTGCCCATCCTGGGACTGCGCCCCGCTTTGGGCAGTGCCCCCTCTCCTCTGCCCAGAGGTGTGGGGATTGGGGGAGCGCATAGGTCTCCTCTGGCTCTCCCCAAGCTCCCCCTGCCCCCACGGCAGGATGGGGGGAGAGACGGGGGCGCGAATAGCTGAGATGGAGTGGGGCGGGGGCATGGGGCGGGCGGCCCATCCAACCCGTAGCACCTCCAAGCCATGCAGTGCCTCTGGCTCTGATCTCGCCCAGCCCTTCTCCTCGCTGACCTCCCTGGGGCATCCTGCAGCCAGGCGTGTGCAGCGCTGTACTGTAGGGGGAGGGGGAATTTCCTCCCGAGCCCCCCCTTTGCCTCCTGCAGTGAGTCCCCTCCCATCTCCCCCCTGCTGTGCCTGCAAAATACCCCCCCCCCCGGATTTCCCGAATCCCCCCACTGGTCAGCTACTTAGCAGTGTTGCCAATGTAGCCGTTTTCCACCCCCCCCCCCCGCNCGCAGAACCCAGCGCTCGACACCCTCCCTCCCCCCCGCCCTGCCGCGAATCGGAGACGGGGATGAATTATGGATCGCCCGGCGTCTCGCTGCTTTTCATCTTGGGGGGGGGGGGCTCTGCCTGCTGCCATGGCAACGGGGCATCTCTGCTGCGGCGTGCCAGGAGCCAGCGCGGGGGCGGAGGGGAAGCCGGGGAGCGCCGGGCTCGCAGGCTGTCACGCGCCGGGGGGGGGCAGGGGGGGAGGAATCCTCGCCTGGGCTTCCCCATGTGGTGCGCAGGCGGCTGCTGATGTCACGGATCCGGGGAGGGGGAGGGGAGGGCGTTCCTGGAAGGCAGGGAGCCGTGCTGGGAATGATGAGGAGGAGGGAGAAAATAACCCCCAACCCCCCCCCCCACACACACACACACACATACACATTCCCTGTGTCTGCATGGCAAGGGGTGGGGGTGCTGCGTGCAGGCCACCCTCGGGGGATGCAGAGCAAAGATGGAAGGCAGCAGGTTGGGGGGGCGAGGGGGGAGTCCTTTCTTTCCATGGGGAGCCGGGGTGCTGTGGGGGGGAGCCGACCAGCATGCACAAGGCACAAGGGGGGTGCAGGAAAGGGGGATTGTTGGGTCTCTGGGGAGGGTTCTGCCTCTCGCAGGGGGGCTCACACTGGATACGCAGAAACGAGGGCCTGGGATCTTGATTCCCCCCCAGTCCTGCTGAGCTGAAAACATCTGTCCTCATTGTAACAGAACTTGTGGTTCGAGGATTGGCCTTATTAGCCACCTGAGAACCCGTAACACCCATGGAAGATGATACTACGCGGTAACGAGTGATCGCCCAATATCGCCATCATCACTTGGGGGTAGGGTGATGGGGACCGGGCCTTTGTGCCCCCTGGCTGCGCTGTGTTCTGGAGCCCTCCGTGGCCCTGGTCAGCCCGGGATCAGCGGCAGCAGTCTCTCGGGGGCTGCCTGAGCCCAAGGGCGGCTGGCCCGGGCCCGGATATTGACTGTTTGTTAGGGGCTGAATCTCAGTACAACGCGTAAAGGACACAAAAGGAGGGATGGGCTCTGTGAGCTGCGACTGGCCTCTAGCCCAGGGAGCTGGGGAGCTATTCCCCGATGGCAACCCTTATGGGGAGCCGTGCACCCCCCTGGGAATTGCCCGGGAGCTGGCCCAGGATGCATGTAGTCCCTGCTGTCACCACTGCTGGAGCACAGATGCTGTGGGTTTGCCATCCACCTGAGCCAGTCCCGTCCCCTCGCCGTGCCTCAGTTTCCCCCCCACGCCCCATCCTTTGACTGTTTCGCCTGGAAGCTGTTTGGGGCGGGGCCCATCTCTCGTGTCTGTGCAGCGCGACGGGACCCCGCTCCATTGTGGCCTCTGAGAGCAAAGAGAACACAGTTAATTGTAAACAATGAATGCAATCCTACCCAAGGCTGGGTGGGTGGGTGGATGGAGCCAATCCCCTAAAAGGTCAATTGAACTGGCATTAAGAGCGAATTAGAGATGGGTGGAGGAGCAGCCGAGCTGAGGGTAGTTCTTTGTCTCAGGGCTGGGCGAGTCGGAGAGAGAGAGACTCTCGTGCAGCTGCGGGGACTTGATAAATTCACGATTCCCGGCCCTACCCCGCCCCCTAAGAGCAGCAGCTGCTCCGGGTGTTCCAGCTGAAGGCTTGTGAGGAGACAGTCCCGGGTCCTTGCCTCTGCCCTGTGCGGGGGCACCCGGATGATGCGGGGCTGGGGGCAGTGACGCGGGACAGATGAGAATGGCCCCTCTGCACAGTGGATCCCGTTTTAATTTTCTGCTAAATAAATAAAGGCCTGATGTGGGGTGAATGGAGTTCAGAGATTCCAAGGCCATTGTCATCTAGTCTGACCTCAGGCCTTTTAACTTCCCCAGCTTCACTGGGGCTCTCCGGGCTACGAGCGACACAGGATGGAGCCCTAGGGTTTCAATGCGGCGGACAAGGCGGAAGAGTTCAATCGTATTTCAGTGGCCTGGCTTCCTACTGCATTGCCACACGGGCAAAGGGCAGATGGATTTCTGCCCCAGTTCTGGCCAGGCTGGGCGGACTGGAGGAGCAAATCCATTGGTAGTATTCATTCCTACTGCAGCCAGGAATCAAACAGGCTGGGGTTAATTCTGCAACCAGTGTCTCAAACAGGGGACAGTAGTTTTTGGGGAACAGCTGGTTAGCAGGGCCTTGTCACTAAACAGTCAAGTTTCAGGGGTTCAGTTAACACTGGCATTTGATCTGCGACAAGATCACAAAAAGCAGATTAAAAGACTTTGCCTTGGGCAAATGAGAAAGTGGATCAGGTGCTAAAGTGACGGGGGGGAAAGCTGAGCCGAGGGGAGGTCCGGCTGGTGGGACTTCAAAGGCTGAAATGTTAAAAGGGCCCTTGCCTTCCTGCAGATGCGGAATTTGCCCAGCCTAAGGTGGAACTAAAGCCGGGGAGTCAGCAACGATCTAAATGTAGATCCAGACAATAGATGCTCCGGCTGCAGAGACAGGTACAAATTCCCTGTGTGTGTGTGTGTGTGTGTGTGTGTGTGTGTGTGATGGTGCATGTGTAAGCAGAATAACAATAATAAGATGTGTGTCACTGCAACCTTTCCTCTGAGGGCTTGGGAGAGCTTTTCCATTGTTGACAAAGTAATATCCCCTTAGGGAAGTAAAATCATCCTCATTTTCCACATGGGGAAACTGAGGCACAGATGAGTGACTTGCCCAAGAGCATGCAGCGAGTCAGTGGCAGAGACAGGAATCTGACTTCCTGCCTACTAGGGCCCTAACAACACTAACCACTAACACCAGCAGATGGAGGGATAATGTGGACAGAGTACACCAGATTGGGAGGGGGCTGTAATGATAGGTGCTTGCAGTTCATTATTCAGCCACTAGAGGTGTCTGCGTGCCGTACCGAGTGCTAAGCAAGCTGTGGTAAACAAAGGCAGTTGAAGCTGGAACACGAGTTGCGTAGAAGCCAAAATCTTTGCCGGCACAGCCGTACCGGTATGCTAGGTTATCAAACATGCTCCTAGTGTGGATGTAGCTTCTTGCCAGGATAGCTTATTCCGGGCCCCATGAGCGAAATAAGCTGTAGCAGCGAAAGCACAGTTTTGCTGGTGGAACTTGTGCCTGTACTAGGGGCTATGTCGATCCGAGACACACCCTGCCCAACAGGGCTGTGGCTGGCCAAAGTCTGTAGTGTAGACGTGCCTCGGTGTTGCTAGTTTTGTGTAATCCTCTCCTGCTTAGGACGGGCTGCGGTTCCGTAGAGGCCCCAACGGGCTGGTGTGTGGCCATGGGGGCTCCCATGGATGGAAGGGGTCTGGCTTCCCACCCAGCCCAACAACTGTCTCTTGGGGAGGGACGTCAGAGTGACTTTCACCCTCTGTGGCTCGGCCCAGGCTGCCCTGGGATGCTCCTGGCCCCCTGGAGACCAGAAGGATATTCACAAACGGGAGGGAGTGCTGAGAAGGGCAAGAAATATGGTGGAGGGGCTGGAGAGACTGACCTGGGGGCGGGTAAGGTTTAGAACACCTGCACAGGTGCATCTTGCCTGAGTGGGCCCTGGAGGGGAGGAGATGGGAATGGTCCGACAAGAGTCCGCGCCAAGCGGAAGCGGTGCTCTTCGGTGGTGGGAGCCCATGGGATGCGTTTGAAGAAGGGTATGTGGAGGCAAAACACCCAGCCCGGGAGATCTGCCGGGCTGCAGAATCCTCTCTCTGGGCCCATCCTCTGGGGAACTCGAAGCCGGCCGGCTGGCCGGCACAACCCTGCAGCGGGAGCTGGGAACAGAGAGGCCCCTTCCAGCTCTGCTCCGTTTGCAAAGCAGAGGGGTTTGCTGCCCCCGCCACCCCTGTGCTGTGTGCAGCCCCTGCGCTCCCCTGGCTCCGAAGCCACTCGCTCTCCAAGCCGCAGGGCTGGGGGCGAGGCCGGAATTTGGCAGCCGGTCACAGAGCCAGTCGGCCTGAGCCAATAACAATAAGGATGCGATGAGAGTGACTCCTGTCTAAAAATAACCTCTCCCCCCACCCCGCTCTAGCGTGCCTCGGGGGAGGCCTCAAGGTCACCATCCAGAGCGCAGAGCAAGCCCTCCATCTGGGGGAGGAGCCTGGGGGGCATCCCCACGCTTCACCCCACAGATCCCATGGTCTCTCAGCTCCAAACAGGATCGTGACGCTAAACCTACTGCGGGGGTTTTGAGAGTCTTGGCGGACCCCCACCCCCCGGCTTGAAAGCGGCTCCAACCCAATCGGCTTTTGAGTGTCTTCCCTTGGCTGCTCACCTGAGGAGACCCACCGCTCAGACAGCGAGTGAGCCCCGGACACTCCTCGGCCCGTTCTGGGTATCGAGCAGGGAGCGGTTTGGCCCTGCGCTCAAAGCAAAGGCCCAGAACTGAGCTCAGGGGCGGGCAGGTAAGGGGGCGGGTGATCTGTGCGGAGGGAGGGGGCTCGAAGCGGCTTCTGCCCCCCAAGCTGTTCTGCTCGCTTCGCGTTCGGAAGATGGTTGCTGGCTGGCTGGGCAAAGGCAGAAGGAAAATCTCTCCCCTAAGATTGGGTTTGGGGCAGGGTTTGCAGATTAGGCCACAGCGGGTGGCTGGCCTGGGCTGGAGTTTGGGGGTGGGTGGGATTGGAGGCCTCTGCTTGTCCCGATAGCCAAGAAAAGTGCATCAGATTGTGGGTGGGAAGTGCAGACGCCATTTGGATGCTGCCCTGTTTGGCCTCCCTTGTCGGCGGCCCTGATCCAGGGTTTTCCCCATCGCCCGCCCACGCAGCCCTGACCCCTGAAATTACCGCCTGGTGCGTTAG
The DNA here is from genome assembly GCF_013100865.1 of Trachemys scripta elegans. Taxonomy (NCBI): domain Eukaryota; kingdom Metazoa; phylum Chordata; order Testudines; family Emydidae; genus Trachemys; species Trachemys scripta. The sequence continues at coordinate 3,437,978 of NC_048319.1, read as the reverse complement.
TTGGTTGGCGCGGTATTGAAATGGGGCGAGCGACGGGGCTTTACCTGCAGTGATGGGGCAACTGGCATGTCCCGAAGCTAGGGCAGGCATGGCACCCAGATGGGCACGAAACATGCCAGCAGCAGGGCTGAGGGTGGCTTCTACCCGGGGGTGAACGGCTACATGTAGGGGCAGCCCTGGATTCTCCACACCCCACTCAATGTGCCAAATTTCCTGAATGGGTTTAAAACCAACCCCTCCCCCACCTCCTGTGGTGAGTTTTCTCCCCGAGCTCGGGCCGTGCCGACCGGTTGTCCTGGCGCGGGGTTTACAGGGCATGTCTGGCTCTGCGTTGGCGCTGGACGCCTGCCTTGCACTTTGCACCGACAAATGTCTCCGCCATCAGCTGAAAGCTCAGGAGGTGCCGTGCCAGCGAGGCTGGGGAGAGATCGGGCCACGTCCCCAGCCGGTGTCCGTCAGCCCAGCCCGGGCCGATTCGCACCAGCTGTCGTCGGGATTCCGTCATTGCCCGGCACGACGAGCCCCCAGCTGCGCCGCGGCTGCCTTGGTGGGTAGAGCAGATTGCTGAAGGGATCGAGATCCAATCCCCCGCCCTGGGTGTTTTCCTCTCGGGTCGCTTGGTTCTGAAGGCCGGGCCATGACACGCCGGGGCTGCCCGCCCGCTCCGCAGACAGGGCTGGAGGTGGGTCTCAGCCTGGTCTGCGCTGGAATGGCAGGGGAGGATGTGAGTTGGCACTGAGGGGCATCAGCAGAGCGGTGGGGGGACTCCAGGACTAGGCTAGCCAGGATCAGAGGGTGCAGGCTGGGCTCAAGGGACAGCAGCAGAACCATGCTCTGTTCTGAATTATCAGCCTGACCCAACCCGAAGAGCCACATTCGGCTTTCCTGTTCCCTCCCGAGACGTGCTCTCCGGAGGGTCCATCGTTCCCCTTTAAGAGGCCCAGAGCCCCTGCATAGCAGGTCAAGATCTGGGCCCACGCAACGGAGGGGCCCACGTCATGGATTTTTGCTTCTGGGGCTCCCCGGGGCTCTGGGGGTTGCCATGTGGAGGGACGTTCCCGTGCGGAGCTGACGGGCTGTTCCAAAGGCGCTGGGGGCAAGGGCCATGCCTGGCTAGCACACCGCTCGTTAGCCGGCCTTGTCAAAACTTTCATCAGTGCTGCAGCTGTGGCTTGGGAGACGTGATCGACACGAGGCGGGCGCCAGGGAAGGGCCTCTCCGAGGCAGCGGGTTTGCAGCTTTCCTTGTTTCAAGTGAGCCTCAGCCCTGTCCTGGGCCCGGCAGGCAGCTCTGCCGACGCCCCGTAATCCCAACCCACAGCTCTCCTGCTATTGCAGCCCTAGGGCCCCCCCTCTGCCCCCTACCTCCTCATGTACACCCTGCTCTCTGTTCCACCGGTGCTGCTGGGAGACAGTGTGGTCTCATGAGTAGAGCTCTGGGCTAGTAGTCAGGAGTCCCAGTTCTGCCACTGACCTGCTGTGGGACCTGGGGCAAGTCATCTCCCCTCTCTGTGCCTCAGTTTCCCCTCCTGCCCTTTGCCTATTTAGGCTGTGAGCTCTTTGTGGCAGGGCCTGTCTCTCACTGTGTGTCTGTGCAGCACCTGGCACAAGGGGCCCTGATCTTGGTTGGAGCTTCTAGGCGCTATTGTAATACACGTAATTAATACTGGTCGTCTGGTACAATATTGGAATCGGCTGCATTTCCTTAAATTCCCTTTGTTCCCTTTTGACAAATCCAGACACTAGCTGTGCCTCAGATGCTGTTATACAAATAATAGAACGGACTCCAGCGAGAGCAGCTCTGCCGTTGCTCTAGACCAGGGGGCTGCGGGGGTCAGAACTCCTGGGTTCTAGACCCAGCTGTTGGAGAAAGTTTGGTCTGTTAGTTGGAGGGGAAGGAAAGGGATTTGGGATTCCTGGGCTCTATTTCCAGGCCTGACACTGACTCCCTGTGTGACCTTGGTCAGGTCACTTCTCCTTTCCATGCCTCAGTTTCCTCTGTGAATTAGGTACAGGGCTCACCTACCCCACAGAAATGCTGAGGTTTAATTGATGTTTAGGGCGTCATGGAGGCTCTAACAACCCCCCAGCCTCTTGGGAGCTCTGGGCTTGAAACCGCTGCATGCTGCAGACGTTAGGAATTTCCCAGGGACTCCAGGGCTGGAACTCAGATCATCATCCCCCCAGAACGCCAGCCCTTCCCACTTGAGCTAAAGGAGAATCCCCATTTACTGTGTGCTGTGTAGGGTCCCTGACACACCACTGAGCAGTTCCGATTGCATTCTGTAGAGGGCAGTGGAATGCACTTCAGCCAGTTCAGTGGCTTCTTTTAAAGGGATCCTCCCAGGGTTTTTTGTGAGGAGGTAGATTTTCCCCAACAAACCTGTTCCCAGCCCTGCGTCCCTGAAACCAATCCTGCACCCCACAACGCTGGCCCCCCCCAAACTGACCCTGCGCCCCCAATCCTACAGTTAAACTTCCCCATGCCCACTCAGGAATGCCACCACTCAGTATCTCTGCTGCACCTCGGCTTGTCCTGCGTGCCAGCCCTTCCTCTGTCCCGCCCAGGGCCTTGTCAGTGGTGTGAGGACCCTGTGTTCTCGGCTGGCACAAAGAGACGCATCTCAGCCAGCCGACGCAGCTTGGGAGCTTGGGGTGGAATACTCTTTCAAGTGGGTTTTTAAAAGAAACGTTTCAATGGGATTTTCTGTGAGGGTTACTGCTCTGGGACCCGCAGCCCTGCGAGCTAGGATGACCAGATGTCCCGATTTTATAGGGACAGACCCGCTATTCAGGCTTTGTCTTGTATAGGTGCCATTTATCCCCCACTCCCATCCTGATTTTTCACATTTGCTATCTGGTCACCCTACTCCAAGCACAGAGCCCGCTGACCTCTGCATAATGGCAGGGTTAGGCCCCGACTGGCATGGCCAGCACGCCTAGCTCTCACATAGCGCTGCTCATCCCTAGCTCTCCAAGTGCCTTACAAAGCAGCTCGGGGTCATCATTGCTGTTCTACAGATGGGGAAACCGAGGCAGAGCGCGAGAAAGTGACTTGCCCAAGGTCACCCAGCAGGCCAGTGGCAGAGCTGGGAATAGACCAAGGGAGTCCTGGTTCCCAGTCCCTCCTGCTTTAACTAGGACATACCACTCCTCCCCCAGAGCTGGGACTAGAAAGGAGGATTTTGGACTCCCAGCCTTCCTTGGTTAACCGCTAGACCCCAGCGCCTGTCCCACAGCTGCTGCTTCCTAATATTTGATGCTTAAAGCCCCAGCCACTGGAATCATGTGGTTCCATGAGAATCTCAGCTTCCGTTTAATAAAGAAGAGCAAGTTTCTAATTCTCCTGGTGGAGAGAAGCCTGAAACCAGGTGACAAATTGAAAAACGCACATTGGTTTTGACCTTATAGTTTTAAAGCCAATCTCAGATTCATTCCTGGGTTCATTGGGTTTCAGGCCAGCAGGGGCCATTAGATCATCTCATCTGACCTCTTGTATGTAACGGGCCCAAGAGTTTCCCCCACTGCCCCACAGTGAGCCCAGTGACTTGTGTTTGGCTAAAGCATCTTCCAGAAAGGCTCCAGTCTGGGTCTGAAGACAGCACGGGATGGAGAATGGACCCTTCCCTGGGAGTTTGTCCCAGCCGATAATCGCCCTCACCATTAGAAATCTGTCCATTCTTTCTAATCGGGATTTGTCTGGCTTTAACGTGGAGCCATTAGATCTTGTTCGGCCTTTCTCGGCAGGTTAAACAGCTCGTAGTACCTGGGATTTTCTCCCTGCGAAGGTACTTCTGCGCCGTCATCAAGTCGTCTCTTGAGCTTTTTGGATAAGCCAAGCAGCTTGAAGGCGGGCGTTTTCTCCAGCCCTCCAATCCTTTTTGTGGCTCACGACATTGGACCCTGACCCCTGCCCAGTGCTGGTGCTGCTGATCTTGGGTGAGTTCTCTAACTTAACCCTAACCCGTCCCTGCAACCCCACCCCCCACATCCATCCCGCTGTCTAGCAGGCCTGTGAAATTCTACAGGGCAGCCATCCTGACCCTGAGTTCCCATGCTGCCTGCCTTTGCCCCCCCCACCTCTCCCCCCGGGATCCTGCACGCCTTTCCTAGGCAAGAAATAGTCAAAGTATTAAATAAATCACCCGCATGGAACCTCTTGGCCGTCCGAGTCTATTTTTAGCTGCAGCCTCTGTAGCAGCTGCTCTGTCGGACCCCAGAGCTCCCCGAGGGGCGAGGGCTATTTTCCACCCGACCAAGGTCTGGGAATAGTTCGGATTTGCAACGTCAGCCAGCATTTGACAACAGCGCTTGCGGGATTGTTTAAAGCTATCGGTGCCAGGTCCACCCCCGAAACGCTCCGCTCCTCCAGCGGGCTGGACAAACAACACAGACGGGGATCTCTTTGCTGCGTCGCTGTGAAATGCAGCCGCCTCTGGGGTGGAGCGCAGCAGCTGTGTGAGTTCATGGCTATGCTGGGGGGGCTTGCCGTGTCTGGTTAAAATCACAACAGGGGAGTTTGGGGAGGAAGAATGAGACACAAGCAGCTTGTTGATTAGCACAGAGCTGGTTTATGGAACCCACCAGCGTCATGGCTTATGACTGTGCGGTCTGGTCTCCCATCCAGCCACCAGCCTCACTGCCACCTTGCATGCTGCCAAGTGCACAATCAGTGCTGACCTGCTTTTTTGATTCCCTTTCTGGGCACAGACTTAGCCCATGAAAGATGTTCCCACTGGCTCTCTCCCGGGGTAGGGGGAGCAGGAGACGTGATCTATCTTGATTCTAGTCAGGCTTTTGACGCAGCCCCACGTGACATTCCCATAAGTTAACTAAGGGAAGTCTACTCTAGATGGAATGACTACAAGGTGGGTGCAGAACTGGTTGAAAGACTGTACTCAGAGCCTCCTTATCAATGGTTCGGTGTCAAACTGGGAGGGCGTCTCTAGTCGGGTCCTGCAGGGGTCTGTCCTGGGTCTGGTACTAGTCAATATTTTCATCAGTGACTTGGATAATTGAATGGAGCATATGCTTACGAAATCTGCAGATGGCACCAAGCTGGGAGGGGTTGGAAGCATTTTGGAGGACAAGATTAGAATTCAAATGACCTTGACAGTTTGGAGAATTGGTCTGAAATCAACGAGATGAAATTCAATTGAGAAATGCAAAGTCCCTCACTTAGGAAGGAAAAATCAAATGTACCACTCCAAACGGAGGAAGAACTGGCTGGGTTGTAGCACTGCTGAAAAGATTCTGGGGTTACAGTAGATCACATTGAATATGAGTTGACAATGTGATGCAGTTGCAAAAAAGACTCTTCTCAGGAGTGTCCTATGTAAGACACGGGAGGTAACTGTCCTGCTCAACTCTGCTGAGGCCTCAGCCAGAGTCCTGTGTCCAGTTCTGGGTGCCGCACGTTAGGACAGATGTGGACAAATTGGAGAGAGTCCGGAGGAGAGCGACAAAAATGATCCAAGGGTTAGAAATCCCGACCTGTGCAGAAAGGTTAAAAAAAGGGGGGGAAGGGTGGGGACAGGTTTAGCCTTGAGAAAAGCAGACTGAGGGGGGACCTGATAACAGTCTTCAAATCGGTTAAGGGCTGTTCTAAAGAGAACGGGGATCAGTTGTTCTCCACACAGGATAAGAAGCAATGGACGTAGTCTGCAGCAAGGGGGATTTACGTTAGATATTAGGAAAAACAACGGCCAGGTTTGTTAAGCTCTAAAGTGAGGGTGTGGGATCCCTGCAGGGCCGGGCTACCATTAAGGCAAACTAGGCGGTTCCCTAGGGTGCCAAGATTTGGGGCTGGCAAAAAGCGGTGCCCCCAATTTTTTTTTTACAGCGTTCCTACGCCCCCTCCCTGAGCGTGTGGTCGCTACTCCACTTCTCCCGCCTCCAAGGCTTTCAGTGCCAATCAGCTGTTTGGCGCCGCAAGCCTGGGAGGGGAGGAGAATTAGAGCGGGGGCGGCGTGCTCGGGGAGGAGGCGGAGCAGAGGTGTAAAAGGGGGGGGGGCCGGCGCAGGGCTGCCGGGGGGGGGGGCGGAGGTGCGGGGGGGCGGCGCGGGGGGGGGGGGGGGGGGGGGAAAGGTGGAAGTTCCTTGTATCGGCCCTGGATCCCTGTCATTGGAAGGGTTTAAGAATAGGCTGGACAGGCCTCTGGCGGGGAGGGTGGGGGCTAGGGGTCGTGGGTGATAAGCCAGCTCCTTCTTCCTCCAATGCCACAATCCAGGTGGAGCTGGTGAGGCTGGCCAGGGGGTCCCCCTATTCCAGATAAGACAGGGTGTTCCCTGCCTCTGAATTCTCGTCCCAGCAGGGGTGTGCCCTCTGGCATCCAGCTGTTACCCCAAACGCAGCCAAGGTAACAACCAGAAGGCTGGCCTTGCCATGGCCCTGCTGGGCTCGGCTTCAGGGGACCAGTGTTAGCTTCCCAGCTCCGCTACCGATCCTTTGTGTGACCCTGGACAAGTCACTGAATCTCTCTGGGCCTCAGTTTCCCCATCGGTAAAATATTGGGGGCAGTTCTTCCTTTGCTTTATTCAGACAGGGGCAGGGACAGTGTCTCACTGTCTGTGCAGCACCGGACACAACAGGAGGCCCTGATCTCAGATGAGGCCTCTAGCTTTACTGTAATGCAAATCATAGTAGCCGGGGCGAGCTGTGACTCTAAGGCTCGGTGCCTCAGAAGTGTCGTGAGGTACCAGACGGGGAGGTAGGTGGCTAACCCCCGACCCTTTCTGTTTAACTTGACTGGCATGGGCGGGAGTAACAGGCCTGACTCAGAGTCGAGCAGGGCAGAAGGGAAAGAGAGAACTGCCATCCCCATGGGAAGGGGTTAATAGTGGGGAGGGGGACTGAGTGGCAGAGATGGGGTTCGGATAAGGAGACCCCAAAGTTCACGCTTTGGGATACGAATGCATGTGGCAGAGCAGTTGTGCAGCGTGTGGCTGAGATGGAACCGGAACCCGCTCGCTCTAATTGTCTCTGTGTTTGAGGCAATTACCGTGCAATGCAATTGACCCGGCCTCCATCAGCAATGCCCCGTTTCCCAGCCTGAGCGGCAGCCGTGCAGCCAGACCAGCCGGGAGCTGGCTCCCAACGCGATTCTTTCTTGGCTTCCAAAACTCCACCGTGAATTCCGCCAGCGGCGCTTCCCGGCCAAATCCGCCCTGAGCGAGGGGAGCCCCAGCTGGCGGGCAATGGATGGAGCCGTCAGCAATAGCTCCGCCCCTTGTCTGCTGCCAGCCAATTCTCCGGGGTATTATAATGGCAATATCTGAGGTTTCTAGGGTGCCCAGGGGCTTAGCAAACCGTGAGTCGAATTTTACCGCAAGCGACCCCATGTGCAGTTCCCATTGGCCACATGAAGTGCAGCCACCTCTGGGGTGGGACACAGCAGCTGTCTGAGCGGTCACCGAGACATTCTGCGTCTCAGCCTGGGACCTTGGCCCAGCTTTCTTGAAGGATTTTAGGGGCCTCGCACCCCTTGAAATCCTAGCATTCAAGGGGAGTTGGGCACCTAAATATAATTGAGAAGCTGGGTGCTCACTTACAAGCCCGGCCCCCTTGGCTTGTTGTCTGGCCTGGCAGGGGTTACAATGTGTTTACTGAAATGAATGCCTGGCCCCGGCGGCCACCTGCCTTTTAGTGCCCATTGTTTGTGACACGGGGAAGGAACCTGATCCGCTCCTGGCAGCACGTGCAGAATTTTCCATGCAGCCCGTGTCTGGGGGCAGAGCGGCCCTGGGGGGCACAGGCTGTCCTCATTCTGCCATTTGCCACTCCCCCTGCCACGGCTGTCCCAACGCTGCTCTGTGCCTCCATCTCCTCGGGGTGACGCCAGCGAGCAGGGTGGCCCCTGGGGTCCCCTGCACACACCCCCTCCCGCCCCTGAATCCCATCACTGGGAAACCCAAGCAGAGGATGCATAATTTACTAGTGCTCCCTGGCAAATAATAGACGCTGTCTGTGCGTGGGCGGCTGGGGTGGGGGTGGCGAGGGGGTTCCCTCAGCAGCGCACTCAGCTGCGTTTCCCCGGCCTTCCCATGCAGCCATCGCCAAGCCCTTGTGAGTAACCTCTGCCTCCCTGCCCAGGGAAAACCTCCAGACAACTGGGCACGCCCTGTCTCTTTCATTGTCTCTCTTGTTTCTCCTTGTCTGTCTGTCTGTCTACTTCCCTAGATCCTAGTGTGTCTGTTTATTCCCCCCTCCTATTTTCTTTCTTTCTTTCTTTCTTTCTTTCTTCGGAATCTCTGTGGAATAAGGAAGGGTGAAAAATCGCACAGGGGAATTGAATCAGGGGGATCATCTGCACATGAAAAAAGGTTTCAGACCCCAAAAGGATAATCCACTGGCCCCTCTCCTGCTCTGATGGAAGCTGCTGTAAATCAGGGGTAACTGCACTCAAGCCAAGGGGCAATAGAGGCAAATCCAGTCCCAGGGGTTTCTGGCCAGGCGAAGGTGCCTGGCTCTGAAGGCCATGGGCATCCCCTTCTGTTGGATCTCTGTGCATTGGGCCAGGGTCCCACGCCCTTGGATGGGATCATCTATGATACCCTGCCATGTGCAGGCCATGCCCATGGGTGACTGATCCTTCTCCAGCTGCGTTGGGAGCTGGGGGAGCCCCAGGGGGGCGTGTGCCCACATGAAGCATTCTCTCTCCACTAGTCAGTGAGGCACTACCGCGGATTCCTTCCCCAGCACGCTCCTATTTAAAGCCCATGACCTTTCAGTGCCCACCCGGGGGTAGGAAACCAGCACATGCTCTGAAAACCTCCATCCTCCCCAGCGTCTTCATGAGCCCAGTCAGGGCACGTCACCGCAACTGACATTCAGCAAGAGGGGGGGGGGCGAAATGGGAACCTTTGTCCGTCTCCTGTCACAGCCTCCTCCTGCCCGGATCCTCTTGTCTTCTCTACCGCACTGTATGTGTGGGGTGAAAAGCATCTCTGAGATGCCGGCCTCATTGGGACCCAAGAGGTCCCTCCCTATCCACTACTTCCCTGGGGAGGCTGGAGACAGAACCAACCTACTGGGGTAGGTCAGAACGTTCCACCATGATTTGATGTGTTTGTGCAGCCCTAGTACAACGGGGGCGGGGGTTGGGGGAGGGTTGGGAGGGACAGCTTGTCTGTCACCAAATAGATGATTTAAAATAATGATTAATAATAATGTTATTGGGGACCGGGCGACATCTTCTGCTGGGTCACAGCTGGCCATGTCAGTTCCCCTCTGTTTGGGTCTGGTTTCTAATAGGAGATGATGCATAACTCTTGATGGGGGGGGGGCAATTTAAAGGGGGGGCACGTGACCACCCCATGCATCCCTTCTGGGAGGGGGTAGACATGAGGAAAATTGAAACTTGCCTACTGAATATGGTTGGACATTTGCTGGCAGCCGGAGCAGGTGAGAAGCCCTGTCCCGTGGGTGCCTGGCCAGCGGCTGGCTGGGGGAGGCTGCGGCCGGGAGCTGTTTTGCCTGTGGGTGTAAGCTTGGGAGCAAGGGGTGACAGAGGGAGCTCAGCACAGACTGCGGTCCCAGTAGAGTGGACCGTCTGCTTCGTGCCCCTGTGGCGAGCGCAGAGAGGGGAAGGCGCTGAGATGTGTCAAGCGGGACTGAGCCCAGGCAGCCAACGGCACCTAGAGACGGCAGGGGACTGGGTGGGCTCTGCCCTGCTACATCAGCGCTTTGGGGAGCAGGACCAAACTGAAGGGGCACATGACGGGGTGTGTGTGTGTGTGTGTGTGTGTGTGTGTGCGTGCGTGCGTGCGAGAAAGATTGATCGATCCTGGCTGGAGGCCGAAGCATTAGGCACAATTGTTACCAGTGCTGGTAACTGACCATTAGAACAAATGACCAAGGGATGTGGCAGATTCTCCATCTCTCGATCAGGGACGTCATTTCACACCAGTGTGGGTGCCGGGTGGGGGGGAACCCAAAGTTGTGTCATCACACAGCCCATGGTATGGGATTGTATTATATCCTGCCAAGTCTGGCAGCGGTGTATGGAGCACACAGACCTACGGAAAGTCTGAGGAGAGGGCAACCAAGACCTGAGGGGGGCAACTTGCCCCCTTTGCCCCATAGCAAATGATGTCCCTGCTACCGATGTCCTCAGATCCAGCCTGGAGGCCTTTCTGGAGGATGCTTTAGTCAGACCCATTGGGCTGGATACGGGGGTAGCTGGTCTGTGCTGCACCAGAGGCCGGAGCAGGTGATCTAATGGGCCCTTCCAACCTTACCATCTATGAGGGGGTGTGAGCGGCTGCCCGGGAAGGAGAGATTAATTGTCTGAGCGAGGAGAGCTCTGAGGTTCTGTGAGACCGGGCGGGTGTGATTTCTATGTGCTGTATATTTATATATAAAATCATTGTTCGTGCTCTCGCGCCATGCGCCCTGCGGAGCCTGGCTGCTGGCTGTCATTAACCCTGACCTCATGGTGCCGAAGTATTTTGCTATTAACAAGGAGAGAGAGAGTTTTGTCCTTGGTCGTTTAAGAAAATAGCCGTCCTTCCAGCGGGGAGGATAGTTCAATTTCCTTCCCGTCCCCAGAGCCTTATTTAAGAAAGAGCTGCTGGGAACTAAACTCAGCCCAGGTGAGAAAAGCGTCGTCTTACTCTCTGTTGCAAGGAGCAAAGTAACTGCAGGGGGCTGGTCTCTTGTCAGCCTTTGCAGCTGGCCGAGGTCTCCTCTCTGCCCCCTGGCAGGACCCCTTTGCACCTCCGGCTCTAGGCAGTCTCTACTTCCCACCACCTGTGGGGCCCTGTCTGTCTCCCCGGAGCTGAGCCGCCTGGGACTGGTGCAGAAGCCTGGCCAGTCTCGGCCAGTGGAGGGGCGGGGACAGTGTGGAGGGCTTGGCTGGGCCACTTTCGGCAAGTGGGTCCTGAGGGAGCCCGGCCGGGGCAGCCCCTGGCCTGGCTGATCGCACCACTCCCGAGGGCTGAAGCGATTCCCTGCCCCGGGACCAAGGCTCAGCCCGGCAGACACAGTCGCCTCCCAGCAGGGCTGGTGAGTGTAGTCGGGAGGCAGGACATGGGGGAATGGGTCTCTGGGGAGTATGGGGGAGGGGGTGCTGGGCTGGGGGGGGCAGGGAAGATGTGTGTGTTGGGGCACCAGGGAGTGGGGGTTCTGTGGGGGGTGCTGGGCAGTTGTGGTGGGCCTCTGGGCAGGGGTGATGGTGGGCAGGGTGCTGTGCAGTTGCGGAGGAGGTCTGGTGGGGGGGGTGTTTGTGTTGGGCGGGGTGGGGGGGAGGCATGACATGGGCCTGTCCATGAGGGGAAGGGGCATGCTGGCAGAAGAGGACCAAGTGGACCACTGTGCATCTGGCAACTGCCAGTTTGTAAATAGTGCCCTTGCACTGGGCAGAGCAGGGCCACCCCTGCCATGCCCCGTCCCATTGCCCCGGCTGGCCCCTCGCTCTGGGGACCGACCTCCCTGCACCGTGCTCCATTGCCCCTATGGGGGCCCACAGATATGTTTGGCGCTGGGCCCACAAAAGGTTAATCCAGCCCTGCTTGTGAGTCAATCCTTCAGCTGCGTAGTGACAGGAGCCACCACATATGATGGTGCTTGTTCAAGATCCCACATCCCCTCTCTGCAAAGTGCTTCTTATCCCAAAGCACTGCATGGCTGCAGCCCAGAGGAGGCTGCATTTCAGGTTCAGAGGAAGGGATTTTTTTCAGCAGAGGCTTTGTGACACCGAGCTGGGCTCTCCGCGTGGAAAAATGTTCTATCTCAATGTCTATTAAGATTATGTATTAGCCGGACGCTAAGAGGACAGAATGTCCGTGCCTGGTACAAGATCGGTGTTGTTCAACATGGTCATCAAGAATCTGGAAAAGGGGTGAACAGGGAGGTGGCAAAGTTTGCAGATGGTACAATATTACTTCGGATAGTTAAATCCAGAGCTGGCTGTGAAGAGGTACAGAGGGATCTCCCTAAACTGGGTGACTGGCAACAAAACGGCCGATGAAATTCAGTGTTGATAAGTGCCAAGTAATGCACATTGGAAACCATAATCCCAACTGTACACAAACAATACGTGGTCTAAATTAGCTGTTATCACTCAGAAAAAGATCCTGGAGCCATCGTAGGTAGTTCTATGAAAGCATCTGCTCATTCTGCAGCAGCCGTCGTAAAAGCGAACAGAATGGTAGGAGTCATTAGGAAAGGGATAGATAAAACAGAAAATATAATGCCACTATCGAAATCCGTGGTACACCCACACCTTGAGTACTGCACGCTGTTCTGGTCACCCCATCTCCAAAATGGTATATTAGACTTGGAAAAGGTACAGAGAAGGGTAACAAAAATGATTAAGGGTATGGAACAGCTTCCATATAAATTGAGATTTAAAAGACTGGGACTACTCAAACTAAAAAAGAGACGACTAAGCGGGGCTATGATAGAGAGGTCTATAAAATCATGACTGGTGTGGAGGAAGTGAATAGGGAAGAGTGATTTACCCCTTCACATAACACAACAGCCAGGGGTCACTCAATGAAATCAATAGGCAACAGGTTTAAAATAAACACAAAGAAGTACTTCTTCACACAACGCACAGTCAACCTGTGGAACTCATTGCCAGGGGATGTTGTGAGACCAAAAATATAACTGTTCAAAAAAGAATTAGCTAAATTCTTGGAGGATAAATCCACCAATGGCTATTAGCCAAGGGATTGTCCCTAAACTTCTGTTTGCCAGATGCTGGGAGTGGACAATACAGGATGGCTCACTCGATAAACTGTTCATTCCCTCTGAAGCATCCATCCCTGGCCACTGTCGGAAGACAGGATGCTGGGCTAGATGGACCATTGGTCTGGCCCAGTCTGGCTGTTCTTATGTTCGTATCTGCATTGTTATTGCCAAGGGATTATAATGCTCTAGGGATTGCAACTCTCATCCTTATGGCTCCATGTAGATCTTTGCACCCTGGATAACACAGCTGGTATAAGGAGGGGCCCTTGTATCCCATGCGCTAACGCAGAACAGACCCTTGTGGCTGCTTGAACTGGGGTTTGGAGAAGGCAGCTAACTACAGCGGAGATAGCTGTGCTGGAGAAGGGTTCCCAGAGCAGGAATATCTTGGTTGTGGGGGGCTGGGAGGTTGTTCATCATGGGCTGAGCCAGGTTTCAGGGGATGGGGCTAGAGGTGGGTTTTGGAGAGGGATTCTCATGGCCAGGAGAAGTGGGTTGAGGTGTTACCTAGAGTTGACCTGGCTGGGTTGCTGGTGGGTGGGAGGATGTGCATGCTGGATGGAGCTGGGTTGCAGGTGTCAGGGTGGGTCTGGTTTTTGGAGGGGTCGTCATGGCAGCAGCGGGCTGGCACTGGGTTTGGCAGGGTTCCCATGGTAGCGATGGGGGTGGCGCTGGGTTTTGGAGGGGTTGTCATGGCAGTGATGAGTGGGGTTGGATCACAGTAGCAATTCTTTCCATCCAGACTCTGGAGCGTTCGAGCCCTGGAGACCCCAGAGGTGCCAGGCCAGACATTTTAATCAACTGTCATTACATGGCCGGGCAATAAATTTTCCCTGGTGGAGATATTTGTATTGATGTCCTGACAGGAGGAAAGATTTAATAAAGCCCATTTATGATGACATCAATAGAACCGATTAGTGAAACATCGGCTAAGTGATGGTTAATAAAATATTTACTTGGCGCCATCTCAGAGGACCACTCGGCGCTGCGCTCTCCCTGACCTAATTTGGGAGCCCACAGGAAGCGCTGACCCCAAAAGCTGCTCCAGCCTCGACGTGTCGGAAACGCCTCTTGCTCCTGGGTCTCTGCCGCTGCGGACGGAGGAGCCGTTGCTGGGGTGAGGCTGGCCGTTGGCAATGTACGAAATGGGTTTGCGGAGAGACTCTGGTTTGGAGTGTTTCCAGCAGCTCCCTGAGGATTGCAAGCTAGAGAGGAATGAAATCGCAGGTAACATATGAAATAAATGAAAGGCTGGGAGTGGTGTCTGGTTGTTAGCGCAGGGAACTGGGAACCCGAACGCCTGGGTTCTGTTCCCAGTGAGGGGAGGGGAGGGGAGTCTAGGGATTAGAGCAGGGGGTTGAGAGTCACGTCCCAGCCCTAGGTCTGGGAGTGGAGTGTGCTCTAGTGATTAGTGGGGGTGGGGGGAAGGGCTGGGAATTCGGATGCCTGGGTTCCATTTTTGTGAGGAGGCCTCTTATGTCCTCTCCCCAGCGCTGTTGGGGAATATTGCCTGGTGGTTAGTGTTCGGTGGGCCTGGAAGTCGGGACACCTGGTTCTGTTGACTCACATGTGACCTTGAACAAATTGTTCCTGGGCCTTTGCTTGCCCCAGCCAGAAGACGACACACGTTTGTCGGGGCGAGGGGGGAGTTGTGAGGCTCTGTGGAGGTTGGCAAGGGGCTCAGAGAGGAGCTGGGTATAAAGTGTGGCAGTTGGCAAGGGGCTCAGAGAAGAGCTGGGTATAAAGTGTGGCGGTTGGCAAGGGGCTCAGAGAAGAGCTGGGTATAAAGTGTGGAGGTTGGCAAGGGGCTCAGAGAAGAGCTGGGTATAAGTCCGCTGGCAGGATGTCTCGGGGCGGTGCTGAAGTCGCAGCCCCAGCTGAGCTGCACTAGAACCAAGTAATTCTGGGGGTCGCGGCTCTTCCTTGGGTTTCTTCCGCGGGCCCCCGGGGAGCAGTCAGGTGGGCGGGCGGCAGTGCAGGGACTAACCTGCCCATTAATAGCGCTGCCAGCCTCCTGGCGCCTTCGCCTTCTGCCCCCTGCCCGAGGGGCCGGGTGAATGACACAGGCAGGGACGTGGAAGGGAAAAGCCCCTTTCCTGCCCCGTTCCCACGGCTGGAAAGTAATGAGGCCAAGATTAATGTAAGTTCTCCATCTCCAGCCCACACTGGGGGCCTTGTGGACAGTGTGAAATCTGCAACCTCCGTCATCCTCAGAAACCAGCAGTAATTAAAACATGGTGACAGGGATGGGATTAGAAACCAGCACGGGCACTTCAGAGCCAGGCCTGGGGGGAGCATTAAGGCCCCACATTATCCCCGGCTTTCACCATTAGACATGCTGCCCGTCCCAGCTGGCAATGGAACTCAGGAGTCCTGCCTCCCGACCCCACCAGCTGCTCTAAGCACTAGGTAACACTCCCCTTTGTGTAGAACGGAGGAGTCCCGACTCCCAATGCTATCCTGTTCCTTCCACTAGAGCCCACTAGCGTCCCAGGGCTGACCCCTATGGACCCACTCATAGGAACGCCCTGGGAAATGGGGCCAGCTCCCCACACGCCCAGTTGCACCTTCAGTCTTGGGCCTTCTGCACAAACACACTTTCCCCTTGTCCACTTGATCCTGGCACGAGAAGGGTTAACAGGCTTTGGAGTCTCCAGCCTTGTCCCCCTTCCCCCCGTCCCTTTGGGTTATGGGTGAGGCAGGTCTGGGTCTCCTCCCCCTGCCCCCATCCTGACCCACAGCCTGTCTCAGGCCAAGATGGCTCCCCAAGGGCTCCAGTCCATTGCGTGTTGAGGCATCTGGGGCTCTGTGTCCGTTGGAGGCGATGCCGTTAGCTCCCCACCCCAGCCCCACAAAGGAGCCTTAAGGATGCTCAGCCCTGGGAGCTAAATCCCTGATCTTGGCTGGGGGCAGTGGGACCGACCACGCCACCCTCCCCCTCAGTAGCCCCTCTCTCCCCTGCCCTCCAGGACTCGCTCCCTGAGCAATGGGGGCTTGAGAGGGGAGACGGCTCCTCTCACCAGCCCAGGGTCGTCCCTCTCCGTATATTCCCCAGCACTGCGTCCACTTTGCTTTCAAACACCCCCCCGGGGTCTCCATCGCTTCCCTTGGCAAACTCTTCCTCGGGCTGGTAGATTTCTCCAGCAGGACGCGTTTTCCCTGCTTTCCTCCTCCTCGTCTCTCTCAGATCTTCCCCGCCAATGGGCCCCTCGCCCTGGTGTCCGTTCCCCTCGCTCCACACGCGCGTTGCCATTTCCACACCGGGGCAGCACCG
The DNA here is from genome assembly GCF_013100865.1 of Trachemys scripta elegans. Taxonomy (NCBI): domain Eukaryota; kingdom Metazoa; phylum Chordata; order Testudines; family Emydidae; genus Trachemys; species Trachemys scripta. Next base: position 3,422,012 of record NC_048319.1, on the reverse strand, counting down.
GTTCTGGCTCCCGGCAAGAAGCAGGAGGGTGCTTACAAATGCTTTGTGCCCCGGGGCAAGGGGCTGTATGTTTTGCGGGCTGGGTGGGGGGACAGCAGGCCTTTGAGATGCCCTCACTGATGGCTGGCTCTCTCCAGCTCCTGAGGCCCCCCCCGTCCCCCCCGGGCCAGAGTGAAGATGGGACAAGCCGAAGAGCTGGAACGGCAGCTTGGTGGGATGCAGAGCGGAGGCAGAGGGGTGTGAGGTCTTGTGGCTCATCCCTGCTAATGAATAGGACACGTGAGGTCCTGGCCAGTGATGCTGGGCAATGGGAAGACAAGGCCTGAATGAATCATGAAGCGTAGCAGGTGGATGCCCCAAAGTGAGCGGCAAGAGTGATGGTGACAGGCAGATTAAAAGCGGGGCCCACGGCGCTTAGTGGGAGCAGTGTCCCTGTCACCCTCCCTCCTCCCCATGTCTGTGCATCCTCCGCCCCGTCCCAGTTGTGCCGTGTGATTCACCTAGGGCTTGTCTTCACTGCGGAGTGAGCTCAGGTTACGGCTCGAGTCCCGTCCACACACAACCCAAACCCTTCACTCCAGCACAGTGTTGCTTTTACCAGCAGTTGGCTGGCTGGGCCGGGGGTTCGAGCTACAGCTCAAGTGAACACAACGCATCAGCGGCTGGCACAGCCGCTCTGTGCTCCCCCAGTATTATTTCAGCAGAGGCTGCTCTCGCTTGGGCTGGGCTAACACTTGAGTGTAGATTAACTGGAGTTAACCCTGCGGTGAGAACAGACCAGATGGCAAGCTCTTTGGGGGGAGGGGGAGACTGCCTTTCATTGCCTGTGTGTACTGCACCGAGCACTGGGGGAGGGCCCGGGGGGTGCGGCTGCTGATTGGAGCCTCTAGGCCATGCTGCAATGCATCCAGCAATCGTCTGCATTTGCAAGGCAAATGGGCCCCATCCCTCTTAAAGGGAAAGGGTCCTGCTTTTAATTAACATGAATCAAAATGTGGAGGGGGGCAAGCCTCCTCCTCAGAGACGGAGGCCTGCTTCCCTCTCTGCCCTTGCACATCACGCAATTGTTTGCACCAGTGCAAAGGGAGCGAGTCCACTCTGATCTGGGAGCAGTTTGCACCTTCTTCGCCTGGGTGTCAATGGCTGGGCAAGGCTTGGGGGGTTGGGAGATCAGGCCTTGGGGATCAGGCCTCTGGTCTCTGGCTGGGTGAGTCCCGCTCTAAGAACGGGTCCTTTGTAGCCAGCCTGCCAGGTTCATTTTTCCTCCCCATCAAAATATTAAAAAGAAATTGGAGACCATATTCGTGCAATAAATTTGGCACAATGGAGAGAAAATGATCTGGCTCTGGACCCTTGCCAGCATCCCCATATGTAATACTCAGTGGCTGGGTGCTTGCCCTCCACAGGTAGTAAAATATCCTCTTCTGCTCTCACAGTGCCCCTCCCGCCCGGGACCGTATAGCAGGCTGCTTGTTCATGGCATTGCCTCTGCCCCAGAGCACAGTGCCCCGCCCAGGCGCTTTGGCTTTACGAGGAAGGGAAACACGCTATCATTCGAGAAGGCAGCTGCACCTCTCGGTCTGGGCAAGGAAAGTCGCACATCAGGCAGGGTAATCTCCCACTCCCCGAGCACGTCCCGGCTGAATAGAATCCAGGTATCCTGCCTCCCCGTGCTGGGCCTTCACAACTCCATCCTTCCTCGAGATGGCCAGGGCCGTGCAAAATATTCCTAGCACCCCTCTATGCCTCATGTCCCCAAGTATTCCCAGCACCCACTCTCAGTCATGCTAGGTGGATCCGGTTTGGCGGGTCTGTTACAAATTTGCATCGTGTTTGTTTGTACGCTTGGGGGAAGTTTTCAAACCTGAGGCCAAATTGTACAGAATTTGCAGTATCAAAAAAAAAAAAAAAAAGTGATTCCAGGTGAAACTAACAGGTCTCATCTTTATTTTATTTACTAAGGCCTTTGATGGTGCAACGTACATGGATCCAGACCAAAAGCAATGGTCCTGATCCTCTTTCTTACACCAGTTTTATATTGGTATAACCTTATACGCAGCAGTGGAATCATTCCTGATTTCCACCAGTGTGAGCAAGGAAAGAACGGTTGAAAGAAGAACCTGATTTTTAACAAGGAGGGGAATTAAGCATCGGAACGACTTACCTAGGGATGGGTGGATTCTCCGCAGAATCGCAGAAATGTAGAGTTGGAAGGGACCCTGAGAGGTCATCAAGTCCAGCCATCTGTACCGAGGCAGGACCAAGTAAACCTAGACCAACCCTAGCAGGTGTTTCTCTGACCTGTTCTTAAAAACCTCCAGTGATGGGGGTTCCACAACCTTCCTTGGAAGCCTGGTCCAGAGCGTAACTACCCTGAAAGTTTGTCCTAATATCTAAGCTAAATCTCCCTTGCTGCAGACTAATCCCTATCTTCCGTGGACAGGGAGAACAATTGATCACCGTCCTCTTAATAACAGCCCGTCATATATTTGAAGATTCTTATCAGACCCCCCCAGCCCCCTCCCCCTCTTTTCTCAAGACTGAACATGCCCAGCTTTTAAATTTTTCCCTCCGAGCTCAGGATTTCTAACCCTTTTTTTGTAGCTCTCCTCTGGACTCTCTCCAGTTTGTTCACATCTTTCTGAAGGTGCAGTGCCCAGAACCGAACGCTGTGCTCCCGCTGAGGCCTCCCCAGTGCTGACTAGAGCAGGACAATTACCTCCCAGGTCTTACATATGACACCCCTGCTGATACGCCCCACAATTATAACTGCAACACATTGCTGACGCTCATTCAATTTGTGATCCACTATCCCCCCCCCAGATCCTTCTTAGCTGTACCGTCACCTCACCAGTTATTCCCCATTTTGTAGTTGTGCATTCGATTTTTCCTTCTTACGGGTAGTACTTTACAATTGTCTGTATTGATGTTCCTCTTGTTGATTTCAGACCAACTCTCCAAATTGTCAAGGTCATTGGAATTCTAATCCCGCCTTCCAAAGTGCTTCCAACCCCTCCCAGCTTGGTGCCATCTGCAAATGTGATAAGCATACTCTCCACTCAATGATCCAAGTCATTCATGAAAATATTGAATAGTACTGGACCCAGGACTGATCCTCGGGGTACCCCACTCGGGGTGAATCATTGATAACTACTCTCTCAGTACATTCTTTCAACCACTTGTGCACCCATCTTCTGTTTCCATCTAGACCACAATTCCCTAGTTTGCTTATGAGAATGTCACGTGGGACTGTGTCAAAAGCCTGACGAGAATCAAGATCGATCACGTCTCCTGCTCCCCCGCCCCCCATCCACTAGGCCAGTAATCCGTCAAAGAAGGAAATTGGTTTGGTTTGGCATGATTTGTTCTTGACAAAGCCATACTGGTTATTCCTTAGAAACCCCATTATCTTCTAGGTGCTTACAAACTGATTGCTTCATAATTTATTCCAGTATCTTTCCAGGTATCAAAGTTAAGATGACTGGTCTATAATTCTAGGGTTCCGATTTGTTCCCTGTTTTAAAGATAAGTGCAATGTTTGTCCTTCTTCAGTCCCCTGGGGCCTCATCTGTCCTCCACGGGTTCTCAAAGATAATTGCTAATGGTGCCAAGATTGCTTCAGCTAGTTCCCTAAGTACCCTATGGAGAAATTCATCTGGCCCTGCTGACTTGAATACATCTCACTTCTCTATATTCTTTAACCCATTTCCTCTTCTTCCTTGTTAATATTATTTGTGTTGCGTATCTGGTCACCATTAACCTTTCCAGTGACATCTGAAGCAACATTCACATTAAACATCTCCGCCTTCTGGATGTCATCCATAATTAGCGCTCCTTACCCCATAAGTAGGGGACGTCCATCACTTATAGCCTTTTAAATGAAGATTGGATCTTTCTAAAAGACATGCTCTGCTCAGACATGGTGCACGAATAACCGGTTGAAATTCTGTGCCCTGTGTTACGCAAGAGGCCAGATTAGCTGATCGTAATGGTCCATCTGGCCTTTAAATGTGAGTCATTAATTATTGCAAGAGGGGGGAAAATCTTAAACTCTAGTCTTGTCACGTAAAAAGTTTTTCAGTTTCTCCGTCAAGGTGCTAATAATTATTCCAAAGAACACCTGGGCTACAAAGTCCCACTGGACACTAGCCTTAAAGGATGTGTCTAACCCTATAATGCACACAGTGGCTCCGCACACAGATTCTGTACCAGACCTAGGGGAGGTTGGGAGTGATCGTTATTGATGATTTATACCAGTCTGATCCCTAATGTGGACGCAGTTATATTGGTATAAAGGTGCCTTAGGTCAGTAACACGTATGCCCCTTGCCATGTGGGACTAGCTCTGCTAATACATCTCAGTGTAACTGGATCCACACTAGGGCAGGCTGTACCACTTTACTTATACAGGGAAAGTTAAAGTGGTTCAACTTTCTAGTGTAGACAAGGCCCCAAAGTTGCATCGGTTTACCTACACTGGTATCAAGTCACATCTTCAGTGTGACATTGTGGGTAGCTCTGGGCTGGCTGTTTGCGTGAGTCTGTTGTCGCTCTTCCATGCTGATGACTTCTGTTTGCTCTCCCGCCCAGGTGTTTAGGGACCCCAATGGCACCTGGTCCCCAGGAGACAGACGGAGCAAGAGCCCTCGCTAGAACGGCTGCTCCCCATCCCCACGCAGACAGGCCCGGGGTGCTCTAAAAGCCAGGGGCCGATTCCAGCCGGGCGCCCTTGGCGCGGAGCAGGTAAGGTGCAGGATGGCAAAGCCAGGTCCTGGTGCCCGGAGGTTGGGGCTCCTTCAGATCCGGTGATCTCCCCTGGGGTGCGTTTTGGCTTCAAGAGAGGGGCTCCCTTTTCCTGCCCAGGAGGTCCCTGCCTGCTTCACCTGCCCAGGGAGTGAGATGATGGGTGGGGTGAGGGGGACAGGAAGGGCGCCCCTCTGGGACTGGTTCCATCTGAGCTGTCTTGTCCTTGCTGCTGCAAAACTGTGGGGGGCGGAGGGGGGGCAGCTCAGACCCCCCCCCCCCTTTACCCCTCCTGGCCAGGTGGGCAGGGAACATTTCTCTGTCGATGGGGGCGTGGCCCTGAGCCTCAGGAGGGGAGGAGGGAGCGGGGGGGTGGGGTGCGTCATGAGGGTAGTTCTGGCCGAGCCCACCAATCCGGCGGCCCGCCCGGGCTCCCCCAGCACCCCGGGGCGCCGCGGCAGCGCGAGCGGGGCCGGGCCGGCCATGCCGCGGCGCTCGCAGGGAGCTGTCCCTCAGCACCACCCGCAGCGCCAGCCCCCGCGGCGCCCGGGATCGGTCCAGCGCTCGCCCGCCGCCCTGCGCCACCCGCCGCCGGCAGCGCTTCCCCGCGGGAGCCCCCCCGCGCTGCCCCCGCGAGCCCCCGACCCGGGGGGGGCCCGGCCCCCCCCCGCTGCTGCTGCGCATCGGAGCCGCCCCCTGCCCCGGGCGGCTGCCGCCTCCCGCCGGGCTGCGGAGCAGAGGAGCGGGCTCGCTGGCCCCAGCCCCCGTCTCCGCCGGGGGGCCCCGAGCCGCGCTGCCCCCGCCAGCCTTTGCCGCACCTGCCGCCGGGAGACAGCGAACCGCCGCACCGGCTCGAGCGGTTACCGCAGCGCTGCCGCTGTCAGCAGCGAGCCGGGGGCGAGGCGGGGCGGCGAGCTCCGAGCCTGCGGCTCGCAAACTTCTCTAGCCCCAGCGCCTCCTGCGCCTCGCAGCGCTGCGGGTCCGAGAGCCCCCCGGAACAGCAGGTAGGAGTGTGGGGGTGTGTGTGTGTTCTCTGGGGACTGTGCAATCCCCCCCGTGCTCTTCCTAGCGCCTCCTCGCCCAGTGTCATTGTGCGGTGCAGTTTGGTGCCCCTGTTGTGTGTGTGTGTGTGTGTTTGGATTGTAAAGCTCACACAATGCACCACTGGGGGGGGGGGGGGTCTGCTAGGACCCCCGCTCCCCGTGTCCCGCTCTCTGCCGCCGGCAGAGGAGAGAAGCGGGGAGGGGGGGAGGGAGAGACCCCCATCGCCCCAATCGGGGCGGGGGGGGGGGGGGTGTTTAATGATGCTTGGCTGCAGGCAGATCTTTGTCTGAAGAGCCCGGGACTTACCAAGGAAAATGTAGGTACCGGGGTCGTGTTAAAAACCTGATTCCTTTCTGTGTGGTTAGGAAGGGGGGATAGAAAACTGGATATATTTCTTTCCCACTGCCCGCCCCCCCCCCCCCCGGCCTGAACCGCTGGGTTTTGGAACATTTTGATGACAGGCTCAAACTTTGCCTTCTTCCCTCCCCGCATCATGCTGTGGGAGTGAAGTCCTGGCCCTGCCGAGTGGGTTGGGGGTTGGGGGTGGGCTCGTCTGTCAGGTCTGGGTGTGAGCCCTGCTTCTTTCTGAGCTGAAGGATGTGACGCTCAATTGGGGGGGGGGATTCTTGAAAGTGGCTGAAAATCCAGTGCTGGGCTTGGTCCTTCTCTGAGACTGACGGGTCCGCGGGGGTCTGTGAGACTGGGCCCGAGGAATGATTCAGGGATAATTTGGTTTGTAAGGGTGTGCAATGCTCTCTGTTGGCTCGCCAAATGTTACTATGGCCTTACCCAGTGGCTCTCAACCTGGGGGTCACAATCCCACAGGTGTCAGGGGCCACGCCCACCCTGCTCTTCCTGCAGTGCTAAATGGGAAAAGGGGGGCAGGGTCTTGGCTAGGCCCCAGGTGGCTGGGAGGAGGGTGATCTCTGGGTGGGGAAAGGGGCCTTGGTTTGGAGATGGTTAAGAATCTCTGTCCTTGTCACTCCCCTTAACCTTGAGTTTCACCCCATTCTGTTTTCTGGTTGGCTGGTTGTTTTCCTGTCAGTTGTGGCTAACGTGCTGTTTGAGTCCCTCTCCCGACGAATCCCAAACGCTCACACTCTGGGGTACGGGAAATGGAAATAAACGGGCGGTAGCCTCACCTGTCTCGGGTCTGCTGACTTATGGCACCTGAACATGACTTTGATCCTCCTCCCGTTGGCGTTCAGTAAACCTTGAAGGAGCAGAGGGCTTGGAATGAGGGGAGCGTTCTTCAAACGGAACTTTCTGATATCCCTGGCATTGGGCAGAGACCCATTCAATCCAAGGGAATGCGTAGCTGTGGCAGATAGAGGTGAGGATAGCTTGTGTGTGTACGTGTGTGTATCTATCCGCGCAGAGACTCAGAGAACTACCCAAAGTAAAGGCTGGAGTTTTCAATCAGAACCTAAGTGATTTAGGTGCATCCGTTCCATGGAATTCCAATGGAACTCGCTCCTTTGAAAATCTCACTCAATATATTTGGGCTTGATCCAAAGCCCCTTGAGTTCAGTGAGTTTAAATCAGGCCTTTACATCTAACGAAGGTGTTCATGTCTTGTTTGATCTCAGCTGGACCATCGGAATTTTCTCTTTTTTAATTAACCTATTGATTGATTGCAAGGTTTTCTATAGAGGATTAAAGATCCCTGATAATTCATCAGAGAGACTGAAAAAACGAAATGCATTCTCTTTGTGCTTTTGCCTTTTGTAACTTCTCAAAGGGGATCCAAGACTTTAAGATTAAAAGTCATGAGTTGCGAGTAATGTCTTGTATTAGAAGGAGTTTGGAGCTTTTCCAGAGTAACAACTGGTTTGGTTTTTTAACATAATGTCACTTCCTAATGGAGTGGGAGTGTGGTCGGGTAGCGTTAGCCGTGTAAAGATGGGTTAGCAAGTTTAGTGTCTGCAAACAGCTGCATCTCCATGTAGGTATTGACTTGGCTAGCTTAGCAGTTCAGTGTTTCTGCAGTGAAGTCCAGCCATCCAACCCTAGAACACTGCAGTAGCTTGACAGTATTTCCCAAACCTGGCTTGCAGAAGGAGGTGTGGGAAAGCCATTGAATTGCTATTGCAAAGTCAATTTATATGGATATGAAAGGAAGGGGCCTCTCTCTCTCTCTCTCTCTTTCTCTCTGCACCCACTGAGTTTATAGAATTAGCAGCAATGTGCATTTAAAATTGTCTGTCACCAGCAGCTGTAGAGCTCAGCGACTGGAGGGAGGAGTGCTGGTGGGGACTTAGGATGAAGGGAAAGGAAAATAGAAATGTCACATTCATGTCCTCGCTGCCTCCATCACAGGCTGGGAGATGAAGCAGGGCAGCGCTGGGGAAGTGGACTCCGAAATAGGTCCAGGAAGGGGGAGAATCAAATTTTTGAAAACTGCTTGATTAGATGTAGCCTTTTATCAGTATCAGTCAGTGCCACCCAATGCAGGAAATTGTCTTTTTAGAGCAAGGGAAATCCCACGCTGTTTTGCAGGACCTTTGAATGACACCCTTTATTTTTAATACCCTTCCTACTGCCCCCCCCAAAAAGTGATGGTGCCTTTCCATAAATGGTCCAGATCAGCTGGGGTAAATCAGCCCTAGTTCTGACTAAATCAGTGGGGCCTGATCCCCAACTGGGGTAAATTGGCACCGCTCCATTGAAGCCAATGGGCCGGATTCTTACCTGTTATAAATCAGCGTCGCTCTCTTGCTGTCAGTGATGCTCTCCTGATTTAAACCAGCTGAGGATCTGGCCCAGACGGTTGCAATGGTAATGGATCAGTGAAGAGATCAAAATCCACCCTTTTTGAGTTTGTTCAGCCAAGGGACCGGTCGCGGCCTGAGAATGTTTGATAACTGCCTCGTATATGGGGATTGTGGGAGGTTTTAAAAAACGGTAATAAGTAACCTTTGTATGGCTGCAGATCCAGGCTTCATGACATTTGTTTGCCGAGAAAGGCTTTCTAATCTATTACAACTGGGGGACTAGTCTGTCACCTGGGGTGCAAAGGGAGGCTACAACCATGCAAATGGAGGCAGGCAGCATTGAACAAGAAAGCTGGGATCCTAGGGAAGGGAACTGCCCATCCAGTGACAGTCATGGGGTTCGCCACTACGGAGGCGAGTCCCGCGACACCGCCGCATGTGCAGCTCCTGATTTTATGTAATTTGAGTATTTCCCGCAATAAAATGCATCCACGCCAAAGTCAGGTCCGAAATGCAACTCAACGTTGCACCTGGATCTCAACGCGACGGGGTCTATAAAAAGACACTCTTGCCCCCGAATAAGCATCCCTGGCCCACTCTTCCCCCCCCCCACTCCTGCCAATCACAGCCCCGGGGAAGTCAGTAAATTAGGAAGTGGCTTTGCAATCTGCCCTTCAGAAGGGGTGGGATGTGTGTGTTTGTCTCTCTCTCTCTCTCAGAGACACCCCTCTCCTAGTGAGTTGTGTCTGTAGCTACAATGGAGGAGCTCTGATGTATGGGCCCGATCCTGCAAGCCTTTCTTTGCGCAGCTGGCTGGCTCTGGCAGGGTGCTTGTGTGAGGGAAGGCTCCTGGCAGAGGGGAAAAGGGTTTTCAGGATCAGAACCGCTGCCTGGATCCTCTGATCTCCATGGAAGCAGGAAGGGGAAGGTCTAGAACGACAGCTTGATGCTTTGCAGTTCTGTGACTTTCACCGAGGATGGCAAAGCGCATCCCAAAGACAACGTAGCGACCCCCTCCCCCTGACTCAATAAACAATAAAAAGCCCAGGCCTGGGCAGGGGGTGGCAGCGCCCATTCGCATCAGGTGAGCAAACAGGGGACCGAGGGCAGGGGACGCGTGGCTGAGGGTCGCGCAGTGAGTCGGGGACAGACCTGCGAACAGACCCGAGGCAGTGAGATTCCAAATCGCCTCTGTTGTTCCCCCTAACCCAGGAGTCCTGACTCCGCCTGCCTCACTAGCCTGCCCTCCACTAAAGCGAGGTTTGGAATGATACAGAAGCTAAAAGCACAGCTGTACCGCCTCCCATAGCCAATGAAAGGAAAGGGCGAGGGGGTCTTTTGCTTTCAGGGTCAGGGCCGCTCTGCTCTTACCAGTTGTTGCGTGACCTTGGCCAAGCCACTTCCCTCTTTGGGCCTCGGTTTCCCCATCGGTACGATGCAAGATAATCCCCACCTAGCCCATGCCCAAAAGGCGCTCCCAGCTCCTTGGTGGGAAGCTGGTGCAGAAGGGCACCCGCTAAAACCAAGAGGCAGCACAGAGCAGACACAGTCTCGGTCCGTTGCATGTCTCAGTCCCCATGTAAAGGATCGTTAACGAGGTGCTGAGTCAATGGGCTGGATCCTCCCTTGGTTTGAATGGGGCCTGAAGGGACCAGGCACCACGGCCCAGCCTGTGGGCCTGCGTCAGCAGCTCGGGGGGGGGGGGGGCTCCTCCCATATGTCTGGGGACACAGCCCCCAGCGTCGACCTCCCTTTGCTCTAAGCGCTTTGTAATGAGTACAGTGGCCTGAGTGCAATCTGTGTCTGGAGACAGGGAACAGAAATGCACTGAGCCAAGCTGGGGCCGCGTTTATACAGGGCAGGAAACCAGTGGCAGCGCCTTCTCCCAGTGGGGGCTTTTCCAATTAACTTGATTGCAGAGGAGCCAAGAATTGCGTCTAAGGTGCAGATTTTATTATATAACGTGACCTAGCATCTGCAGGACCCACAGCACATGCATTTAACCGTCATTGCATGGGCATTTCAGTGGTGGAAGGCAATGCTGTGCAAAGGGTCAGAGGCCCTGGACTGAGACTCAGGAAACCTGGGTTCTAGTCCCAGCTCTGCCACTGGTCTGCTGGGTGACCTTGGGCAAGTCACTTCCCTTCTCTGTGCCTCAGTTTCCCCTCCCACCTTTGAGTGTGTTGCCTGCGGTATAAATCTTTGGGGTGGGGACTGTCTCACTACGTGTCCTGATCTCAGTTGGGCCTTCTAGGTGCTACTGTAATACAAAGCTAGAACAAGTGTATGGAGGGGGTGCTGTACGCTAGGGAGAGCACACAACTGGGCGTCAGGACTCCTGGGTTCTCTTCTTGGCTTAAGGAGGGTGTGTGGCCTAGAGATTAAGGCACAGGGATGTCAGTCAGGACTCTTGGCTTCTAGGCCCAGCTCAACACTTGGGCAAGTCGCTGCCCTGCTCAGTGCCTCAGTTTCCCCACCTGTAAAATGCAGCTAGTGAGTTCTGCCTAGCCCCTGTGGTGACCGGCACCATATAACTGCTGAGCACAATGATCGCCTACTATGAATAACTCCAGAGTGGTTGCCTTGTTGCGAATGCTGCCAGGGTGTTGTTCCAAGTGATGGCTTAAATGCCCAATGCTGCATACCAGCAGTTGCATAGGAAGGTTCCCCCTGCTTTGCAGTTTGCCTGGTGATTTATGCTGAGAAGGCAAGAGAATGGATCATACCCTTGCACATCCTGAGGGCTGGGGCTGGGGTTCATCACTGTAGGGTGCAGGGGTTTCTCCCCTCTGTTTGCCATCAATCCCCACCCTACAGACACATCCCTGAAAGATCAGGCGCCCTCCAGCCAGCCCCGTCCCCATCCACCCGCCATGACCCCGACAGCCACCGGCTCCATAGGCCCCTCGTACAGGACAGGTAACATCACGCCCTGCTGAGCTTGGCCGTGCCGGGATTAAAGAGCAGAATCTCAACGCTCCCCGCTGAGCCAAGAGCCCAAGGCCTGACCTCTGCCGTCACACACCCCGGTGTCGAGTGGCTCCCATGAGTTCAACAACCAACAGCCAAATCCAGCCCAAAGGCCGTGGTGAGGGGAGCAGACAGCAGGAAGAAGAGAGGCTGCGGGGGATTTTCCATCTCACAGAGGTTCCCAGCTTGGGGGTCACAACCCCCCCCAGACTGGATCCCAGCCAGATCCTGGCTTGATGGATGGGTGATCTCAGGGCGTGCGAGGTCATGCCGATGGGGGCGAAGCGTGTGGATCTAGCCGGCTTTCGAAACCCCTGGCACCAGTGGTGATGGAACAGTGTTTTATAGTGGGGGCGCTGAAGGTGGAAACCATGTGTTTGAGTTGTTATTACTACTTCCAGCCAGGGGGTACGGCAGCACCCCGAGTTCCAGCACCTATGGCCCGAAGCAAGTAGCCCACCAGAACCATTTGGAAAGGCCGTTACCGAACGCAGTGGCCGGCGACCATCCTGTGTGGCGTGGCATTGGGATGGCTGGGAGCCCGCAGCCCTGGAGAGAGGCCGGAGCTGGGGCAAATGGCCGTCGCTCGGAAATTGTTTCCTAAGAGGCCGTGTGCGAAAGGTGCCCAATAGAAGCAGACAGCCAATTAATCTCCCCCTCATTTCGGAAACGTTCAGAAAGAAAGAGTCCAGCGGCTGCCTTCGGGTCGTGGCTGACGGCGCACACCCATCCAGAAGACAAATTGCAGGCCCATCGCGCTTCGAGAAAGCAAACCAAAAGGCAAAAAGAATGATCAGTGGAGGAAAACATTGCATTTGAGACTGTCCTCTGCCAGTGATCCTGCCGGCCCCCTGTATTCTTTTAGCACAAATGCGGGTAGCGGGACGCCTGCATTCTGTTCCAGCCACCGGGAGGGGAGTGGCGTGTAGTGGTTAGAACAGGGGATTGAGAGATAGGACTCCTGGGAGGGGAGGCTAATGTGTTAGAGCAGAGGGGGAAGGCACCTAGGTTCTACTCCCAAGCAGGATTCGCTGGGTGACATGGAGAGAAAAGGTGGGTGAGGGAATATCTTGGATTGGCCGATCTTCTCTTGGTGGAAGAGGGTGATATGATTGAATTTTCTCACCTGTTCAAACTTACCTCAGAGCGATTCTTCAACTCAGAAGAACAGGGGAGAAAATCAAATGATTCCAACCTCACTCACTAGCAGAAGCTGGTCCAATACAAGATATTCCCTCTCCCAACCTTGTCTCCCTCGTACCCAGCTACACCAACCCTGCAAACAACAACATGTGACCTTGAGAAGGTCGCTTCTGGCGAAGGTTTTATCCCCCAGCTGCAGTCCTAGTAAGTAAGACCTTGGTTACACATTACACTGTATAACTATATTGGTTAGGAAGGGTTGATTTTTTTTTTTTAACCTGAAATAATTATACAGGTGAGAGCCCTCGTGTGGACATAGTTATATTAGTGTAAAAGTACCTTATACGGATACAGCTTATTCCCCGTCCTGTATGCAAATAGTTATGTGTTATGTGTACATTCACACTAGGGTCTTTGTACCATTTTAACTCGACTGCATGCAGTGCTCTTTTCTAGTGTGGACAAGGCCTGCGTGTCTCTGGGTCTCTGCTTTGTCATCTGTAAAGTGGGGGAAATAGAACTGGCTGAGAATTTTTGACCCAAACTTTATTTTTTTGGTGAAAGATGAAGATTTGGATCAGCTGAAACATTTCACAAATTTGCATTGAGGTGGTTTAAAAAAAAAGTCAAAACGTTTTGTTTGAACATTTTCTTAACCAAAAAATGGACTTTTGGATTCAAAATTTTCTTTTAAAACATTTTCAAAATAAAAGTAAAGGGAAAAGAAGCTGGAAACCGAATGACATTTTTTCGACTTTTTGATTTGCCCAAAATTCCCCAAAATTTTGGTTTGGGGTCGGCCCAAAATGATTTTTTCCCCCAGGACTCCTAGCGAGCCGAAAAATCCATTATTCGTGCAGCAGTAAGTGATAAAAATACTTATCTACTGTCACAGAGCCTTAAATTGCACCTAGCATGAAGGAAGAATAATACTGGGGTCCTGCAAACGAGACCGTCCTTTCTCCTTTGGTGGAGGACGGAAAGGATCAGCAGGACGGAGGAGTTGTTTATTATCGTTCTTTCTTTATTTTATTACTGACGTTTTCTGGTGAAACTGAACGATTCAAGAGGTTGAAGTAGCGTTTGTGAGGCCAGGTCTGGCCTGGACCCTCGCAAAACCGAGCGGACATTTTCCCCGCAGACCATTTCAGTTTTGACAAAACCCCAAATTTTTCCTTTTGGAAAAATGTTCATGCAGTTAATTCCTGCCAGCTCAGACTCTGAGCAGAGACGTTAGTTCCAAAGCGCCATCCTGGGATGGGGAATCGTGGGCTCAGAGAGCTGCCCCAGCCGCCCCGGACCCCAAATTTGCAGTTTCTCATTTTCAGCCCTCATGGGAGAGTTTGCACATTATTGCGGGGGAAGGGGGGTGTCAGAGAGGTACCACCCTGATGCTCATCCTAATGTGAACCCAACCTCTTACCTGACTGCCCTGGCCAGGGCCTGCTCCTTCCTGTCCTCACAACTGAAGCAGTTAAATGGCCCATCACACCCTCTCTGCTCCACAGTTTATCAGATTTTCTCCTCTCCCCCAGTTTAGCCTGGGCACCATCTCAGAAGCTTTCTCTGATCTCTGCTGCAGAGAAATCCCTGCGGATGCTAATGCCACCTCCCCAACTTTGTCACGTCCTAGCACAGAGAGCACTTAGCTGTGGCAGGAGAAATGGGGATGGGGGGGGGGTTACAGTCCTCAGAAATAACAGGCCTCTGCTAGTGAAATTCATGCTCTGTCAGAGCCTCTCCTGCTCCTCTGAGTCACGGGGAGCTGGAGCGGTTCGCCTGGGAATGGATCCAGAGATTATGGAACTGGCACTCTGCCAGGAGAGGGGCCCACGTTACATAAGGGGAAACTGAGGCAAGGAGGGGTAGGGGAGGTGCCTTGCCCAAAGTCACCGGGGAAGTCAGTGGCAGAGCTGGAAATAGAACCCAGGAGTCCTGATCCGCCCCCCCTTTTCTGACCACCCTCCCTCTAAACGTCGGGGACGGAACCCAGGAGTCCTCTTTCACTTGAGCTCTAACCAGTATCATGACGGGGGGGGGAGACTTTCTGCTTTGATATCCATGGGCGTGAGGGACCCTTTTCAGGGAAGCTGTCTGAGTCTGTGGTCCCAGCTTTGCCTGTGGGTTGTAACATTTCACATCTTGTGTCTATGTTTTTTCCCCAATCCCAAGCCCTATTTTTAAAACTGGCATGTTGGAAAGTTTGACTTTTATATTTAGCCAAAGTTCCATCCCGTGCTTACTCCCCGAGCTCTGTCGCTGCCTTTGGTGCCCAGAGGCTGCTGACAATATTATTTCAGCCCAAATATTTGTCCACTAAATCATGTGCACAATTACGGCGATGACCCTGGACGAGAGCGATCTATTTTTAATGCCTGCTCTTGGTGTGTGCCATGCAGGGAATAATGCGGAATGCCGCCAAACAGTTAAGAAAAAACAACCCCTCCAAGCAATGCTCACCACACCCACAGCTGGCGTCAGACCATCTCAAATCTAGGTTTTGTAAGAGACCCCAGCTCTTGATCCTTTTAGAAAATGGTTTTCTAATTAGTAATAATTCCGTTTGTGTATTTCATTGCTGGTTCATTTCTATAGCGACTCAGGCTCTGTGCTTTGGGGATGGGGCTGTCTTGTTTGTACAGCACCAAGCGCGATTGGATTCTGGGCTGTGACAAATAAATAACAGCAATATTCACCAAACTACGTAGGGAGTGAAATGCGAACTGCCCCTTTAAGAAGAAGGAGGGGGCACTTGGCGCGGGGCCTTTCCAGGGGCCAGTGTGCAGGATGTACTGCTGTGATGAGTGGTTGGCACGGAGCTGGGGGACGAGGACTCAGCTTCGCCACTGAAGTCCGCGGAGCTTTGCTGCTTTGCACCAGCTTGGGGGCTGGACGACTCAGGGGTCGGCAATGCGCTACGGAGCCTTTCGCTGCGACGTGGCGGGTTCAAATCCAGGCCGGGCTGGTAGGGGGCAAAAGCCATCTCCAGCTGAAACCTCTTTGGGCAGCCCCTGGGTGCAGTGAGTTTGACGGGACTCAGCCCGCGAGTCAGGGAGGGCTGCTGACGTTCTGGAAAGCTGCGGGCAGGGTTGAAGAGGTCAGG
This sequence comes from Trachemys scripta elegans, assembly GCF_013100865.1. Classification (NCBI taxonomy): domain Eukaryota; kingdom Metazoa; phylum Chordata; order Testudines; family Emydidae; genus Trachemys; species Trachemys scripta. The sequence continues at coordinate 3,406,296 of NC_048319.1, read as the reverse complement.
CTGGGCTCACTTCTGCCCCCTGCAGCGGTCCCTCTATCCTAGGGACGAGGGAGGATCACGCCAGGGGCCGGTTTGCAGGGGGAGCGTGTGATCCATGCCACGCACTCCTGTGGCTGAACAGAAGCCGGGATGTCCATCTGGCACCTCGTCCCAGCTCCAGGGGGCTAGTGCAACTGCCACCTCTTCATCCACTGGGGGTGACCCAGCGGATCGAGCGAGAGCTGGCGAAGGGCTACGAGCATCGGCCAGGCAGGTTGGACCCAAGTGATTGCTGGAAAGAAAGGGTGGAGGCTGCTTTGAACTAGGGCTGTGGGAAAGGGGTTGGGGAGGGGGAGACACTGTGGGTCGAGGCGAGCGAGGAGCATGTGATGGAGCAGGTGGATTAGGGGAAGGGCCGGCTAACTCCCTCTGAGCAGGAGAAGAGTGGAGATCTCATTTGGGGCAGCACGGCCTTCTGCTCCTACACTGGCTTTCATCTGGGGAACGGAGGCCAATGCCGATTCTGAAGGGAGAGCGCCCTGCTGTCACCCGCAGCGCCCCCGACCACCACGCTGGGGCAGCGGGGTCCGCACCGGCTTAGGAGTGAGATCTACTGAGTCCCCACCGCGCAGGACCAGTGGGGTCAATGCTGAGTCACCAGCATGCAGCCTGCATCACCTGTGGCTGTTTCGCACCCTGGCCTGACCCTGCTGAGCTTGGGAGGTCTGCCGGAGATCACAGCTGGAGATGGGGTCACTGGAAAAGACACCTCTCCTGAGCAAGCGTGTTCTGCTGACTCATGTGCTGGGGAGGGCAAGTGGGCCCGGGGAGACAGAAAGCAAGAGAGGTTTCCTGGCACTGATTCCTCATGGGTATGGAGCCGCCGGCTGCATCCAAACCCCCGTCCCCATAGCACCAACAAAACACCGTCTCTCTTTTCTGCCTGTCTCTCTCTCCTTTCCATGTGGAGGGCAGGGGCTTTCTCGCTCGCCTTCCGCACGCTCCTCATGGCCTGTGAATGCTGATGAAAGTAGTGCCGGGCCTCTCCCTGGTCACAGTTCGCTCTCTGCTCTGTCTCATAGCGTGTGGGTTTTGGAGTATTTGCTTTTACACTGGCCGTTCCACAGGGGCAGCGGGTGCCTCTGATGGACCGCGCGGGAGGTGACGTGAACTGGGTTTGAACATCAAATGGGTTTCTTTCATTAACGCCGAAGCGAGGGGTCTTTGCATCTTCCGGAGACTAAAGAGGCCGTAAGCGGAGAAGACAGAGAGGATACCTGGGCATGCTGAGGTTCAGCAGGGGGGTGTAGGGGAGTGTACACACAAATGTGTGTGAGATTGGCCCCAGGCTCATGTGTGCCTGTGTGTGACCAGAATGTGTGTGAGATCAGCACCAGGCCGGGGTGCGTGACCACCGCTCGGTCTCTGGGACCGTGTGTGCACAGGGCCGGATCAACACAGAGAGAAACTAGGCACGTGTCTAGGTCCCAAATTTGGGTGGGATCGGGGGCAAAATATGGGGAGGGAGGTGGTTGTTTTTTTAAACTGCTCCCGTAGTTATTTCGGTCGTCTGCCCCCGGATCACAGGCAGCCTGTCCTTTGTCACTGGCAAGCACGCCACCGAACATCCCGAATTTCCTGTGCTCTGTAATTCAGCGTGTCTAGGGGCTGCGTATGCGGGAGCATCGATTCCCCCGCGGTCTCTCCCAGTGTCAGATTCCAAGGCAGCATGACAAGGTAATTTTTGCTTGATTTCCTCCTTCCCCCCGTTTAAAGCAACTCCGCTCCCCAGCCCTGTAATTACCCCGACAGTGCTGCATGGAGGGTGGGTTCCACTGGCAGCGTTCTGGCGGCGGGCGGGGGGAAAGCGGCGTGCCGGGGGCAGGAATGCCGGGGTTGTAATTATCTCAGGCAGCCATGTCACTCCCACTTGGCTGGAAGGAGCTCAGTGCCTTCAGAGGGCTCTGGGGCAGCATTCAGCAGGTCCGGGTGGGTGCAGACAGACAGCACCGTGCAGGGAGGCGCTGGCATAGCTGAGTGGTTCCTTGGCTCCATGCTGCCTGCCCACTAGGGCTAAGTGCTGCTTGAGTTGCAAGTGGGAATGAGAGAAAGAGAGAACCTACATTTGCCTAACGTGTGTATGCGTGTGTGTGTGTGTGGTTGTTTGCATCTATCTCTGTGTGTGTTACTATGTGCATCTACAGCAGTGTCTGTGTGTGAGAATGCATGTGATTACAAATTGTGTGTGTGAGAGAGAGAGCATGTGTGTATGATTTTGAGTGTGTGTGTTGTCTGCATTGTGTCAGATGACGTGTGCGCCTCTACGCTGGAAACTAGAACCGGGCAACTTTTTTCGACCACAACTTTTTTTTTTTTTTTCCAGTGCAAAATGCAGGTTCGGCGACGCCGGAATGTTTTGTGAATTTGCCAAATGGTTTCAGTGGAAAAGAAACCTTAAAAAAATCTGCAAAACTCCAAATGCTGCAATTCGATAATTCAAAATGACTTTCCATTTTGAAGTTTCCTTTGCTGTTGTTAAAAAATCGAAACCATTTTAAAATGCTCAAAATCAAAGCAAAACATTTCGTTCAACCCAAAGCAATGACCCTTTTACTTTCGATTTGCAAAAAACGTGAAACTTTTCATTTGCAGTTTGACCCCAGATGATTTTCCCCCCCAATTTTTTTCAGTGTTGCCAGCGAAGCGAGACTCCGTCAGGCACACAGCACTAGTGGGAATGACACTGCGGGATTACCCCATTCTCCTGGGGTAGGAGTTTTTGGCCCAGGGAAAATCTGATCTACCCCACCCTTTTGGGCCTGCTTTGCTGTCTCTGAACCCACCTCCTGGGTTTTAATGAACTTCCCCGTAACTGGCACCCTGTGTTTGTCTCATCCCAGATCCTTCGGAGACAAGTCTTAGGTCCGTCCCCCTCAACCCCAATCCCTGGGCCAGAACAAAACATTTCCACTCCTGCCGCCTCCCTTGTCTTTGTTCTTGTGATCCTTGTTCATTATTTTCTGTTCAGATAAGCAGTGTAGCTCTCCAGGGCCCTGGAGAAATGAGTCTCCAAGCTCTGGATAGAGAGGAGATTTTGTTCCATCTGCCACCTGGTGGCAAGAAACTGGGGAGAGCCAATTTACCAGGGAGTTCTTGGCTGGAGTAATCCCATGCCAGGCAGGAGTGAGGTGGGGATGCTCTCTGAGCCTTTCTGTCACACTGCTGGGTCTTCTCTGCTAAGCTGAGCCAGGCCCAGTCAGTAGTTGGATGGGAGACCAACACAGAAAATACAAGTGTTGAAGGATCGCTCCTGACTGGTTGCTATGCAGCTTCAGATGGTGCCTTTCAGATGAACTGTGCAGCCAACCCGTTGTCACGAAGGATTCCTGTTGCTCTCTTTAAGCAGGTGGTGCGCTGCACCCTAGAGGTGGCTGCATTTCAGTGGTCGGTGGTGGGATCCCTGTATGTCTGCTTTGGGGCGAGGGCTGCTCCTACTGTGGGGTTATTCTCTGGAGATGAGTTCCTTCGCACAGTGGTTTGTGCAGAGCTTGAAAGTAGCAAAGTGCTGTAGAGGGCTAAATATTATTACTTACTCAGACTTGGATTGCTTCTTCTCTCGCTATATCAGTCACCCTCCAGGAGCTAGGGCTGCCTCTGATGCCCCAGCCAGCGCCCACGCACAGATCCACGGGTGACCAGATCCAGCTCTCTCTGTGCCAATACTCACCTGCTCCAGAGTCAACAGCCAGGCAGTGCCAGCCTGCCCTCTAACCCCTCCCTGCTCCCAGCCACTCCGGTGGATTTTACAAGTGTGGCTGGGTGTCGGCGGGTGAGTTCGCACCAGCTGCATGCTTTTAAAAGGCCTTGTTGCCTGTGGTCCTGGCAAATCGCGCCCCCCCCCCCCGTTTTTGTTTTTAACTAGCCTGCAGCTGTTCCATGCAGAAGGAGTTTGGTGGCCGACTTGCTTGCAGGTGCTTTGTGCAGATCTTTGTAACTCTCAGCTCTGCAGCTGGGCCAGCTGAGCTGTGTGCATGCTCTGCAGAGAGCTGCCTTCGGAGATGGCCTTTACATGTTGGTGCAAAACCTACATTAGCCCCTACCAGGTCTGTCTGTCTAGCCAATCAGCGTATCCAGATTGTGTGTAGGTGCTTATCATATCACCTTAGCCAGAGAGGGATATGCTTTTTTCTATCAATACCTGAGTTTAACACGTAGCTGCAAGGCACAGTAGAAAATAGAGACCAGATATAAAAGAAAGTTGGAGAAAACTGTACCTCTGGTCTCTATTTTCCAGTATGCATGGCAGTTAAGTGCTACACTTGGAATTGGCCAGGTGCCCAGACACTTAGAGACAGTCCGACCCGCAGTACTGTATCTTTTGTATACACGTGCACACCTGTATCTCACTGCATTTAGAGCTGGGCTGAGGAGGTCTCTCAGGAGCTGTGGGGCTCTTCAGATAGACGAGGTATGGGAAAGAGTTCTCTGTAGGGTTACCGTATTCAAACATTTAAAAAAGAGGACACTCCATGGGGCCCCGCCCCTTCCCGCCCAACCCCACCCCTTCCCCACCCCCATTCCAACCCCTTCCCCAAAGTCCCTGCCCCAACTCTGCCCCCTCCTCTGAGCACCCCGCATTCCCCCTCCTCCCTCCCGCTCTGATCTTGGTTGGGGGTTGCTAAGTGCTTCCCAGCTCCCCACTCGCCCTGCAGCCCCTGCACCCCCCCGCCCCTGCAGCCTCTGCGCTCCCTGCCTGCCCTTCCCCTGCAGCCTCTATGCCCCCACCTGCCCTACTCCTCCTCGCCCTGCAGCCTCTGCACCCCCCCGCCTGCCCTGCTCCCCGGTTCACCCGGCAGAGGGAGAGCTGCGGGCTCCATGTGGAGCCAAACACTGTGCCGCACCACTCTGCGGGGGAGGAGGGAGCGCGGGAGAGGGAGGGACTCTGGCTGCTAGAGGCCCCAGTGGCTGCGAGTGGCTTTCAATCAGGCCCAGCCGTCCAATCAGCCGTGCCGCACTCTGCATGAGGGGAAGGGGGAAATCCCGGCCATTTCTACTTTATTAGAAATCCCCCCCGGACGGCCATTTAAAGCTGAAAAAGCCGGACATGTCCGGGGAAACCCAGACTGATGGTAACCCTAGTTCTGGCAGGGAGCTTTGCGGCAGGGAGCACGTAGCGCCTCCGGGGATTGGGACCTGGGACCCTCCCCTGGATTGCCCCTAAACCTCCCCCCTCCCCATGCGATGGGAAATTATAACTTGATCAGCAGAGAACCAAGGGCCCGAGAGATGAAGTGATTGACTGGAGTGTCAATGGCAGAGTTGGATACTCAGCCCCCATCAAAGTCCCAACCTAGCCCCTTGGCCACAAGGCCACCTTTCACCCATGCCCATCCCCGTGGTATCTGAGCTCCCAGCCACCAAGGGTGGGGCTGGCCTTGCCGTTGCTTTCTCATGGGGGGCTATTTCTCTGCGCCGACCAGGAATTCTATGCAGTGGATCATAATGGCCTGTCTCAGGAGCAGAGCAGAGCCCAATGCTGCCGCTGGAGACCTCAGCGACTGCTTTAGAGGATGGGGCTTCCCACGTGCTTGGAAATGCGATGAGAAGCCATCCCTTGCGGGACCTTTCCCCGCTGCACGTGGGTCAAGCAGGGGATGGATGATAGTGCTCAGCACCACGTCTGTCCCCTCTCTCTGCCTGCCTGGGGGAGCCCCCCGGCCCTGCTGCATTTAGGATCCGACAGCTTTTTAGAAAGAGGGCTTTGATTTTGGAGCTCATCTTCAGTGCTTCGGGCTAGTGACAGTGCAGGCTGCTTCGAGCCCAATCGAAAGGCTTTTCATGTGACTGCAAGAATGAGAGGGGCCATTCCACAAAGCTGGAAGATGACAAATTGACGTCTGGCAAAATAAGGTGTTTTTCCACCCAGGGCGCAGTGAGCCAGTGGACATGGCAGCATTGAGGCTAACAGCTTAGCAGCAAAGAAACGTGTAGTGAGACTAGCCAGCATTACAGCCAGCAAATTATGAAAAATAAATATCTTATTGCTTTGGAAGGGCTAGAAACCTTCATGCTTCAGGGCATGAGCCCCAATCTCTAATAGGGGTCAGGAGGGAAATTTCCCTGGGAGACGGTTATCCCAACAGTGCCTCCTGCAGGATTTTTCTCTCTGACACCAGTTGCTGCTGGCTAATGTAGGGGACAGGCTAGATATAGAACTGGCCGGGAACGTTTTTACATCCAGATTTGTCAAAACCAAAACTGTTCACGGGAAAGGGGGAGTTTAGACTAATCTCATTGGGGGGAAAGTTTCAAAATAGTTGAAATGGGATGTTTGGCCATGTTTTGACGTGCAGGCACTTGGCTAACAGACAGGAGATTCATTCCCCAACCCGTGCCCCGTGCCAGATGCAGGCCATTAATCAGCACCGGGGAAAGGCCTGTTCGCCAGCCAGCGAGATGGCTCCACATAGCTCAGGAAAAATCAGTCTTATTAGAGAAGCCCAGACAGACCTGTACACCCCTCACTGCTGCTGCAGCCGTTCCCTTCCCACGAGGCAGCAGCCTCTGAAGTGCTGGGTCCCTGGGCACCCAAGCAAGGAAGGGGTGGGCCAAGGAAGGGGTGTGAGGGGGGTAGCCTGTTCCTCACGTTGGGATTCTGCCAGTGCTCAGTGCTAAGCTGGGGTCGGATGGGAGACCAGCAAGAGCTACCGAGCTTTGGGATGTTGTGTCGGTCCATAACCCCTGACTGCTGTTTATGACCCTGTCACCGAGGCAAGTCATGAGGGGGCGCACTTTGTTCTGAGCGAGTGGCCCAGCTCTTGTGGATTTGCAGATATCTGCTTTATATCCACGGACCATGTTCGTGGATCGCAGATCGGATGCGGATACACATTTGGTATCTGCCCAGGGCTCTACTCGTGGGCACTGGCTTTTAGATGAGATTTGAAACTGATCATTCAAGTCCCAAGGTCTTCTTAGCGTCTTCACAGCATGCCTCAGGTGGGACATGGCCAGGATTTGTGACCGAATTTGGTCCGCTGGTTGGATCATTAGTGTTCCCGGCCCGGCCCGGGTACTGACTGGGAGTGCGATATAACCCGCCTCTGTCCAACCCCCCCCCCCGGGGGTCGTTGCAGCTGTACGTGGAATTCTTCACTTCCTGTTGCTGTGAGTTGTTATGCAGTTAGTGCACTTCGCCACAGAGGTGGCCGCATTTCCATGCTGGTCGAAGGGATCCCTGTGTGGAGCTGAAGTTTGTAAAATCCTTTTGGGAACCTTTGGGATCAAACTATTTTAACCAGCTGAGTTGTTTGTTGATTTTTTGTGGGCATCTCTGGGCGTGTTCAGAGGTGAGAGCGGGGACTGGCAGTCAGGACGCCTGGGAAGGGAGTGTTGCCCAGTGAGTAGATCAGGTAACCGTGCCCCCTAGCATGTGCACCTGTATCCCAAGGGACTGCTGAATTTTCTTTCTTTCTTTCTCCTCTACCTACTTTTTATAGAGTGCCCATCACCACAGCATCTGAGCTGCATTACGCCACTCCCCATGCCTGCATTGTCCTCTCCTCCTGGCCTACTGCCCCGGGGGGTGAATTTCACCCTGCAATGGTCCCAAGGGTGGGCAGGGCCGGGCAGACAAGCCCCTCACCTCTGTGTAGGCTCTTGCAGCCCTCTCTCCCAGCATGGTCCCTGCCTCTGGGCCTCCCCGTCCATTTGCTAATGGAGCCTTTATCCTCATGCATGGTCGCCATCCACAGCTCTGTGTCTTGGTAATGTCGGGGGTCTCTCTGCCTTAGGGTGGGTGCCACGGCCTGCCTTCTCGTAGCTGCCAGGGGACCGGGGTTCAAGAGCGGCTCAGGTGGTGCGGTTTAGAGCCACACACCGCTGCGCAGGCAGACCCCATGGGACGCCTCTCGATGCTGGCTCTTAGCAGTCATGGTCTGGGGGTTGAGACCAGCCCAGGGCCTGCCCTCCCTTCGCTGTCCCTGCCGCGCATCTGTGATGCTAGATAAGTAACAGACTAATAATAACTAGCCCCCTGCACCCCCTTTAGCTCAAATTCTGCTTTGTAGAATGGAAGCTGCAGTCCCGGGGTACTTGGACTGAGAAGGGGGCGAGCTCTCCCCTTCCCCGCCCCCTCGTCTCTCTGCCCCTGGGTGTGCGTCTCTCTAACCCCATTTCCGTCTCCTCCCAGGTAAATGCGGACGCCCAGGTTCTGAATCATGCTGGATCCAAGACAGCGTTCAGCGAGCCCAACCCCTTCACCGAGATAGCCATGAACAGCTGCAAGTACAATGGAGGCGTGGTCCGACCCCTGAGCAGCCTGAGCGCCTCCCAGCGCAACCTCCATGAACTGGGAGCCGAGACCCAGCCCCTGCAGACCCTCCACAGCTCGGGCCTGGAGGTGGTGGTCTCCAAAACCGAGCAGGCCAAGGATACAAGCTTGCAGGCGGAAGAGGAGGAGGCGGCGGCGGCGCGCTCCCGGAGCCAGAAGAAGAACCAGAACGTTGGGTACCGGCTGGGCCACCGGCGGGCGCTCTTCGAGAAGCGCAAACGCCTGAGCGACTACGCCTTGATCTTCGGGATGTTCGGCATCGTCGTCATGGTGACGGAGACGGAGCTCTCCTGGGGAGTCTACACCAAGGTAGGGACCACGGCCTGTCTTGAAGCCGAAAGGCCGGGGACCCGGGGGACAGACGCGCCTGGCTCAGAGAAGAGGCTGGCGCAAGTCCTGGGTACCGCCTAAGTCCCACTCACGCCCTGTGGGGGTCCAGGCCTGTATGTCGCCCTTGGGAAGCAAAGGATCCTGGGAGTCCCAGCCCTGGAGCATAAGTGGAACTTTTAGCTGGTACCTAGGTCTCACGCGGGCGGGGGGCTGGAGGCCGTGTGAGTGCAAGACAGCTGTGTGTGTACAGCGCCTGGCACACCAGGCGTCCGAGTGCCACCGTAACACACATAAGGGATAAGGAACATGTGTGAGAGAGACAGAGAGAGCAGGACTGCCCGCATGTTTGAACGTCAGCTTGCTGTGGGGGTGTGCACACGCGGGTGTGCCAGGGGGTGGTATGGGTGCGTCCGGGGAAAGGAGGATGCGTTTAAACATGTGTCCCAGAGTCTATGTATGTGTGCGTGCACCGATGCAGGGATACGTGCACGGACCCATCTCTGTGCGTGTGTACCTGTTCTCCCCCTCCCCGTGGGTCTGTGTTTGCACCGACCCAGCGATGGCTCTCCTCCCCCGAGCTGCTGTGAGGATTAATGGACCCTGCTCTTCGCTGCGACGTTTGATGCCAATGGGCGCTTTGTGCTGACAGTGTGAATAGTCCTGGCTCAGCGAGATGCTTTATCATTCTTGCTCAGCTGGCTTCTCTCCAGGGCTGATGAATCTTCCCCCGAACGGCAGAGGTGTGGGGCCAGACAGAATCGTTCATGCAAACACCCGCCTGTCCCTTGCATGCTGCCATGCAGCTCACCTGTCCCGCGCTCCCGCGTCAACTGCACATTGTCCACATGTCTGTGACTGCAGAGCCCCAGATCTTGCCGCTACAGAAGCTGGCATGCACATCTGTCACCGGAGAGCCGGCAGACCTCTGTGCAAGGCCCCGGGGATCAGAAAAGGGCCCCTGGCTGCTAACATCCATGTGTCAAATGCATCCCTGGATGGAACTGGTCATGTGGCGTCTGCCCCCCTCAGCCACACCGGAGGCTGCCTCTTAGGGGCAAGTGTAACCCCCCAGAATCGGTTGGGATCTCAAGAGAGGAAGCTGGTTCAGGGGCTAACGCTCAGGGTTGGATTCTGGAGAGCTGGGTTCCATTCCTGGGTCCGCCCCAACCTCCTGGGTATCCTTGGGCATGTCTCAGCATCTCTGTGCCTCATTTTCCCTGTCTGTGAAATAAATGTGGATCCTAATGGGGGGAGCTGGGAGGCTTAGCGGATCACTGCCAAACGCTGGCTGACTGTCAGTAGGGAGGGGAACAGGGTTAGGATTAACCCCTGCATTGGGGTGTCCTGTACTGCAGGCTTCCCGGCCAGCCTCTGGGGCCAGGGGGTACGTCCAGGCAGCAGCTGGGGGCGTGATTCCCAGCTCGGGTAGACATACGCTCTGGGGGAGCTCGTGCGCTAAGAATAGCAATGTGGCCATGGCGGCATGAGCTAGTCGCTGGAGGACAACCCCCTCCGAGGTCCTAGGTATGTAGCAGGGCGGCTGGCCCGAGCCGCTGCCAGCACCAGACCATGGCCACGCTGCTCTTTGCAGCGCACAAGCTTGATCAGAGCTACCCCGGGCATGTCCACCTGCCCTGGAGATTCCCGTCAGCCGCTGCGGAGATTTGCCCCGAGAGGCCAGCAACCCAGCCTGGAGTTCAGTGCAGGTTGGACCGGCGAGTGGCTGATGGCCTGCCCACGGGATCGGCTCTCTCCTGGAGTCGGGATCCCTGCGGCATGCCAGGTTCGTCCCAAGCGAAGACGGTGAGTCCCTCCCACCAGCTTGGTACGCGCCTTTCCATAAAGATCTGTGTGTGCCTATCGAACGAGCCGAGTCCAGAGTCTCCCTGCCACGGGTCTCCTCGGGACCGAAGGGGGAACCATGCCTGACGCTGCTCCTCTCTGTCTCCCTTTCAGGAGTCTTCATATTCATTTGCACTGAAATGCCTTATCAGCCTTTCAACCATGATACTTCTGGGCCTCATCATCATGTACCATGCCAGAGAAATCCAGGTGAGCTGCCCACCCCAGCGCATGGCCCCTTCCCTATTTCACGGTGGGGGGGGGGGGGTGGAGTTTGTGCCAGCACCAGGCACAGCTGATGGGAGTGTGAAATCAGACAGGAACGTTCTTCTGGGAATCCCATTGCACGTGCTCAAACCAAACCCTCGCCCCTCCTGAGACACGGAGCCGGCGGTCCTCGTGGGAACCTGAGTTTGTCCAAACTGTGGTTCTCAACCTTTCCAGTCGACTGTCCCCCTTTCAGGAGTCGGATTTGTCTTGCATGTCCCCAAGTTTCACCTCACTTAAAAATTACTTGCTTACCAAATCAGACATGAAAATACACAAGTGTCACATCACTCTTCACTTTCTCATTTTTCCCATATCATTATGAATCAACCGGAATATAAATATCGTACTTACATTTCAGTGTGATACCTGAGCCTGTTTTTCACTTCTGAGCCTTCTCTGAAGCCGAGCCCTGGACGGCAGGGCTGAAGCATGTAACCTAGCTTCGCAGAGTCCCCGTGGCATAAGGCCCCGGGCAACTGCCCTGCTTGCCCCCCTCTAACGCCGGCCCTGCACTTGTGACCCCCCCCAAACCCATCCCATGACCCCCTGGGAGTTGCATCCCCCACATTGAGAAATATGATCTAGATGAGTTGAGTGCCCCCTGGAAGACCTGTGTGAACCCCAGGGGTATGTGTACCCCGGGTTGGGAACCGCTGCAATGCAGGAGACATTGATTAGCTGCAGCTTTCCTAGAGGTGGCCCCTAGCTGCAAATTTCACACCTGGATCCCAATTTTTCAACCGCTTCCTCCCCCACAAAGTTCAAAGGGGTTTGGCGTGGGGGTGGTTTGGGGCTGTCTCTGAGCCCTGCAGCTGTGTCAGATCTAAGAGGAGCAGGGTCAGGACGGGCCAGAATTTTTCAGAAGAGCTGCGGGCTACGTTTCCCAGGGCTCAGCACCTGCCGCTGGGCTCGGATTCTCACAAGAACTCAGCTCCCATTGAGGCCCCTGCCTAAGGGTCAGATTTTCAAGTGGGGTCAGCGGGTTCCCATTGTGACATTTACCGGCAAGTTTTCTCAAGCACCCAGCACCTAAAGGGCTGGAAATCCGGCCCAGAGCTCTTTTAAAAGAATCTGGTGCCCACAGACCTAAGCTGACCCAGCTAGGAGATCCTAGCAGTCGGGAGACCTCCAAGGAACAGGTAGGTGCTGCAGGAAGCAGTGCTGGGGAATCAGTAGGTGGTGCCGTTCATCTGAGACAGCGCCGATCAACAGGTGAAATCCTCCCCGGTACAGGAGACCCATGTCCCACTTAAGATCTATTCTGAAGGCTTAAGAGGGACTCTACTAACATGTTTAGCACATGCCACTCCCTCCTGCACATACGCCGAGGGGGCGGCTTGCTGCTTCAGGTTGGCATGACAACATTCATTATAAAGGTGCAACATCACATCTTAAAACACGTCCTTCCCTGTATGACAAATTAGCCAGTAGGTTATTAACATTAAAACAAGCTGTATTGGCTTGTTACTATTCAATTATAAGCTGTATATGCCTGTCACCTTTTGTTCTTTATTTACTTGTTGCATCCTGCGGATTTTGAGCGCTACTGATGTGTGGGTTGCAGACACTGCCAGTGTTGCCGACACAGGGAAATACACAGGGAAATACTGATCAACCTAGGAAATTGTGGCTGGAAAATCCTAAAAATTGGCAAGAAGACTCAGTAGCGTGTTTTTATTGAGTCTCGCAATATGTGATGTTTTCCCTTAAAGTACAAGGTGCTGGAGTCAGGGGATTACCTGAGAAGCTCAGCTTTTGTAAAAAGAGAACAACCCAAAATGTATTATTTTTTTTTAAAAATCTCATGATGTTTGAAGGCTTCAGCACTGGTGCATTCCTTCTGTGATTTTTAGGGGACCCGGGGCAAAATCTGAAATCTAGAACCCTCACCCTTCCAAAAAAATTCCTGCTTGGGGGGGAGGGGGGAATCAGAGAACAAGCTCCCACTGCATTTGCCCCACAACAGAGGCTTAGCTTCTATCCTGCGGGGCAGAGCCCAGATCTCCGCCCCAGGCATTGCTGGTACGCAGGGTCGCAGCGCCACTCAGGTATGGCCCAGCCGTCCCTCTGCCATGATGCCAGGCCAAACCTGAATAGCACTGCGATCCCACGCACAAGGTCACAACACCACTCAGCTTGGGGACCCTCTCAAACTGGGGACCCCTTTTGGCTGCTCCAGTACACGAGCCAGCTAGATGAACATTAACTCAGGTCCATCTACACAAGCTGCGCTCCTACCCCGTGCCCTGGCATGTCAGCGATGTACATGCTGCCCCGGGGCCAGTAGCTGCACAAGGCCCAGAGCAAAGGAGAACCAGACCCAGCAGAGCTCTGCGGAGACCCAGCGTTTCATCCACCCAGAACAGGTTGCACAATTGGAGCTGGAATTGTACTTGATAACAGGATTTTCTAGCTGGGGTTTGAGAGGAAAACAAAAGTCTCCAGTGTTCAGAGACGGCGCCTGGTGCCGCGGAGAGATGAGTTGAAGGAGCAGATACAGCAAAAATCAGGAATTTTTTTTATCCAGGGACTTTCTGACCCTGGCGCCTGGTCCATTTGAAGTTCACCACGGCAACCTCTCTCCTATCTGTGCTGCCTCTGGCTTGCAATCTAGCCCCTTTGGGCAGTAAACCATCTTCCTCCCAGTAATGCCCACCGCATCGGCTACACCCGATGTGACTTTGATCATGTCCCCTTACGGCAAAGCACCATCCGTTCCACAGAGGCTGAGCTCTGTGCCCCCAAGCAGCTGTTAGGAGAAGTCACAGCATTCATCCTGCAGCCACAGCATCGCCAGGAGAAAGTCGATAGTAATGCGTTAAGAGCTTAGGGAGGTGGATTTTAATGCCTTAATTGAAGGAAAGCGAGCTCGCCCGTTCTGCACAGCAGGAAGAGAGAGGCCGGTCTCAGATGAGTCCTGCCGTCTGGGACGCCGCTCTGTGGATTTGTACGGCTGCTATTTCCTCACCTGCTGTGTATTTAATTTCACTTTGCGGGGACTTTTCGCGCGGCAACACAGGGAAATACTGATCCACCTCGGAAATTGTGGCTGGAAAATCCTAAAAATTGGCAAGAAGACTCAGTAGCGCTCAAAATCCACAGGATGGCCAACCCCAAACGTTCAAACCTCATGAGTCCAGCTCCCCAAAATATTGAGATTGGCTTCAATTAACAATGCTGTGGGCGTGCCGTTCGTTTGCCTTTTGGGTCTTCAGCCTTTGGGGTTACGCACTAGTCACATTTTCAAGGTTTTCTTTGCAGTCATGAGGGTTAGAAATTGACTTGCTTTAAAAAAAAAAATCACCAAATTCGTAGTATTTGGTGTCCCGGCTTCTGGAAACTCATGTTCAAACCATGAAAACTGGCAACACTGAATATCTGAGCTTATTGACAGCAAGATGTGCGGACACTGACAGCCAGAGCCCCACTGCCTGGGGCCGAAGCACGTAACTTAGTTTCACGCGGCCCTCCTGATTAGCCGAATTTTTGATCATCCGATCTGGCCTCGATCCCAATTAGATCGGATAAACAGGGTGCCACTGGACACCGGGGCCTCTACAGTCATTTATACTTGTCCAGAGACCAAACCACAACCCCTCTGATCTGGTAGCGTTTTACAAATCTATAAATACCAGATTTACACAGGTATTTGGGCAGCTAAAGACGCCGACAGGAGCTTAGGGGGGTTTCCAGAAGTACGTAAGCGAGTGAGGTGCCTACCCTGTTAGGGGGATTTTAGACATTCCTGGGTCTGTTTCACTGCAGGCTCTGACTCCGGTGCTGCCTCTAACCTACACCCAAACCTCTGGCCTGAGTTCCGTGGGAAGGTTGTTTAGCTGTAGTAGCGCTGAGACATGGTTACTGGCGGGATAGACAAGCAGAGAGAGGGGCCTGAGTAGGGACCGCCCCACTCTGCCTTGACAGAGAAAGCCAGCAAGCTCTGTGCAGCCTGTGTGAGTGCAGGGGAAGATGGAAAATCCCCACAGCAGGCCCTGGGATGAGAGCCTGCCAGCCAAGCTGACGCAGAAGCAGATGTGCGAGCAGTGGCTTTGGGCTGGGTGATGCGTGCAGTCATTACTCAGCCGAACAGCTCCAGCTGTTGCAGGCGGCACATGGGGAATGCATCTTCAGGCCGGGCTTCTGCCTGGCCGTTTCCAGTGCCGAGTGGGCCCCGGAGAAGCCTGGCAGAGTCCCAGAAGAATAATGCAGGGCTAAATTGCTCCGAGACGTCCCATTACAACTTTATTATTGGCTGCAATTATTGCCGAGAGCCACATGCGACCTGCTGCCGGTGACGGGGCACAGGAGAAAAACATCCCTTGTTCAATGGGCAATACGAGCCCTCTATAAATCCTATTGCATTTAGAACAGGGTTCGTTCAGTTACCCGTCTCTCCCCTTCTGCCCTGCACCGCTGGCCCCGGGGGCGTGAGGGAAAGACAGGAAGGCCCTTGTTATTATTTATCACCGGTCCAGGCGGGTGTCACTGCAGGACTGGATGCCTGGTCTGGTGGGTAGGCAGCGGCGCCAGGAGGGGTGAATTCAGTTCCCACCTCTGCAGTGACTCGCTGCCTGCAGCGACTCGGTGCATCAGTTCCTGTAAAAGGGGGAGAACAAACCTTCCTTTAGCTGCCTGCTCTATTTAGGACAGGAACTGTTCCTGGCCAGGCGCTGAGCTCAGCTGGGGCTAACCACCTACTCCTTGGCTAGAACCTCTCGCCACCGCTTGTATTGTAGCAGCGCCAGGGAACCCACCTGAGCCCCAGGCCCCTTGTGCCAGGTGCTGCAGTGTGAGAGCGGGGAAGGGGCTTGCCCCAGGTCAGCCAGCGGGGCTGGGCATAGAGCCCACGGGCGCTACCCCACACCACCTGCCAGCTCCTTGCTAGCTGCTGCTGGGCCTTTCGACCCATCCTACAGCAACCCCCGGCCTCTAACCCCCCTCCCCTCTCCCTGCCCAGCTCTTCATGGTGGACAACGGGGCAGACGACTGGAGAATAGCCATGACCTACAAGCGGATCTTTTTCATCAGCCTGGAGCTGATGGTGTGCGCCATCCACCCCATCCCGGGCCAGTACCTCTTCACCTGGACGGCCCGGCTGGCCTTCACCTACACCACCTCGGTGGCCGACGCCGATGTGGACATCATCCTCTCCATCCCCATGTTCCTGCGGCTCTACCTGATCGGGCGCGTCATGCTGCTGCACAGCAAACTGTTCACCGACGCCTCCTCCCGCAGCATCGGCGCCCTCAACAAGATCAACTTCAACACCCGCTTCATCATGAAAACCCTCATGACCATCTGCCCCGGCACCGTGCTGCTGGTCTTCAGCATCTCCTCCTGGATCATTGCCGCCTGGACGGTCCGCGTGTGCGAGAGGTAAGGGCTCCTCGGGCGGAGGGCGGGGCAGGCTCTGCACACGGGCCCTTTGGAGGGGCTCGGGCCCTCCGGGGCATGGCGCTGAGATGCAGCTGGAGACATGCCGGGCTCTCTTAAATAGACCAGAGCTGGGGACCCCTGCATATGTGATCCCCCCACCAGTAGAGGGAAAGGGCCCTTTGGTTGGCTGTTACCGGCTTCAGCCGTATGTAACAAGGGTCACCAGCAGGGAGCGAACCCACAGCCTCTGGGTGGGAAGGCAACCTCCTGCCTGAGCTAAAACCCCAGCGGTAGCTGACTTGTAGGCTGCTGGGCACGGTCTGGTCATTGGCAGCTGACAGCCCCACGCTGTTACGTGAGCCGAGCAGGGCCGCCCAGAGGATTCAGGGGGCCTGGGGCAAAGCAACATAAAAAATGTTGTAATACTATAGAATACTATATTTTCGTGGGGCCCCCTGTGGGACCTGGGGCCTGGGGCAAATTGCCCCACTTGCCCTCCCCCCCCGGGCGGCCCTGGAGCCGAGCTCCTCCTCTCTCTCGTCCCCGAGCGTCTCCGCAGATGTGGGGAGCAGCGCGGTGTCACCAGCCGTTCCCCTCCGGGGCTTGTTCGCCCGCTCAGCCCAGCCATCTAGCGAGTGGTCAGCCTCGGGGTCAGACTGAGTCTGCCGGGCGGGCGTGACTCTGTCGTACCTGGCGTTCCGCCGACTTGATCTGTTATTCGAACGGAGGTGGCACCTCGGCGCCCCAGCGGCTGTGAGGGGCAGGGGCCTTCCTGAGTGCGTGCTGGGAAGGGGGCAGGGCTGGGAGCCGATCCAGAGCGAGTTAAACACGCCAGGTGCTCTTGACCTAAATTAGCTCTTCCTTTCTTTGCTGTTTCGAAGTAAAAGCCACTGAAGGTGCACCACTCCCTCCCCACGGCCCCCCTTCAGGCGGCGTGGAGGGGACTCCCCTCATGCTTTGCTTTCCACTAAGATGAGCCTCTGAGCCCCAAAGCCGGTTGGAGCCGTCGCCCTGTCCTAGGATTCCTCCCCGCTTCCCTTCCTGTCCTCCCCACTCCGCCCCCTTCCACCTCTGGTCTCCCCTTTGCCACCAGGCCTCTTTGCCCCCAGCCTGGCGTGTCGCGGTGCCGCTGCCAGACGCAAAGGGGGCACCTGCTGCACCCGAGGGCTCCCCCTTTTCCCTACAACCAGGGGTGAGCTCCTGCCCAGGCCGAGAGCTCTCAGGGTGACTGGGGGGTGGGGGTTACAGTAACCCACCTCGGCCATCTCAGGCACATCCGTGGGCCACCGCCTCAGTCAATGGAGGCAGTGAAATCAGCGGAGCTGGGATCCTAGATCCAGGTTGATTTACACCCGCTGGGGCTCTGATCCCATTGACTCCAGCAGAGCTGGGCCGATCGATACCAGCTGACGATCTGGCCCTTTGCCTCCTCTTTAACTTGGGCGGATCCCATCAAACAGGGAGCAGGTCCCGAGCTCTGGCTTTTAAGGGAGCGGGCGCCTCGTGCCCGACGCGTGCTCATTCAGCTGCAGGTCGGAAGGGACCCGAACGGTGTGCCTGGGGGTGTGCGTGTGCTCTCTCCTCTGCTCTCCTCTCCTCTCCTCTCCTCTCCTGTCTGCCACTTCTCCGCTGCACCGGGACTGCTCATTAATCTGCTCTTGTTTTCCCTCTCTAATTGCTATGCTGCTCATAGGGACAAACTGTGAGTCTTCGTTCCTAGAAACCCCTAGCCCCAATCCTGCACGGGGAGCTGCCGCCTACTGCCGAGCCTTGCGCCTGCCAAGAATTTAAGATTAGCTGCAGCTGGCGGGGTGGGCGGAGGCGGGGGAGGCGGGGATCCAGTTCGTAGCAAAGGGGCTGTGAACCTTGAAAGCAGGCTGGAGCCCTTCCACTTGGAACCTCTGCATTTCATTGTGATGGGGGCAGGTGCCTCCGACATTCTCCCTCCCCTCCCGCCCCCGCTAGTCCATTCCAGGTGCGCCCAGGAATCCAGCGCCATTTCTTCCCTCGACCTCTCCCTTGGGAAGAGTTTCCAGGCGTGGATTCCTCATGCTTTGCCGTGGGCTCCCATTCCATCCCTGCCAACCTCAGGCCAGGAGCTGGGCCGTTAACCCTTTAGTGGCAGGAGTCTGCTTTCCTTGGCATGGCCAGGTGGGAGGAACAGCCACGCTCTGGAGGGAGGAATCACCTCGGCATTCATTATCGCCAGGCCTCCACCGCCAGCAGCGTGATCCTTCTGTGCGTCAGAGTCCCCGGCTTTGGGGCAGGGGGGAGTTTTTCATCACGGGCCCTGTAGAGCCGTACCCCTAGGATCGGAACTGCAGCATCCCCACAGGCGCTCTGCCCGCGGGCTCAGATGGAGCCAAGCTCCAGGCCCCGGGGCCAACAGGGCTCTAAGCGCCGGGGCTGGGCAGCTAGTTCTCATCAGAGCCAGCCGCAAGGGACGCAGGCGTCTCACCCAGCTCCCCTCCGCGGTGCTGGCCACTCTCTGTGGCCTGGTCTACAGTTAAAACGTCGCTCAGGAGTGTGAAAAACGGCATGCCCCTGAGCGCTGACCTCGCCCCTGGTGTAGACGCGGCTGGGTCAGTGGACGGATGCTTCCGTTGAATTCGCTAGCGCCACTTGGGGAGATGGAGTTCCTGCCGCAATGGAAAACCCATTTCTGTCGCTGGAGCGAGCGTCTGCGCTGGGGGTAGCCCTGTGTCCACCGGCCCACGCCCCCTTCCGGTGCAGGAGTCGCTGCGATCTATATGGGTGACTCCTCACAACCCCTCCCTGGGAAACAGGTTGTGAGCATCATCCCCATTGTACAGATGGGGAAACTGAGGCATAGAACGAGGCAGTGACTTGCCTGAGACCACACAGGGAGTCAATGGCAGTGCCAGGAATAGAGCCCAGAAGTTCTGGATGCCAGTCCGCACCAGACTCTCTGCTGAGCTGCAGTTCACTGCTCGGGCAGGTGTGATGAGTTGTCAGAGCTCAGCGGGCAGGATGACGTTTTTAAGTGAGAGAACCCTGGGTTGGCACTGAGGCCAGGGACCAAAAGACCCACAGACTGAACTCCCTTCTCGCCCCATGGAGGTGAGGCCGATTACCTACACGGTCCAGCGTAGCGGAGATCTGCCTTCCACTCACCCAAGCCGTACCACCTTGGTGGAGGACCCCGGCCCTGAACGATGCCAGTCCTGCCTCTCTCACCAGTTGCTCAGTTGGATTTTTGCAGGATAAAAGAAAACAACGAGGGGCCGGTGCGAGGCGTCAGGGAGGTGGAGAATTCCCTCCCTCAGCCCTGTCCCGCTGGAGCTGCCCACGCCGGGGGGCCAACACCGAGACCACAGGGTAGGGTGGGGTCAGCGCAGGGTGCGGCCATCAGCTGCAGCAGCTGTGCTCATGGCAGAGGCGAAATGGCTATTAGTGTCCGGTTATTAGCCTGGTGTCAGTGAGGAGCAGCAGCAGTGGGGTGTAAGCGCCACTCAGGCCTTAAGGAGGCTCCCGGACCCCGGGGTTCCCTTTAGTAAAGGGGGGGGGGTTGCAGCGCTGCTCTACTATTCTGTGCCTCTCAAAAGCAAAAACTTCTGCTGTGCCAGCCCTGGAGATCGGAGCAGAGCGGAGCCAGCTTTGGCAGAGAGAGACCCATCCACGTTGCCCTGCCGCTGCATCTCAGCCCTGGCCCAGAGGGGAGTTGTCTCCATGGCTCTTGGGTTCTGGGCCAAGGCAACCAACCAAGTGGCTAATTGATGCCAGTCAGGGCTGCCTGTCCACGGGGAACTGGACTGAGTCCCAACCATCTTCCACCTGGATGTGTATCAACCACCACCCAGAAGCTGTTCCTCATCACTGCTATTCAGTTGGATTTGACCTGGCATCCTAGAGGAAACCTCAAAGCCCTGCTGTGCTGCAAGGTGCACTGAGCCACCCGGCCTCCCTGGCCAAAAGGCCATTAAAACAATCACCCACCAGCAAGATAATGACCCTGCTCCCCTACTGCTTCCAACAGCCCAGCGTGTGAACAGCAGCTCCAGGCTATGCTCTGACCAGCAGGGCACTGGGAAAACCGGGGGCGCTCACCCCAACATTTCACTTGGGTTTTTCCTATCAAACAGACAGAACTGATTCAACTTGGGTGAAAAATCACCTCACTCCCACCACTGGGAAATCCTTCTAGTCATCCTCTCCATCCTCTGCTCTATCCCTTCTGTTTCTGTTCGCCTCCTCTTCCCTGTCCCGTTTCACCTCTTTCTCTACCCCCCTGCAGCCTCCGTTTTCCTCTTTCTCCTCCCTCGGGCAATCCCTCTCCAGCATCACTAAGTAAGGAAGATAGAAGTTCAAAAAGCTTCCAAATTCTGCAAAGATGGCATTCTAGAAAATCTGGATGGGCAAGGTTTCAGATTCTGGATTCAAGAGATTCTAAAGGAGCTGGATCCAAGAGGTTCTAGAAGAGCTGGATCCAAGGGGTTCCAGGTTCTGGATCCAAGAGGTTCTAGAAGAGCTGGATCCAAGGGGTTCCAGGTTCTGGAAATAAGATACAGATGATCCTCTGGGTGGCTTGTCTCTAAACTATATTTCTCACTAGGGACAGGCTGGCAGCTCTTCAGAGAAGGCCCCGAGGAAGACAGGAGCAAGCATGGCAGAGAATGGAGCCGTGTAACCTTTTCTCTTTTGAGCCCCGCTCAGAGGCTGCTCAGGGTCCAATTCCACCATGTCAGAGGAGTGTCCCTCTCCCCCGCCTCTCCCAGCCCTGCTCGTCAGCTGCCCCTCTTGTAACGTTGTGTGACGCTACCTTGGGCTGCACCAGGGTGCCAGAGGGAAAGGCCACTGCAACTGAATTTAGTGCATTGCACCTAGGACACAATCGGCGTTTCAGTGAGTGAGCAGGGCAGTCTAGCAGGTAGAGCAGGGGATTGGAAGCCAGGACGGTTGGATTCTATTTTCAGCTCTGGCCCTGGCCTGCCATATGACCCGGAGGGCAAGTCACTTCCCCCCCCCCCCATCTCTCTCTCTCTGCCTCAGTTGCTCCCCTTTAAGGCTCCAGACTCACTCATGGTGCTGTGTAGTCAATTACTCCACCAACCCTTGAGTGGTTATTACGCACCAAAATAAAATGGAGCATTTATCCTACTGACAGATTCCTAACATTCCCCTCGCTCACACCAATAGTGATTGAATTTGAAGCTCATCAATACCCCCTGCCTAGCTCCTCGCGTCCAGGCTAGATATTAGGGTGATGGGCTCCAGAGAAGTGTCCAGGAATAATTAGAGCTGAGGAAATTAGTGGGGAAAAAAATTCTTACTCAGATTCCAAAGCAAATTTTGAGCTATGCCCATTTGGTGTTTGCCTTCCCCGAAGGTCTGACCTCTTTGGCTTCACTAGCCCGGATCCTCGTGAAATGGAACATTAAGGCGGAATATTAGCCAAGAGTGAATTCCCAATGAGGGGCTCAGTTCACCATTAATCCATCTCTTGTGCAGGGGTGCACAGACCACCCTTACCTGTGGTCTGTGCACCCCTGGGGGTCTGCAGACTATGTCTAAGATTTCCAAAGGGGTCTGCCCCTCCCTTTGAAATGTTTTAGGGGGTCTGCCGCAAATGAAAGAAGGTGGGAAATTACTGCCCCAGGGCAAAGGAGGGGTGTACAAGGCTCCCAAAACAAGGTGGTAATATTCTGCACCGGTGAACAATTCATTGAACAATTAGCGGGAGATCTGTCAAGGCGGGAAGCGTAGGTCAGTGACACAAACTGTCCAATCACAGGCCAGAGAGGATACCAGGTGACTCTCTGAAGCATTCTCCCTGATCCACAGATGAAATTTACGAACGATGAACACGGGTCAGAATCTCACGCTCTCCTATTGAGTCATAAATGGAAGGGAACCAAAAAAAAAAAGGGTAAAATGTGTTGCATAAATGATTCATTACAAATCATTCACACGGTGCCAATTTATTACATGACGCTCACGCTATGGGTCACAGGCTGTGGTTTCCATAAAGCAAAACGAGTCAAGCCACAGGTGGTTCCATTTCTTGCTACGTGGATGCAGCAATAAAACCTGGAAAAGAATCAAGACGATCAACAGCAGCTGGAAAGGAAACATTCACTCCTCGTTATTTATAGAATGAATGAGGGTTTGGCTAAAATGTCTCCGAAGGCCTTTCTCTCAGCTCGGGGTCTTTTTTTGCCGCTCAGCATTTCTCCATCTTTAGCAGCGCAAGTCGAATGTCCCGGGAGCGATCCCTGCAATCAGGAGGAGAATGAGGGCTAGAGGGAAGGGGAAAGGCAGAGATGGAGGAAGACTCTGCATTAAGGCCAGGTTTTCACCTGCTGTGCGTAGTGCAGGGGGCCCCTTAGAAACCGACTCAGTCACATTCAAACCAAGTCAGTGAGAGGGCACTTCTGGAATCCTTTGCCCCACAAGGGTGACCTTCGTCTCTGGGCAGAGGCTCAGCATGAGGCCTGGGCACTGCTTAAGTCCCACTTGTGCCAAGGGGTGTAAGCGGGACTTAAGTGGTACCTAGGTTTTGGCCGGATCTCTGGCCAGGCCTGAATTTTTCCCCCTAGCAAACGCTGTCATGTAATGCCCTCTCACAGTGGCTGCTTCCTCCTGCAGCTGTCTCTAGCGGGGGTCAGCTCAGGAATTATTCTTTTAAAAGAACGTAAGGTCTTAACTTAGCCCCACTCCACCGTCACCAAGTTAGCCAGCTGGGGAGAGAGGGTGAAGTTAACAGCTCAGTGTCTTCATTCCAGCTTCTCCTGCATCCGTTCATCGATCCAGGCACCTACAGGAGACCAACCTGTCACACCAAGGATTTTTTTTTTTACCCATAATGCTTCACCACATCATCTCCTTTCCGCCAACAGATGAGCAGTATTTTTCCCATAGTGCTTCACTGCTGCCGTTCCCTTCCCCACTGAGGTTCCAAGCCAAACTTTCAAAGGTTCACTCGATCCTTTCTGCAAAACCCCCTTTTGAGAGCGAATGCATGAGACGGGGTGGGGCAGGGGCTGGGAAGGCTGGGGCATGTCTGACTGTCGGGATCTGAATGGGGTAGGGGGGTCTGTCTGAGGAACGCAGCAATCCTAAATTCCAAGTCTCCTGTTGCTTGAATCTGATTTCTGACTGGTTTGGGGCTCTCTCTTTCTCTCTCTCATTCTTTTTCCTTTATTTTTGTTTTGAGTTTTACATTCTCTTCTCTCCTTTTCCCCTCCCCTGCATGCCTCTGGAGCCCTGCTGCAGAACTTTGACAAGTCTGGCAAGATCTGCAACACTGCTCAGTGCCCGTTATTTTGGATTGGGTTTTTACCACCCCTACCCAGCCTCTTTTTCCCTTGGGAGCCCGGGGTATTTTTCCTCTTCATTTTCGGGGTTCACTTTTTTCCCCCGGTGAAATTTTGCGCTCAAGGTTTCAAGGCCGGGCGGACATCTCAGACAGAAGCATTTGGTGTTAACTCATTAGATGCTGGTTTCAAAAGAACACCGCCCTGGAATTGTCTCTCAGTGCTGAGATACAGTTGGGCAGGAGAGAGCTTCAGAGCCCTGCTGAGGTGGAGAAAGCCACCCTGCCAGTCCCCGGTGCTATTTCTGGGCACTGGCTCCTCTACACCAGGCTCAAGTAGTCAAAGACGGGAAGATGTTCATTTCACTATGGATGAAATTCAGCCTGGTGCAGAAGCCTGTGTGAGTCCCATGCACCACTTAAGTCCCACTTAAGCCCTTAAAAACATGGCTTAAGGCATGTCTACGTCTTGTGCTGGCTCTCTGCACAGGAGTGAATTTCACCCCACTGTCCGTTCTCACCCCCACTTCCTCCCACTCCAATTCCAGCTTTGGCAAAAATGATTGCGACCCAAAGACATCAGCCCCAACAAAAGTGACTCATGGAAGTGAGTTGAGAACTAGTGGGCCAACGGCAAAAGAAATCAGTGGCGGGGGAGGTTTTCCTGCACCTCCACTGCAGAGCTTTGACCTGGTGGCTCACAAAATGCTTTAAAACTCTAGGTTGTTAGTTTAAACCCAAGCAAATCAGCCGTGGCTTGAAAGTAGCTATCCCCTCAGGGCTGGCTCGTAGCCTTCGGATACCGAGTGGGTGGCTCTCAGGTGCTGAAGTGAGGAGAAGCCAAAGTTCGGAATCTTTGTCCAAATTTGAACGTGGTTTCTGTTTTCTCCGCGTGGCTCTGAAATGTTTGGTTTTGCGCTGCCTTTATGCTTCCTGCTGGGACGCAAAGAGCGCCAATCCCGCCAGCAATGGCCGCTTCTTGTGACATTTCCCTCCAGAAGCAAGAATCTCAGGAAATTATGTACAAGAGTGTGTTCTCCTGAGACCTCAGGTACCCAGATACCACGATGACGGACGGCCTGATTACAAACGTAGTTAGGTAGTGCTACCCAATTCTGTAGCTTCAACTGGTTTGTGTGGATTGGCTGACTCAGTATCTGACCGTTTTGATTGGCGAGAGTTTGAGGATCCTGGGTTCTCTTCCCAGCTTTGCCATCAACTCACTCTTTGATCCGGGCTTCCCCACCTGTGTGCCTCAGTTTCCCCACCTGTAAAACGGGGGATGTTGCCTTCCTGATGGGGCTGTTGGGAGGTGAAATTAATTTCACGTGCTTTGAGATCCTTGGAGAAAAGATGCAGAAAGGCCGAATTATTATTAATTGATCCCTCAAGGTCCTTGGGAGACTTAATTCTCTACTGAACTTCGCAGAGGGCACAGGTAATACGCGAAGCACTTTCCTTCACCTTCATACCACCTTTCAGATGTTTTGCTCTCCCCCCTCTGCAGATTTCTGTTGTCCCCGGTTCAGACCCATCCGCAAAATGTCATGGCTAAACCGCTAAGAGGTTGTATCAGGTGCGAGTTTCTCCCCCCTCTGCGAATGCCGGAATAGAATGTCCCCCATGACAGAGGCATGTGGTTGGCCAGCTGTGTCATACATGTGCCTGGCATCTCACTTACATGCCACATCTGTGTTCTGCACACGTCGTCAGGTTGATTTCTAACACACCCGGCTTCCCCCCTCACACCTCGATGGATTGTTCCACTGTGCAGTCGCTGTGTAGATCTCCTGTTCCTAACGTGAGCCCCACATGGTCATGGCGGGGGTGGTCTGTAAACCGATGCTCTAAGTTGCCATTTATCTTCATCCAACGAGTCAGCCACACCCGGGTGCTGCAGTGCGGGCTGGCTGAGCGAACACAGCTGGTCACTCTGTGTCGATGTCTGAACAATAGCCTCTGTCAAACTCACCTGCAAGGTAAAAGGGCAGGTTCCAGGAGTGATTTTGGCCTCGCGATGTTAAATTGCAGAGAGATTGTTACCTGCAAACGAAGAGGGGAAAGAGGCCCTTCCCCATCTGCTGTGCTTATGGGGGAATTCACCCCTCTACACAAGGCTAAGGCCTTGATCTTAGCTGAGCAATTCAGAGATTGAGACCAAGGCCCCTTTAGACCTGTCTGGAGGTCTAAAGGGGCCTTACAGTGGGCATAAATGTAGTTTAATTTACCACGTAGTGTCAGGAAGAATGGCACAGAAAGCGACTGGGTACAGTAACGCTAGAAAGTACTGCGTGTCGCCAGAGAGCTGAGTCTAGAGAGCTGTGCCTAATTATAGACTCAGAAACGTTAAGGTCAGAAGGGCCCATCGTGATCATCTGGTCTGACCTCCTGCACATCACAGGCCCCAGAACCTCACCCACCCACTGCTGTAACAGACCCCTGACCTCTGGCTGAGTCACTGACGTCCTCAAATCACGGGTTAAAGACTTCAACTTACAGAGAATCCACCATTTATACTGGTTTAAACCTGCAAGTGACCCCTGCCCCGTGCTGCAGAGGAAGGCGAAAAACCTCCAGGGTCTCTGTCCCGGGGGGAAGTTCCTTCCCAACCCCAAATAGGGGGATTGGTTAGGCCCTGAGCATGTGGGTCAAGACCCACCAGCCAGACACCTGGGAAAGAATTCTCTGTAGTAACTCAGAGCCCTCCCCAGCTAGTGTCCCATCACCGACTCTTGGAGCTATTTGCAGCTAGCAGTCGCTGATCGGCTACATGCCCTTGTAGGCAGTCCCATCCTACCATCCCGCCACAAATTTATCAAGCTCAGTCTTGAGGCCAATTAGGTTTTTTGCCTCCACTGCTCCAGAACTTCACTCCTCTGATGGTTAGAAACCTTCATCTAATTTCAAACCTAAACTATTTGATGGCCAGTTTATCTCCATTTGTTCTTGTGTCCACATTAGTGCTTAACTTAAATAACTCCCCTCCCTCCCCAGTATTTATCCCTCTGATGTATTCATTGGTTTGAGTTTTCAAGGGTTTGAAATTGAGTTTCGGTTTCAAAGTTCTACCCACGTGGCTTTTGAAAGGCATAACTCCGCCCCAGCTTTGCGGGAAGGAGCCGTGTAACTTTCCCCAAACCCGGGCTGTATTGAGTCATGTTTCAGGTTTCACAGGGAGGATTTTGCTCTGCTCTCAGAGCCGTCCTTTTGAATTGCCTGACTCTGTACATACCTGACATTTGAACTGTCAAGTTGCATTTTGCGCGGCTTCTGTTCCCTTTTAATTACACTGGGACAAATTCTGACCTCAGTGACGTGAGTCTAAACCCAGAGCACCCCCAGCTGACATCAGAGAAATTACTCCAGTTTTGTTGTACCTAGAATCTGGGCCAGAACTCCTGAGCAGCCACTTACAAGTGAAATTTCAACAAATGGAGGGAGGTGAGCGGCCATTCCCAGCAACCAGCCTGAACCCCACCAGCAAACCTTATCAGGGAGCAGTGCTGGGCAGCCAGCTATTAATGCAAAACCACAGCTCCAGCGACCTCCCAAGAGACGCTCAAGTCAGCGGAAGACCTTAGCTGCCCCCTCTTTGTCTTACCTTAGTGCCGATTGTCATGTTTTAAAACTCAAACCCCCGGATGGTTCTTGTTTGAAGCGTTGTTTGCATTTCCCGTTGTCACGGAGTATTGGGGGACTCAGGGCCCTGCACCCCCGGCTTCCTGCGATTCACCATGACTCTCAGCCAGCCAGTAAAGCAGAAGGTTTATTTGGATGACAGGAATACAGTCCAAGACAGGTCTTGCAGGCACAGACAACAGGCCCCCCCCTCAGTTAGGTCCAGCTTGGGGTCCCAGGGCATCCCAGCCCCCCCTTGGGAGGTCAGAGCCATCTCTGCCTCCCAGCCATCTCTCCAGCCCGCTTCCAACCCTCTGCCTTCAGCGACCCCTCCCACAGCCTTTGTTCAGTTTCCCGGGCCAAGGTGTCACCTGGCCTCCAACCCCTTCCTGGGTTCTCATGTTACACGCTCAGGTATTCTCCTTCGGGCAGTCTACCATCCCCCAATACAGACTATCCTAGCCACACTCCCCTGTCAGCATTCGCAGACCACAGTAAGAACAGTCCCAGTTCGTCACACCCGTACCCCTAAAGTCTCGTCAGTAGCCAGAGTGTGTCACATTGACAGCGAATGGCTCTTTCGTGCCATCTAAAGTTTGCAGGGACATTTTCCGAAAGCATCCATCTTTTAAACAGATCCAATCCCTAGAGTCTGAGGCCAGGTGAGACCATTGTGATCATCCGCTCCAACCTCGTGTCTAACACAGGTCACGGGTGGTGAGTGCGTGTAAATGAACACGTCTGTGTGTGTGCACATGCACACACACTCTGTCTCTGTCTCACACACCGGCGCACGCAACCGGGTGAGCCTTGAGCAATCAGACTTCTAATAACCTGCGTGGGAATTCTGGCTGAGGCAGGACCAGGGGATGGACCCGCATGTGTGAGTGACAGAGAAAGAGAGAGCCCCTGGGAAGGAGTCTCGTGCAGCTGTTTATAGCAGTGAGTGTGGTTGCAATGGAGAATCAGGCCTCTGGGTGGGTGGGTGGCTGGGCATGCACACGTGTGCGAGAGCAGTTGTGTGTCACGCTCACACCATGACGTCGAGAGAGAATGCTCATTCACAGATCTCATCGCTCCAAACTATCCTGACCAGCACCGTAGACCAGCTGCTCTGTCTGTGCGCGCTGGGCTCAATCTCAGCTCAGTTAAGGGGGGGGGCGATACCTCAGGGAGATGATTACAGCTCCCTGAGGCTGAGTCACCTGACCCCAGCGCACGCTGGAGCTGTAGGGGACCAGCTCTAAACTGAGCCCTGTGGAGGATCAGGTCAGTTCTTGCATCACCCCCCCATCCGGTCTCCCGGTTTGCTTCCCCGGTGTCACCTTCCCTGGCAGATCATTCCCCTGCACAGGAGCGTCCTCCACTGGCCTTTGCCAACTGCTTTCATCCCACTGTGTACTGCTGACGTAGCCCCTGGGGAGTCCAGCCCGCCGGATCTGCACCCTTCACAGGCCTGCAATTCTCTTGTCCCTCCACAGGAGCAGGGAAAAGCCCTTAGGTCAACCTAGTCCTTAGATCAGACCAGCACCAAAGCCAGTGGCAAGCTAGACAGCAGCAGGATGCTGTTGGAGAAGCTCCTGGCTTGTCTCTGTCCAGGAGCAGGACACGTGCCGAGAGCCGGCAGTGGGGAGAGGGGATGCAGAGCTCGGTAGGGTGCCGTGTCAGGGTCGGGTGAGGACTCTCTGGGCTGCTAGGTCAGCTGGCCAGACCACTAGCAGCTATTTCACACCCCGATCCCAAGCAGGTGCCAAGGCCAGGCAGGGAAACCCTGTATAGCTCCAGGCAGCGTCCCCGGCTCGCCTTTCCCGTTCCAGGCCCCAGTGGAGGTTTCTTGGCAAAATGCCTCCGTCGCACTGAAAACACTTCGCCCCCCTTGATATGATGTCTGCAGATGTTTCTCTTTTCAAAGAGGCGTCGGGTTTTTAAACAGATTCCATCTCCCCTGAGCTGAGACCTCTGAAATCTGACCCCGCGTGCGGCTCTGAGACCAGGGGAGGGCCCCCCCCCGCAGCCCCGGGTGGAATTTTGAACCCCATTCACAGGCTTGAAGCAGGGGATTCCGATGCAAAGCCCTGATTCGCCAGCGCTGCGATGTCCAGCCGTCGCCATGGAGCTGCGTGGAAAGAGAGGCAAGGCCTAGTGGCCAAGGCATTGGGCTGGGAGCCAGGAGGCCGGTGTTCTGTCGCCCGTGTCCTCTGGACAAGTCAATGAGGGTGAAATGAACCTCTGGGCAGAGGGACCAGCGCAGGAGGAATCACCACCAGAAGAGTCACCGTGCTGTCCCTCTGCCCAGGGGTAAATTACCTCTCTGTGCCTCAGTTTCCTTGTCCAACGCGGGGCTCCTGACACACTCCTGTCCCACAGGGTTGGGGAGGACGGATTCATTTGTGTTTGTAAAACACTTCGGCAAAGGCTGTAGGCTGGGCTATGTAAAGGCGTCGTGGACTGCCCGTGGGATCAGAGCCCTCGCTCCTTTGGCTGCCTGGACAATTGCAGCGATAAGAGCGGAGTGTTATCACCCCATTGCCTGTAGAGGGAACCTGACAGCCGTGAAGCAGCCCCGCCCAGATCCTAGCAGGTGTGAGCCAGGCAGGAACGTGCACAGAGAGGGCGTGCCAGGGGGTCCCTAGCTCAGATCGCAGCTTGACGGACGCACCCCTCCTCAGCTCCACGGGGAAACCCCAGACAGCCTGGCATCCGGGCGGCCAGGAGCAGAGCATCAGCAGCGCAAGAACTATAAATCTCAGCAGGTGGGGATTAGGAGCCGGGCTCCGCTCCCCTGTGCACTACTTTTACACCACTGGCTTTATTCTTATAAACCGTGTGTGTTACGGTCGTGCCTAAGGCCCAGCCAGGAGGAGGAGCCCTGTTACGCTAGGCGCTGCACAGACCCAAAGCAGTGGCTAGCCCCTGCCCTGAGGGAGCTGCCAGTCCAAATAAGGAGTTGCAGGGTTGTCGCGGAGCAGAGATTCTGGCCTGGTCTTTTGCAATCAGACAGAAGCCCTCTTGGCCCGATGCAGAGCCCTGTGACAGCCCCAAGCTGTGGCCCTTGTTGGATTAAGATCTGATGAGCGACTCTGAAATGCTCGTGTCGGGGTGTGCGTTGGCACTGGTGCCGGGGGAGGGAGGGGCCGGATAACCCTTGACCTGTGTTTCATTGCCCCTCGGCAGGTATCACGACAAACAGGAAGTGACCAGCAATTTCCTGGGAGCGATGTGGTTAATTTCAATCACGTTTCTCTCCATCGGCTATGGCGACATGGTGCCGCACACCTATTGCGGGAAGGGGGTGTGCCTGCTCACTGGAATCATGGTAAGCCCAAGGGGGCATCCCGGCTGCATAGAGAGAGCTGAGCGAAAACCCGCTCTGCAGACATAGAGGCTATATTTCTGCTTTTCTAACCACCCCTGCTTGGAGTTTGAACCTGCAACCTACAGCACAAAAAAAAGCATATACCTCTATGGCTTGAGCTAAACAGGTGACTCCCTTAGCTAGCAGCAGTAGTAGGCTCTTATCCTCTTAGAAAGATGAGCCACTAGAAAGAGACCAAGAGACATGTTCTCCTAGTGAGGGTGAAATACCCCATTGCTCACTCCCTGCTGCCATGAACAGTGCAGGCTCCCATGGCATGTTCCCGGGGTCCCTGCAAATGTTTCGGGTTTCAGTGTGATCACCACCCGGTGCCCCTATGAAAAATCTAGCTGGGTGCTGGCATCTCTTCTCCAGCTCCCTTGCAGGCACACGTCTGGCCTCCCACTGGTCCTAGCAGCCTCTCTCCTGGTAGCCCGAGTTCTGCTTTCCCTTACCCGCGCCCCTTCTTATTTCGGTCCCCAGGGCGCTGGGTGTACGGCCCTGGTTGTCGCTGTGGTGGCCCGGAAGCTGGAACTCACCAAAGCTGAAAAACACGTGCACAATTTTATGATGGACACACAGTTAACGAAGCGGGTAAGAAATCTCTCCCGCTCCCCAAGCCTGTTCCTTCCCCCATTGCCCCGATCTCCTTCCGCCCCGCAAATCCCAGCTATCGCGTTTGGGGGCGGGGGGGTGTGTGAAATTCAGCCCTGGGAAACTCAGGATTCTGGGATTCCCAGGGGTGGGGCTGAAGGGAGTTTTATGTGGCATGTAGGCTTTGTGTTAGCCGCCCCGCCCAGGGGGAATTTCCCCCTGCAAGTTGGCTCAAAACATGATCAATGCCCAATCTGCTCAGCCCGTTGACTACCGTATTTATTCCTGTTTCCCCCAGGTGAAAAATGCTGCTGCCAACGTACTCAGGGAAACTTGGCTCATCTACAAACACACCAAGCTGGTGAAGAAGATCGATCATGCCAAAGTTCGGAAACACCAGCGTAAGTTCCTCCAAGCCATCCATCAGTAAGTCCAACACCTTTACCTGCTTCATATTTGGTACCCGCCGGAGTTTCCAGGCCCTGAGGTTGGGGGAGTGAAGGGGATGGGAGGCAGGAGTGAAAACGAGCCAATTCACATTTTTAACATTCCAAAATGTGGATGAAAAAGGTTGAAATTTTGAGGGTTTTTTTTTTTATATTGTGTTGAGAAAATGAGAAAAAAAATTTCTTGTGGTTTCAAATTTTAACATCAAATTTAATCAAAATTTCAAATTTTGCCCCCCAAAAAATTATGTCAAAATTTGACGTGGCAAAATTTCATGTCAAAATTCCAAAACTTTCCCATGAAATTTGGTCAAAATTTTTTACCCAAAAGAAAACACAATACAATGTTTGCCAATTGCTTCATTTCCATTTTTCAACCAACTTTGCAGGAAGTTGAAATTTTCAAATTTCAGCAAAAAAATCTTGTCCAGCTTTTGAATTTTGATGGAAAATTTAATCTCAGTTTTGAGGAAAAAATGGGGACAAATATGGTTGACATTTCAATTTTGTGAAATTTTCAGCAATTTTGACAGATTCCTACAAATTGCCTTTTTTCCCTCCTGTTTTTCCAACCGACTGGCTGAAACTTTTCAAATTTTGAGATTTTTGACCCAAAAAGGGAGAAAACAATTTCTAAACATGGTCCACCAATTTTTTTTTCTTGGTTTTCCGTCAGCTCCATTTAAAACGACTCCAGTCGCCAAACTTAGGATCTCAGTTTTTCACCATAAAAATCTCTCCCTCCCTCCTGACTCAAGGGGAATTCAGCTTAGAATAGTTCCCCCAGGACTCGTTTGCAAGCCTTTGGGTCCTCTAGAAATCTCACGGATGAGTCCAGATTGCCCCTTCGTGCTGCGGAGCGCTAAACCACTTCAAAGCCCAATGACAGCCAAGATGACGCTCTGCAAACTACCCCACAGGGTACCAGATTTATCCTGTCTGGGCCTGTGAACTCCCGAGCAGTGCATTGCATCGAGCTTTCAGCGGTGCCCGCATCCAGGCCCCTATTCATCAAGTCACTGCAGCATGTGCTTATACGCTTTGCTGTCTCGGGGCCCCGACACGGTAAGAGGAGCCATCTGCGCTCTCCCTGCCCCGGCGCCATCGTGGCGGGCTGCCGTCAGAACTCCGCCAGCGACGCAGAGAGCAGAACAGGCACCGACTCGCTTTCCCGGGGCTGGAGGGGCTCCGCGGACTGATGGCAGCAAGGACACCGGCGTGGTGCCAGGCAAAAGGGTCCCTCTTTGTCTTGTCTTGCTATTGCAGACCGAAACTGCCAGCAGCCCCTCAGCGCCCACCGGCTTCCATCCTCCTGGGCAGGGCTCTGCCCTGGTGTTGCCAGGGGCTCTGTGTTATCGTTGGCTAGTGCTGCTTGTTCCCCTGCGGTTGGGTGCAAAGTTCCCACTGGACCCGGGCAGCCTTTAGTGCCCAGGAATGCATGGAGAGTCCGGGTGCCAGGCCCAGGGCTCCAGGGGAACATGCCCAGCCTACTGAATTGGGCATGCAGGCTGCAGGGGCCCTTTAAATAACCAGCCCCAGCCCCAGCATAGGAGCGCAGTGCTAGGGCCAGCACGGTGCAGCCAGGGAGTGCCGCGGTGTCATCCCTGGCTCTATCGTCTCCATCGGGGCTGAGAGAACCGAGCAGCGTAAGACAGAGGCAGCGCGCCGGTAGCTGCCCCTGGCGTCCCTGCTGTGTGGATAGAGGGCTCCATCTCCCAGGGCACTGTGGGCCCACGCTCAGTTCTCACCCACCTGAGCATGGGGAGCAAACAGGGCGTTGGAAGGGCAGTAGGTGGAAATCCAGCCTGCAGGAACCCAGAGTGGGTCCCATGAGCCCAGGTGCCCCATGTGAGAGGGTCCCCATGGGCCTGGGTGCCCATGGGCTGGGCACATGCTTGCACGGGATTTGCCCCACACCCCCGCCTGGGTGGCCAGTTTTGAAACTCCGGCTCTGAAAAACAAACCCCTTCAACCCTCGCTCAGGGTCGTTCGGTTGGTCTGTCTGTTCTCTTTGGCAGGGGCGAGGGGGAATGAAACCCCGACGTCGGGCACGTCGCCAGGTCTGCAGACTGGCTTGGCTTTTTTTCATTGTTTCCCCATCGTGATGCACCTCGCGTGTCCCCCTCCTCCGCAACACACCCACAAAGGCCCCCGTGCTGCACAGAGATGGGGGAGGGGGAATTCGGGATGTACCTGGAACACGACACTGAACGAAAGGGAAACCATTGGGAAGAACTGGGTGGGTGGAGGGACGGATGAATGGGTGCATATAGGGATGGATGGGTGTATATGCGGATGGAGGGAGGGAGGGATGTGTATGGGGATGCATGGATGGACCAAAGCCCAGGCACCAAGAGGGAGCTATTTCAGAGAAGAGGGGCCTGGGGTTTTACCCACCCCACGTGGACTTGACGGGAGGGAAGGGATCTGGGGCAAAAATCTGTCTGGGGATTGGTCCTGCTTTGAGCAGGGGGTTGGACGAGATATCTCCTGAGGTCCCTTCCAATCCTGCTATTCTATGACTCCGTGTGTGTGTGTGTGTGAGAGAGAGATTGGCAGACTCTTGGGCACTTCCCAGCCACTCTGCACTTGGGTGGATGGAGCAAACCCCCCCCCCCGCCCCTTCACCCGAGGCGTGACCCCAAAGCTGGAGACTCAGCTGGTATAAATTGACTGCAGCCAGCAGTCCCCGGTAGCTGCGAGTCTGGCCCGCAGTCTTTGCTCCAGGAAGTTTTCTCCTCCCCACCCATCGCTGGTGTCTGCACACCCCCCCGCACCAGCCCAGCTGTGCTCTCCGTGTCTCTGGCCAAGCCGAGCGTTTAGGCTGCTGTGCCCGGGGCGTTCCCTTGGCAGGGGGAGGAGCAGCAGCGCTGACGGCCACGCTGCCCACTTAGGTTTGGCCCCGCCAGCCCTCTGTCGTGGGGCAGTGGGGCCAAACCCGAATGCACCAGGGCTCCCCACTGGGGGCCTGTCTGGGCCACCCTGCTACCAGCAGCCTGTCCCCCTTCTCAGGGCTTGGGAGTGACCCTGCTCGTCGGCGTGGACGAGGCACAGGGGCCTGCCCCGGGGAGGGAGCCACGGGGACTGATGGTGCGTACCACTTCAAACATTGCAGGGGGCACCCCCCACGTGGCAGGACTCCTGGGTTCTCTTCCCAGCTCTGCCAAAGATTCTCTGGGTGGCCTTGGGCATGTCCCTTCCCCCTCTGTGCTTCTCTTTCCCCAGCTGTACACGGGGGTGAGTCTTGTCTAAGCCCCATGTTTAAACAGTTCCTGTGCATAAAGCACCTAGAGAGCCCTTATAGTAACTGTCCCTTAGAGACGGCAGCGGTGGGTGCCCTGTCTCCACCCTATAACGCTGGATACTGGCACCAGATGTCCCAGCACAAAGGCAGCTGGCAGATGGTCTTTCCCACAGATAGCCATGGCAGGCGGGCTGGTTTGAGCTCCAAGCGCTCCCCGTCCTGTTCCAGTGACTCGCCCTTTGGCATCAGAAATCCTGAGACCCCTGGCCTGGCGAGCTATTCCCACTAGAAAGTGGGGGTGACCTGATTGTCTTTCCAGAGGGTCACCCCAAAGCAACCATGTGGCTGGACGAACCCCAAGAGGCCTGGAGTCGCCTGGCCCCCTGCTAAGCCTCTTCGGCTGGGAAAGAACGAAGCTGGAGATTTTGTGAGGGTTGCAGCATTTCCACTCCCGGTGCCTGGGTCCTTCCTCGCCAGTCCCCCGGCTGATCAGCGTCCGTTCTTTTCCTGAGTTCCCGTCCCTGCCCCCGGGTTCATTTCACCAACATGTTCTGGTTTTCACTCTCCACCCGCCCCCCAGAAATACAGCTCTGTCCTCTCGAAATCTCTAGCACCGTGACCTCAGCCCACAGCACAGGAGGAATTTTAAAGGGCCGTCACCACAGTCCGGGATCGAAGCCCTGGGGAAACGGGCAGAGGAACCTGGGGAGACTTTTCCCCCCAGTGGGACAAGGTGCTAAATGCAATCGGCTTTGTCAGTTTCCAGATCTGTGCAAGCGGGCTGGGCCTTTGTGTGTGAAGGGGTGTGGGGCTCTGGGGGGGAGCAGGGCGGGGCAGGGGGAGGGCACCGGCTGGCGTGACAGTGCGTGTTGTCTGTCGGGTTATTAAAACGTGCTGTGTTTTGTCTTTGTTTTGCCCGATCCCTCCAGAGCTCAGAAGTAAGTCGCCTCCGTGGAGCTGCCAGTCTCTCGAATGTGGCCTTGTGTTGTGCATGGTTTTGTTGAAACGGAACATTTTGGCCATTCAGATGCCCCCAAATCTACCCTGTGAATCCATGTTCTGTCCATTGCCCAGGGGTGGGGGGCATCTGCCGAACTGACTCCCCCTCATTGATCCATTCAGCAGCCTGAACACCATGGCTAGCAGCCATGTAGCAGCTTACCAGGGCTTCTCTCCCTGCCGGGGGCTTGAGTCTCTTGGTGTGTCTCTGCTCCAGCCAGAGGCTCACCACCGCTCAGGTAGCATGTGCCGGGCAGCCTGCCTGGGACTCCGGGTCTGTCCTCACAGAGCCAGCCCGTCACAGGGGCTGCGTGGCCTCATCTTCACGGCTGTTTTTAGCCACATTAAAACTAGCGCAGGGCTGCTCGGCCGAGCTGCAGTCACCCCTCTAATTACAGCGGAGACGTCCCCAGAGCGAGCGTGGGCCAGATCCGGCTCTCGGGCAAGTTGGCAGGGGAGTGACACCCACGTTAGCCTCAGCATCCCAGCAAGGGGCTCGTGGTGAACAGAGCTCCGTGGGTCCCCGTCGCTCTTTGGCACCCTGACGCTAGAAAAGGCAGGGCTGGATCCTATAGCCCGGGGCAGCTGGATCTAGGGGCAGGCTTGGAACACATGATCTAAAACCTCTTAGAACTCCCAGGGCTCCCGAATTCCCCCCTCGTAGCCTTGGATGGCATTTCAGGGCACGGCAGAGGAGGGATTGAGGCAGTGAGATGGGAACTGCCCAGGGCGGCTGAGCAGAGGCCAATTTAGGGCACAGGGAGGGAGCTGCTGATGGGGGCAGCAGAGAGAGTGGGGCAGACATGCCTCCATCCTTTTGCGTCTGTGCCGTCCCAAGGGGTTGAATGCAAGGCTTCCTAGCCCAGGAGCAGGGGAGGGAGGACTGCCGTGGGAGTTAATTGTAGAACAGGGTGTGGGGGCAGCAGCCAGGCCAGGAGTGACTGCAGCGCGGGTGGGGGGGGGAAGCGTGCCTGTGGAGAAAGCCCTTCTAAGCTGTGACATCTCCGGTGACTCTCATTCATACGAAGGCTTCCCCACTCCGCATCAGCCCAGCGCTACCCCAAGGTCACTTTTCAACCGCCCAGCCCAGCCCCCATCCCGAAGGGACGTTTGTTGCATCCCCCAGTCGGCCCCATCTCCTCTGCATCCAAATTGACTGTCCGCAGGGCATCTCAGTCCCATTTCCAGGCCTCTCTGCATGGTAGTGGTTCTCTATAGCACCACGTCTGGTTGTTGTGTGGGTGCTCTCCAGTGAGGCCAGAGCCCCCTTTACTCACCCGAGCCCCACGGGGCCTCAGACACCAAGGTGCCTCCTTGCTCCCAAGTGCCCGCAAAGGCTGATTGCCGACCTGGCACCGGCTCCTGGAGGGAGCTGGGGCGTTGCCGTCTCAGGGAGAGATTTGTTCTCCGGCAGGGCGTGGCGGCTCAGGGCTCGAAAAGCGCGCCAGGAGCAAGGGGATCGGCCCCCTGCCCTGCGATTCCACAGGGGCCGCCTCATTCGACAGCTGCATGTCTGTGCATCGGAGCCAGCCAGCCGGGCTCTGGAACGCTGTGCATGTCCTCGGGAAGGGCCGCCCCAGGCCCCGGTCTCCGGCTGCCGGACAGGCCACTGACCCAGTGTCGCTTCTTTCGCTCTAGATTGAGGAGTGTGAAAATGGAGCAACGGAAACTGAATGACCAGGCAAACACCCTGGTGGATTTGGCAAAGGTGAGCTACCGGGAGACGGCCGGCCTCAGCACAGCGTGCTGCACCTGGGCTGGGCTCTAGTGCAGGGCTGGGCAAACTTTTTGGCCCGAGGACCACATCTGGGTATGGAAATTCATGGTGGGCCATGAATGCTCACAAAATTGGGGGTTAGGGGGGGTGAGGGCTCTGGCTGGGGGTGCAGGCTCTGGGGTGGGGCTGGGGATGAGGGGTTGGAGGTGCAGGAGGGTGCTCCAGGCTGCGACTGAGGGGTTTGGAGGGCAGGAGGGGGATCAGGGCTGGGGCGGGGGATTGGGGCACGGAAGTGGGTCGCGATGCACGCTCCGGGTGGCGCTTACCTCAAGCAGCTCCCGGAAGCAGCGGCATGTCCCCTCTCCGGCTCCTACACGGAGGCGTGGCCAGGCGGCTCTGCACCTTGTCCCGTCTGCAGGCGCTGCCCCTGCAGCTCCCGTTGGCCGTGGTTCCTGGCCGATAGGAGCTGCCAGGGTGGCATTTGGGGCGGGGCAGCGTGCGGAGCCCCTTGGCTGCCCCTGCGCATAGGAGCCAGAGGGGGGACATGCCGCTGCCTCCGGGAGCCACACAGAGCCACAGCACGTGTGGAGCAGGGCAAGCCCCCGACCCCGCTCCCCGGCAGGAGCTCAAGGGCCGGATTAAAATGTATGAAGGGCCGGATGCGGCCCCTGGGTCGTAGTTTGCCCACTCCTGCTCTAGTGGTGAGAGCAGGGGGCTGGGAGCCAGGACTCTTGGGTTCTGTTCCTGACTATGCGAGGGGAGCATGAGCTAGTGGTTCAAGCCGGGGGCTGGTAGGCAGGAATCCTGGGTTCTATTCCCAGCTCCGGGAGGGGAGTGAGGTCTGGGTTATGGGAGGGGGAAAGGGTCTAGTGGCTAGAGCAGGGGACTGGGAATCAGGATTGCTGGGTTCTATCCCGGCTATGGGAGGGAAGAGGAGTCTAGTGGTTAGAGCAGGGGACTGGGAGTCAGGGCTCCTGGGTGCTATTCCCAGTTCTCCACTGGCTCTCGCTGTGTAGCCTTGGCGGAATAATCACTTTGGTACGTCACTGTCCCCTGGCTCTGAGTCCTAGCCCTTGGGGATGGGTATCAGGAGCCCTTAATGGCTAGCGCCTTGGGAGCTGCGAGGCCAGGAGCCCTGCGGCTGCCTGCTGAGATGGCATCGGTTCTGAGCGCCTGGCCTCGCCCCTTCTCTCCGGCAGACCCAGAACGTCATGTACGACATGATCTCCGAGCTCCAAGAGCGCAACGAGGACCTGGAGAAACGCATCAACACCCTGGAGAGCAAGATCGACTCGCTGGGCCTCAGCCTACACGCCCTGCCCGGACTCATCAGCCAAGCCATAAGCCAGCAGCAGCGAGAGCTGGCCAAGCGCTGCGCCCCCAGGTTCTGCCCCATCTCCAACAGCTCCGAGAGGTCCTCGTGGACGCCCACGCGCCGGCGGAAGTCTCCTTCCACCGCTCCCCACACCTCGTCGGAGAGCGGGTGACACCAGGGGGCGGGCCCGGCGCTCGGGCCCGTTTATGTCTGGCCATTGTGTGGCTGATTCTGTTTGCTTTGTTCTGTAAAGCCCTGTACAGTTAAACTCCTGGAGTTCCTCGTGCTGGAGTGAAGCTAGAGCTGCCGCATGGGCCCAGGGAGGAGTCAGGGGAGGAGGGGCAGGGCGGATAGAGGTGGAGGGCAGGTGCCCCAGGGCTCATGGCGAGGGAACCCGGCCGCCCTCGGAACGGGCACCGGTTGGGTGGAGCCAGGGCACTGCTCTAGGTCGTCATGACAATGGGCCATACAGAAGCAGAGTGGTTTAGTGGTTAGGGCACAGGGCTGGGAGGCAGGACCCCTGGGTTCTTTAGGAGGCTTTGGGAAGTGGGGGAGGGGGTCGAGTGGTGACAGGAAGGGGATCTGGGTTCTGTTGGGAGCCGGGAATCTTGGGGGCTAGTTCTGGCTCTGGGAAAGCAGTGGAGATCTAGTGGTTAGAGCTGGAGGGGCAAGGAGCCAGGACTCCCAGCTTCTCTCCCCAGGTCTAGGAAGGGGGGTGCTGTCTCGCGGTTAGAGCAGGGCAGGGACTAGGAATCAGGACTTCAGGGTTCTGTGCCTGGCTCTTCCACTAGGTGACCTCAGCTTAGTCACTTCACCACTCTGTGCCTCAGTTTCCCCATCTGTAAAATGGGGGATAGCGATACTGACCGTTGTAAAGCGCTGTGAGATTCCTGGCTGCACTATTAAGCCAATACAGACTGTGAACAGGGCAGGCGCAGCTGATCCCGCCTGGCCCGAAGAGCTTGGCTGACGATGGCTCCTGACCACAGCGCCACACGGCAGCCGGGACCCAGGATGGGTCTGGATCCGGCTGCGGATTGCGGAAGGAACTCTGTGTAGCGAACGCCGGGGGACGGGGGCAGAGCAATGCCCCGGCATTCCAGGGAGGGGGGAAGTGAGCAGGGAGGGGATTTCACTCGGAGCTGCCTGCCACACGAGCCCTTAGAGCTCTGCCCTGGGGAGGGAGGGATGGGCACAGGGGGCTGGCTCCCCCCCCTTGAATGATGTTAAAAGCTAAACGTTATATGAACTACACCCGTGGCATCAATCTTCCAGGTGAGCCACTGAGGTTTTCTATCATCACAAATGGCAAGGGAGTGGCTGACGGGCGACGGGGAAGGGGAGGGGAGGTGGGTGCCGGGCGACGGGGAAGGGGGGGGG